>NC_140165.1:118152888-118320417 GCF_963971535.1 Notolepis coatsorum
TTTAACCACTCTCTCACTCCATCCCTCCGTCTCTCCGGCCCTCTATCCCTCCAGCCATCCATCTATCTCTCCATCCATCTCTCTATCCCTCCAGCCATCCATCTATCTCTCCATCCATCTCTCTATCCCTCCAGCCATCCATCTATCTCTCCATCCCTCTGCAGCCACAGCCGAGCGGAGCAGTCCTTTAACCACTCTCTCACTCTCCATCCCTCTGTCTCTCCGTCTCTCTATCCCTCCAGCCATCCATCTATCTCTCCATCTCTCTGCAGCCACAGCCGGGGCGGAGCAGTCCTTTAACCACTCTCTCATTCCATCCCTCTGTCTCTCTAACCCTCCAGCCATCCATCTATCTCTCCATCCCTCTGTATCTCCATCTCTATATCCCTCTCTCCATCCTTCCATATCTATGTCCCACTCTCTCTCTCGCTCTCCATCCCTATATCTCTCCATCCCTCTCTCTCCATCCCTCTGTCTCTCCATCTCTATATCCCTCTCTCCATCCTTCCATATCTGTATCCCTCTCTCTCTCCATCCCTATTATCTCTCCATCTATTTGTCTCTACATCCCTCCATGCATCTCTCTCATCCCTCTATCTCTCTATCCCTCAATCCATCTCTCTTTACATCCCTCTATTTCTCCATCTCTCTATATCCCTCTCTCTATCCTTATAATAATAATAATAATAATAATAATAATAATAATAATAATAATAATAATAATAATAATAATAATAATAATAATAATAATAATAATAATAATAATAATAATAATAATAAATTGAATTTGTATTGCACTTTTTGTTCGCTGGGATCCCAAAGTGCTAGAGGGTTAAAACATAGTTAAAAAATAAAATAATTATTAGTAAA
This sequence comes from Notolepis coatsorum, assembly GCF_963971535.1. Lineage (NCBI taxonomy): Eukaryota > Metazoa > Chordata > Actinopteri > Aulopiformes > Paralepididae > Notolepis > Notolepis coatsorum. The sequence continues at coordinate 118,153,759 of NC_140165.1, forward strand.
AAAAAAATATATATACAGAATAAAAATAAGATAAAAATAGGACATGTCCTGAAGGTAGAGGGGTGCGTGTCCGTTTATGCAGTTATGGGTGAGCATCAGGATTTTGTAATTGATCCGGGATGATATTGTTGTTGGAGCGCTATATAAATCCAAGCCATTATTATTATTATTATTGTATAATGTTGTTTGCTGTTTATGTCATAATTGTGCTTAGGCAACATTTGTGAAATTTCATGCCAATAAAGCTTTTTGAATTGAATTGTGAGAGAGAGAGAGAGAGAGAGAGAGAGAGAGAGAGAGAGAGAGAGAGAGAGAGAGAGAGAGAGAGAGAGAGGAGAGAGAGAGAGAGAGAGAGAGAGAGAGAGACGTGTGAATGTGTGAGTGAGTGGGTGAATGTGAGTCATACGTTGTAAAGTGCTATTGATTGAAATGCCAACCCAATTGTTGCAATAATAAAAGGTGATATATTGCTCACAGTTAGTACTCTTTCCAATAAACAAACAATATTGATACAAGACTGTATACAAAAACATCCACCTTCCTCTGTAATAGTCTATCTCAATAATAGACAAAAACAAAATGCAATATTCATCTACTTCAAATCAAATGACCCGACACGGCATTGTTGGAGCCATTCTATTGTGTTCTTAGTGTATCTATAATTTATTTACATTTAGTTTCTGCACCTCTGTACTCATCTACCCCACCTAGCGTCCAAAGGCTGGTAGTGCATGTGGAGAGTGGGGGGCGGGGACTTTTGGAATCACAGGTGGGATAATGAGCAGGAAGAGAAGCGTGATTACATATGCACGCCGCATTTCTCGGAGACGCTCTCTGATTGGCCGACGCCTGTTTCTACACTGGTTAAGTTTAGGCACTCGAAGTTGGTTAAGGTTAGAGTTTGTCTTAGAGCGTGACGGCAAGTTCTTTCGACGGTTAAGCTTAGGCACTCTTTTTCGAAGTTGGTTAAGGTTAGAGTTTGTCTTAGAGCATGGCGATAGAACGCCAGGTAGTTTGCAGGCTGTTTGACGAGGAAATGGGCAAAGACACAGCTCGTCACGGATTGGGCAAACGCGACAGTGGCCAATCAGAGAGCGTCAGTCAGTGCCAATCAGAGAGCGTCTCCGAGAAATGCGGCGTGCATATGTAATCATGCGGAAGAGAAGGCCTAGGGATGGTCACAATGTTTGGTGAAGGTGGCAGGTTATACATGTTTCTTTAAACCACATCAGTGTGAGAATTCAGTTATTTTTGAGTATTGGAATCTATCTTTTGATGTTTTCTTTAGATGCTTCAGATGCTTAAAATTAACCTATAATTGAATTCATAATACCTTGGAAGGATCTCGTTTTGGATTTTTTTTTGGAATGTGCGTGTTAAAGACACTAACCTGGTTGACCAACAAGAAGAAGCCATTACAGGCATGGTAAAGAATGTGGCACTGCTCCCTCTAGTGGCGGGTGAACGGGGCTACAGGGGGACGGGCCGGTCGGCCTGTAGCTGTTCCGCAACTGTAAGTTACTTCCTGGGTAGGCCTGATTGGCCCCGACAGGCATGTGACAGGCGCGGCCACGCCCCGCGGCAGCCTCAGGACGCGCAACGAGGCTGCTGAGAGCTGTCGCGCGGAAATAGGCTGTCTATTGCCATTCTCTAAGACAAACTCTAACCTTAACCAGCTCCTTAACAGCGCCTAAACTTAACCCTTCTAACCATAACCAACTCCGAAACAATGCCTAACCTTAACCAACTCCGAAACAATGCTTAAAGTTAACATGCCTAAACTTAACGGCGAACGAATGCACGTTAAACTTGCCAGCAACGGACGGTAGGATCCACACCAATGCAGCGCTGCCAATTAAGCTATTTCTGGATAGTGAAAAAGGGCGGATTACTGCTACATAATGCTGCCGCGGAGCGTGCCGCGCGGCAGAGAAAGTTGCGCGTCCTGAGGCTGCCGCGGGGCGTGGCCGCGCCTGTCACGTGCCTGTCGGGGCCAATCAGGCCTACCCCGGAAGTACAGTAGAAGCCCTTAGAAGTCAGGCATTTACTGCTACTCTGCCACTACTTCACCACTCTGATTTTGTGACTCCTATTGTTCTCGACCGGGCCAGATTTCACACCTCCACGGCTGGGGAGATTTTCATCTTACATTTTTATTCGTCCCAAATGTCCCAGCCCCATCCGATTTCTTAGATTTTTTCACTGTTTATTTATCATGCATTGCAACACTAATATATGGTCAGTACGCCAAGTCAGACTGCCCATATAAAAATTATCTTGGGGGTCTGAGGGCAGTAGCCCCCGACCCCCTCCCTGGGGAAGCACTTAAATTACGTACCAGCCCCCGAAAATTAACACCTGAGTGAGTTCTAAAGTGACATTGGAGTGGTAGATGAGTGGCAGTGGGGACGTGATTCTCGAGGGCTTCTACTGTAACTTACAGTTGCGGAACAGTAACAGGCGGCCGGACGCGTGGCTCCCAGCAGCTGAGTCGCTGAAGAGCCTCGTGTGCTTTAGCTGAGACCGAGAGCGGGCTGAGAGAATAAACGTGTGACACGATACAGTACATCTCTACACACACGGCCAGCAAGCACACGGGGGAGCCATTGTGTGCAGTGTACACACACACACACACACACACACACACACATAGACAGACCTGCTGGGAGCACCAGTGCGACAAGGGAAAACATCCAGTCGCACTGCACTGAGTCCTGGTCGCAAAACGCGACCCAAACAGTCGCACCCTGGAGCTGATAATCCAGGACTTTATGTGGAGTGTATCGAGGCTCGTGTTGATGACGTGTGGTGATGTTGAACCTCACGCGCCGGTCGTACCACGTGACTGATTCAGGACATTTGGCGCATGATTCAAGATAATGGGGCAACGAAACGCAATAGTCTCCTATGACATCACATTGTGTCGACTTAGGCATTTATTGCGTGTTTGTTTGCTATTTGTTCCAGCCTCTTTTTTTGTGATGGAACCTAGAAAGGAGATTTTCCCTGCCTGGGAACATTTTGATCCGATTTCTCATAATAAGGTATGCACATAGTAATAACTAACTGAGCTGATCTCTCTAAGTATGCACATAGTAATAACTAACTGAGCTGATCTCTCTAAGTATTCACATAGTAATAACTAACTGAGCTGATCTCTCTAAGTATGCACATAGTAATAACTAACTGAGCTGATCTCTCTAAGTATTCACATAGTAATAACTAACTGAGCTGATCTCTCTAAGTATTCACATAGTAATAACTAACTGAGCTGATCTCTCTAAGTATTCACATAGTAATAACTAACTGAGCTGATCTGTCTCCTAAGTATTCACATAGTAATAACTAACTGAGCTGATCTCTCTAAGTATTCACATAGTAATAACTAACTGAGCTGATCTGTCTCCTAAGTATTCACATAGTAATATTAATAAAAGTGACAACACAGCGTATCCCTTGTTCTAATTTATGTTACTTTAAAAGGAGATGCGTCTGTTGTGTTCAAAAGAACTTGGATACGACAATAACACCTCACCGATGCTGAGGCATTATAGAGCAGTGGTTCTCAACTGATGGGTCGCGTGGTCATTTTGAGTGGGTCGCGGATGTGTGCATGGAGAAGAAATTGAGGGGGAAAGGGTTTTATTTCGCAGTCTGCAGAATTTCTGATATGATATGATACATTTATATTGCGCCCCCTCAACCAATAGTTACATCGGCGCGGGGCGCATCCCAGGAAAGAAAGAGAAACAAAAAAGACAGAAAAAAACATGCAGGCCAACCAAGCCAATAGAGAACGGACAGACATAATACACCAGTCATACTAGGGCTGGGCGATATGGCAAAAAATCATGGCCGAGCTTCGATTTTAATTCGAAGCTTCGAATTTTTTTCTTTTTTTTTCTTTTTTTAATCTTATGTTGTGGGACTTGTACAGCACTTTCATAAACTTTGTTGTTTTTAAATGTGCTCTATAAATAAAGTGGGTTGGATTAATTAATTAAGTAGCCCCTTTCGTGACTGAGCCAACAAGGTTTCACTCGGCTGTGTGATTTAATTCAAGGTGGATCTGTTATGGTTTGACACCGACCCCAAACGCAACGACACAAGAGAGTTGGATTCAGAGTTGCCAAATACAAGGGCTTGTTTATTTGGTGACTAGAATAAGTGAAACAGGGAAAGCAGGTCAACAAGAAACAGGTACAATGAAAAAGGGGCAAAGTTCTGCTGCTCTGCAGCTTCTCCCGGAAGGGTAGTTTTGGGAAGCAGGAGCAGGCCTCTGTACCGCTCTGCAGACTCTCACGGCGGACCTCTCAGATGTTGTGCAAGACCGAGAGAGGGAGAGAGGGAACGGTCAGTGACAGAGCAGACTTGAAACGAGCTGGAGGACAGGGTGTTATATTCTTCGTGTTAAACAACACAGTGATGAGCAATATTCCAAAAACAGCCCAAGTGAAATATCTTCATGTAAACACACAGTGAGCAAAAATCCAAACACCGTCCAAATGTGAAATACTATCTTCGTGTAAACACACAGTGAGCAAAAATCCAAACACAGTCCAAATGTGAAAACAATATCTTCGTGTAAATACACAGTGAGCAAAATCCAACACAGTCCAAATGTGAAATAATATCTTCGTGTAAATACACAGTGGGAGGTGGAAGATCCCGAAAATATTATTCCATAAAGGAAAGGGCAAAAACGATAATGGCTGGGTGAGTGACTGTCTGACAAAAAGGTGGTAGACTTCAGTGTAAAGGTTACACACGAAAATTGGAAATAGGTCAAGACAGTCAATCTAGACGAGCTGCGTAAAGGAACAGGAACAAACAGTGGAGGCGAGCGCGCGCCACGGAGCAGGTATCCAAGCGAAGGCTTCTAGGAATTTCCTGGAGAATAGCACAGTGAAACAGAAGCAACGGGGAAAAACATCCAGCGACAAATCAAGACGAACCAACAACTTAGGGTGGGGAAAACGGGGTATAAATAATGAGGGATCGATTGATTGAAAGGCAGTGACAGCTGGGGAATGTGATTGAAAAGCGTGGGGAAGTGAGGGAACCAATCAGCGACGTCTCAGATGACGTCAGCGGGGAGAAACGTGTGAACGAGGGAATTGAAATACTTGACAGAAAAAATGAATGAAAACAAAGCGAGGGTGGTTAAAGGAACAGAACGAGTGAGAAGGCAAGGACAGAAACCTCACAGTACCCCCCCCTCAACGGGAGCCGCCCGGCGACCAGGCCGACCCGGCTCGTCAGGATGGGCCCGATGGAAGTCGGTGATCAAGCCGGGATCCACGATGAGCTGCCGGGAGACCCAGCTACGCTCCTCAGGGCCGTAACCCTCCCAGTCCACCAGGTATTGGAATCCCCGGCCCCGCCGACGAACGCCCATCAACCGGCGGACCTGCCACTGGGGGTGACCATCCACTAGCACAGGAGGCGGTGGATCAGGAGCCGGAGGCATAAGGGGACTGAGGGAGACGGGCTTAACCCGGGAGACATGGAACACGGGGTGGATGTGCATGGATGCAGGAAGCTTCAGACGCAGGGCCGCCGGACTGAGTACCTTCAGGACCTCGAAAGGACCGACGAAGCGAGGGTTGAGCTTCTTGGCCGAGGACCGTAGCGGGAGGTCCTTCGCGGAGAGCCACACCCTCTGCCCAGGGCGGTAAGTCGGCGCGGGAACCCGGCGCCGGTCGGCACCACGACAGGCGCGCTCAGATGTCCGGAGCAGCGCGGTCCTGGTGATCTCCCAAACGCGACGGCAGCGGTCGAGGTGGACCTGCACGGAGGGAACTGCCACTTCCGTCTCCAGTGCGGGAAAAAGAGGGGGCTGGTAGCCTAGGGAGGCCTCAAAGGGGGAGAGGCCGGTGGCGGAACTGACCATTGAGTTGATCGAGTATTCAACCCAGGGAAGGAAACGACTCCAGGATGCCGGCCTCTCGGCTGCCACACACCGAAGAGCAGACTCCACGCTCTGGTTCATCCTCTCCGTCTGCCCGTTTGTCTGGGGATGGTAGCCGGAGGAGAGACTGACCGTTGCCCCCAATCCCTTGCAGAAAGCCCGCCAAACCTGGGAGGTGAACTGGGGCCCCCGGTCAGAGACGATGTCCTGGGGGAAACCGTGAAGGCGGAACACGTGGTGCGTCAGGAGGTCCGCCGTCTCGGCTGCTGAGGGAAGCTTGGAGAGGGCCACGAGGTGGACCCCCTTGCTGAATCGATCCACCACGGTCAGAAGGCAGGTGTTCCCCTGGGAGGAGGGTAGTCCAGTGACGAAGTCGAGCGCCACATGTGACCACGGACGGCTTGGAACGGGAAGTGGCTGCAAGAGCCCGGAGGGTGCCTGGTGAGAGGCCTTGCTGCGGGCACAGACCGCGCAGGCCAATACGAACTCCTTGACGTCGTTTCGCATGGTGGGCCACCAGAAACGACGAGCCAGGAAGGAGAACGTGCGATGGACGCCTGGGTGGCAGGCGAACCGGCTGGTATGGCCCCACAGCAGTACCTGGGACCGGACAGAGTCAGGGACGAAGAGACGGCTCCTAGGGACGTTGCTTGGAGCACGTTGGAAGCGTAGGGCACGCCTCACCACACCCTCGATGCCCAAGGTGATGGCTCCAACCACTCGGGCCTCCGGGATGATGGGAGATGGGTCCTCAGAGGGTGGAGCCCCCTTGGAGTGCATCCGGGACAGGGAGTCGGCCTTCGTGTTGCGGGAACCGGGGCGGAAGGTCAGCGAGAAGTCGAACCGACTGAGGAAACTGGCCCATCTCGCCTGCCGACCGTTGAGGCGCCTGGAAGCGCGGATGAACGTTAGGTTCTTGTGGTCCGTCCAGATGGTAAAAGGCTCCTCGGCACCCTCTAGCCAATGACGCCACTCCTCCAGAGCCGCCACGACCGCCAGTAGCTCCCGATTGCCGGTGTCGTAGTTCCTCTCGGCGGGGAGGAAGCGACGCGAGTAGAAGGCGCAAGGATGTACCTTCTGGTCGGAAGGAGAACGCTGGGATAGGACAGCGCCCAGGCCAGAATCCGAGGCGTCCACCTCCACGATGAACTGTCTCTTGGGGTCAGGGTGGAGCAGGATAGGAGCGGAAGTGAACCTTCTCTTGAGGGAGCGGAACGCAGCGCATGCCGCTGGGGACCAGTCGAACGGCAGAGCGGGGGAGGTCAGCTTGGTAAGAGGCTCCGCCACTTGGCTGTAGTTCCGGATGAACCTTCGGTAGAAGTTTGCGAACCCGAGGAAACTCTGTAGCTCCTTCCGAGTGGTGGGTTCCGGCCAATCCTCCACAGCCTGGATCTTGCGAGGATCCGCTCGGGTCAAGCCCTTCTCCACGATGAAGCCCAGGTAGTCGACGGAGTTGGAGTGGAAACGGCACTTCTCCGCCTTGACGAAGAGCCGATTGTGGAGGAGGCGCTCCAGCACCCGGCGGACATGCAGGATGTGTTCCTCGAGGGTCCTGGAAAAGATAAGAATGTCGTCCAGGTACACCACCACGAACACCTCCAGCATGTCACGGAGGACATCGTTCATGAGTGCCTGGAATACCGCCGGGGCGTTGGTGAGACCGAACGGCATCACAAGGTACTCATAGTGGCCCCTGGGGGTCTTGAAGGCGGTCTTCCATTCATCGCCCTCACGGATACGGACAAGATGATAGGCACTTCGGAGATCCAGCTTGGTGAAGAACGAGGCCTGGGTCAGTGGCTCGAAGGTGGAGCTCATGAGAGGTAGGGGGTATTTGTTCTTGATGGTGATCTCGTTGAGCTGACGATAGTCGATGCAGGGTCGCAGGTCCCCATCCTTCTTTCCAACAAAGAAGAACCCGGCCGCCACCGGGGAGGAGGAAGGCCGAATGAGTCCTGCTTCCAATGACTCAGAGATGTAGAGATCCATCGCCTTCTTCTCCGGGGCAGTCAGACTGTAGAGGCGGCTGCCGGGAAGGGGAGCCCCTTGGCGGAGGTTGATGGCGCAGTCATAGGGGCGGTGAGGTGGAAGGGACTGAGCCCTGGTCTTACTGAATACCTCCATGAGGTCGTGGTACTCGGGAGGAACGGACGAGGGATCCGGGGGCAACTCACCAGCCGGTCTCCGGGGCGGGGGACAAGACGCCGCCTGTAGACAGCGGGCGTGACAGGAGGAGCTCCAGCCCCTGATGGTACCGGAGGCCCAGGCGATGTGGGGCTCGTGCAGCGCGAGCCAGGGCCTACCCAGGACCACCGGGACAAGGGGGGATTGGGTAATGAGGAACTGGATCCTCTCTACGTGGTTCCCAGCAATGGTCAGCAAGACTGGGCCGGTCCGTTGAGAGATGTCGGCCAGGCGGTGTTGGTCCAACGAAAAGATCTCCAAGGGCCTCACAAGGGCCTCAAGAGGTATGTTGGCTTGGGTGGCAAACTCGAAGTCGAGGAAGTTCTCGTCTGCCCCAGAGTCGATGAGGGCCTCCACCGTGGCACGTTGGTCCCCCCAGGCCAGGGTGACGCTCAACAGATGGTCAGGTGGTGCGCGGCGCTGGGAATGGGAAAAACGGCTCACCAGGATCTCCCGGGGTCTTGGTGAGCCCGATCTTTTGGCCGGGTAGGGCAGTCGGCGATAAGGTGTCCCGCACCTCCGCAGTAGAGGCAGAGACCGGACCTGAGCCTTGCCTGACGCTCCGCCTGGCTCAGATGAGAGCGTCCCAGCTGCATGGGTTCCTCCTCGCGCACCGGACGGGGAAGCCTGTTACCCACAGTAGTGTTGGGGACGGGGCGTCCAGGAGTCCGGGGTGCTTCAGGGGGTGACAGTCGGGCCCTCTCGCGCCTTCTCTCCAGGAGGCGTCCGTCAATACGGATGACAAGGCTAAACAGCTCCTCGAGGGAGTCGGGCACCTCCCTGGTAGCGAGCTGGTCCCGGACTGCGTCACTGAGCCCCCTTATGAAGGTTAGGCGAAGAGCAGGTTCGTTCCATCCGCTCTCCACCGCCGCCAGTCGAAACTCCATGACATAGTCCGTCACCCTGCTGCTCCCTTGCCGGAAGGTCCCCAACCGGGCTCCAGGGTCCAGACCTCGGGCTGGATGGTGGAACACTCTGCGGAGCTCCGCCACGAAGTCTGGGTAGGAGAACAAAAAATCTGCTTCCATTGCCCAGGAGGATGTGACCCACTGGGCAGCATGGCCTGAAAGTAGGTTGGTTATATAAGCCACTCGGGACCCATGAGCTGAAAAACGGCTTGGCTGATGACGGAAAACCAACTCACATTGCATGATGAATGTGGCACACTCCTCGGGATTACCGTCAAACAGCCGTGGGACGGAGAGAAGGGGTTCCCGAGGTGCGAGATCTGCTGGGGCTGCGGGGAATGTTCCTGGAGGGTGTGAGAGATGAAAAGTATTAACGGCGTCGCCCAGCGAGTTAAGCTGGGCGAGAATCTCGGACTGTTGTCCCGCCATAGCGGCCATTGAACCCTGCATAGGCAGGACCTGGTCCCTGAGGTTCTGCACCGCAGCCGCAGCCCGCTCTAGTTGGAGACCGTGATCCCTGGTCAACTCGACTTGAAATGCAAGTGCGGTTCTGACCCCCTCTGTGTCGGCTGGGGTCGTCATGGTTGGTTCGTAATGTTATGGTTTGACACCGACCCCAAACGCAACGACACAAGAGAGTTGGATTCAGAGTTGCCAAATACAAGGGCTTGTTTATTTGGTGACTAGAATAAGTGAAACAGGGAAAGCAGGTCAACAAGAAACAGGTACAATGAAAAAGGGGCAAAGTTCTGCTGCTCTGCAGCTTCTCCCGGAAGGGTAGTTTTGGGAAGCAGGAGCAGGCCTCTGTACCGCTCTGCAGACTCTCACGGCGGACCTCTCAGATGTTGTGCAAGACCGAGAGAGGGAGAGAGGGAACGGGTCAGTGACAGAGCAGACTTGAAACGAGCTGGAGGACAGGGTGTTATATTCTTCGTGTTAAACAACACAGTGATGAGCAATATTCCAAAAACAGCCCAAGTGAAATATCTTCATGTAAACACACAGTGAGCAAAAATCCAAACACCGTCCAAATGTGAAATACTATCTTCGTGTAAACACACAGTGAGCAAAAATCCAAACACAGTCCAAATGTGAAAACAATATCTTCGTGTAAATACACAGTGAGCAAAATCCAACACAGTCCAAATGTGAAATAATATCTTCGTGTAAATACACAGTGGGAGGTGGAAGATCCCGAAAATATTATTCCATAAAGGAAAGGGCAAAAACGATAATGGCTGGGTGAGTGACTGTCTGACAAAAAGGTGGTAGACTTCAGTGTAAAGGTTACACACGAAAATTGGAAATAGGTCAAGACAGTCAATCTAGAAAAACTCACCCAGACGAGCTGCGTAAAGGAACAGGAACAAACAGTGGAGGCGAGCGCGCGCCACGGAGCAGGTATCCAAGCGAAGGCTTCTAGGAATTTCCTGGAGAATAGCACAGTGAAACAGAAGCAACGGGGAAAAACATCCAGCGACAAATCAAGACGAACCAACAACTTAGGGTGGGGAAAACGGGGTATAAATAATGAGGGATCGATTGATTGAAAGGCAGTGACAGCTGGGGAATGTGATTGAAAAGCGTGGGGAAGTGAGGGAACCAATCAGCGACGTCTCAGATGACGTCAGCGGGGAGAAACGTGTGAACGAGGGAATTGAAATACTTGACAGAAAAAATGAATGAAAACAAAGCGAGGGTGGTTAAAGGAACAGAACGAGTGAGAAGGCAAGGACAGAAACCTCACAGGATCGCTGTTGTCGTTTGAACAACTTCAGATTTCATGGGAACTACCAATCCCCCAAATCAAGAATGTTTAAGATGAATGAAGTAAGATTTTGATTATTTGAAATATGGCCTGTGTAGACTAAACTATGCACAGAATTATGTCAGTCTACAAGGTCTGGATTCTACATGGTCCGGCAATGTAGACCTTGTAGACTCCACTACAGACCAATTATCAGTGAATGTTCATGCATTTTTAAGAAGGGCAACTTCCACAAAAAAACAAAGAACTCACCAAAACATCTCAGTAGCACCTTATCTAAATTGTATTTCCTATTTTGTTTATTCATCCCAGTATCTTTCTTTCTTATGTGTGGAATTCTACAAGGCATGTAGGTGTATCTGTATTTGAGGATGATATCCTTCAAACAGGCAATAGTGATGATATAATTTGGGTAGTGCTGAGCTGGGTTACTTTCCTCCAGTGTATTTGTCCCCCGGCCCCACCTAATGGCCCCATGCGCGCGCGCGCACACACACACACACACACACACACACACACACACACACACACACACACACACACACACACACACACACACACACACACACACACACACACACACACACACACACACACACACATTTACATTTAGTCATTTAGCTGACGCTTTTATCCAAAGCGACTTACAAGTTCTGTACGACAAGACAGCAAGAAGGGTACAACTCTATCAGCTGAGTAACAATGTTTATCAAAGTGTTGCGTGTTACAGTGTAGGTTAGTTTATTAGGAAAAGTGCATGACAGTAAGGTTAGTCACGGTTAGATTTTTCTTTCTTTTTTTAATCATTTCAGATAGTGGTTGAAGAAGTGAGTCTTTAGTCGACGGCGAAAGATTGGACGGGATTCGGCTGTCCTAACTGGGATGGGTAGTTCTCTCTCACACACACACACACACACACACACACGCACACACAAATCGAAGTAAATTTTTTTTTAATGTTCGAAGCTTGTGCCATCGAACGAAGCTTCGAAGCTTCGAAGTATTTAAGACAGCCCTAAAATACAGTTTGATAGCGATCTGCGCGAGATAAAAAATTTCAAATGGACGTGCTTCTAGAAGTTACTACTTATCATCTGATGTTAGCCGGATGGGGGGGGGGGTCGTTTATAATTCCGTGGCCAACGTTAGATGATTCATCTAGTGTGGGTGATATGATCATTAGAGCAGTTTGTATCGAACACGTTAAAAAATAACGCTGAAACTAACCGTAGCTTCCTCGTAGCTTCCGGTTTGAGCGATCCGCCGATCGGCCACCAGATGGCGCTCTTGAACCGTTGGAGAGTTGAGAGGGGATCAACAGTAGATCTCAAGTCTCCGGGGGAGAAATATGATTGCGATCACAGATTTTGGAAATATTGATCTCAATGACGTGGTACGGCGTCTTTGGCAGAATGAGCATGGCGGGGAATGACGTGGTAAGGCGTTTTTGGCGACCAAAGTGTTAAAATATATCGCAATATTTATCGTTATCGTTATATCGCCCAGCCCTAAGTCATACTACAATACAAAACTAGCTCATGGATTGTTTATGGCGAAAAGGTGGGTTTTGAGCATGGCCTTAAAGGTCCGTAGAGTGCTTGCAGATTTTGCTGCACTTTTATTTTGAAGCACATACGTTTCCCATGACGCAGTGAGTGTGCAGTAGCAGTTTGCTGCCAGCGTTGTCATGACAGTAACACTAATGTCATCACATCAGTTACCGCCCATTGATTCAAGCATTTGTAAATATGGCGAAATGCAAATACGACACAGACTACATTAAATATGGGTTTTCTTACATTGAGGACAAAAGAGAGGGACAAAAACCTCAGTATGTTGTGTGCATTGAAGTGTTAGCACATGAAAGCATGAAGCCATCAAAAATGAAACGCCATTTAGAAACAAAACACACTTATAATTCTTCATAATACATTACAATGCTGTTCAGTATCCCCTGATCGGGTCATCTCTGCTACAGTTCAATTCAGATTCTTGAATCATGATGAGCATCACCAGTTTAAACATATGCCTGTAATTCAAGATACATAGCCTTCTGTAGTTCTGTATCGTAACGGCTCTCGCTCGGCGTCACTCACGCACTGTACCTCGCTTGTGCACGCGCACTGAATAAAATTCCACAATGTACCTTTATATCCCAATATACGTCTGACCACACCCCCATCAGCTTACCTTCATAAGCAGGTGTGTGGCCACCTACTCGCCTCCTTCTTCGCTTTCACCACAAGAAAGTGCCTTCGGTAGATCCCCACTTGACGAGGTCGTTAGTAGGAGAAAGTTGGAAAACAAGAGATACGTTGACATCATATCTTTATTTTCTCTCTCACTATTTCGAGAAAATACGGCGATATTGTCTTCGTACTGGAGTGTCTGGAAGATGATGATCATTCTACTCCTCCACCGTTTTTTTCGTATTGGGAGTTCACGCCGCTTACATGCCTCCCAACTGCAGTCCTCCTTGCTGCGGCTGGATGGGGTAAAACCCTCCAGCGACACAGCTGGACTGTAGGACGCACCGACTGTTGTGAGAAGCGGTGGGTTCCAGGTTTGGTGAGTAATGTTTGCTTGCAAGCTCCACTTGTCTGTTAGTGCTATGGGGGCTAGCTGACAATGTTTACGAAAACCGGCCCCAGATTAGGGTCCTTTGTTCAGCCTTTTTAGGCGACAGCGGAGGATCTTGGTTTGAAGCCCATTATAGCAACTAGTGGGCCACGACCAGTGAAACTGGTGATCCCAGGATCTCTGGACGCGTGGGTACTTCTCTGTCACCGTATAGGCCCCATCTTTCATATGCAAATGAGAGTATACCCTAAACGAGGAAATGTGGGCATGGATGTTTGTTATCGGAAGATGTTCAAGTCGGCTACAGCCCAGATGGGACTTGTGCTGGCTCCGCCGGATCTATGGTAAAATCACCGTTGTAAAACTGTGTTAACATCTCGTTTCTCTTCTCTCTTAAAAGGTGAGGAGGGTTTCAGAACGGCGGCCTGTCTGAGTGTGGCTTGTTATATCGTTGTGTACAAGTTCAGGTGATAGCTGCTTAGCTTGCGTGCTAGTTGTGGCCTAATGTTAGCCAGTCAGCTGTTAGCTGCAGGCACTAGCCTGTTGTGTCACTAGGCTAGGAAACGTTAGCTTGCTGCTATCGGCCGAGAGCGGCCGTTAGCTTAATGCTACACTGTTGAACGTTCTGAGACTATAACATGCTTTAAACACTCTGACTACGACGTCATCTTTGACAGAGGATGTTAGTCGAACCTACCCTGAGCCCGGCCGGCGAGGACTGCGTCAACAAGGAGAACCGTAGCGGCGGGATGGAGCGGCGACGCTGCCCATGTCGACAACACAGGAATGCTGTGTTTACTATCGGTGCCTTGTTAGAGACGGCAGTTCGCTTGATCTGCGCTCACGGTAGGAAAGGTCCTGACCAGACCTTGAACACTTCTTCTTTCTTTCCCTTCTAAATGTTTTGTAAATAACGATGTTTTCCAAAACGAGTGTTGCTGCACTACATTTAGGATACGACGCGAGTTATGTGTGAATTGTCTTGTCACTGGTCTCCATGCAAATCGGGTTGTTTGTTACAGATGTGAAAATGATCTGGTTTGTTGTGTTGAGAAACATCATGTGTGTTCATGTACCGTGTACTCACAACTAAGGGGGTTAAACTAACCTATAAAGCTATGCTTAGTGACATATGAGTGAAGAATGAATTCTTTTCTCAGCCTGTAATGACAATGAACAGTGTGTTCACATATTAACAGGTTTACCTGTTCGACTGGCCGTATTAAGGGTAAAGTAGGAGGGGTGTTTTCCCCCCGGTTCCCTGGGGACTTCCTCATCCTCCTCTCAGACATGTTGTTACAATATATTGTGTCACTGTGTGGTGGGATACGATGTAACCCTTAGCTTGATTGCTGGGGTTGTGCTAAAAACTGCTTGAGGAACTGTATTTTCCTAAAAGAAAAGATTGTTTGGTCACTTTCGTGTGTGCTTAGCAAGGCCTGTGGCCGATACTAATCGAGAATTATGTATTCTCTCATTATGAAAAACGACGTTCCTCTGTAGAGTGTTTTTGCCATTTTTTGTAGGTGATAATGGGTTGTGTGTGTCGTGTGACCTACAACTGGGTTGGGTTGGCCACAGAAGCACATGTGTAAGTCTTGTACCGGGGCTCTTAAGGGGGCCCTCTCTATTCTGTGTTTTTTCCTTAGTAAAAATCAGATAGCAGGTTGGCACATGCGCTGTGTGAAGCTGTTAGACGCTTCATGTAGCTGACTATGACTGTCATACTCTCTTTTTGTCATTACATCGTATCATGGGTGTGGGGTCGTAAAGGGGTGTACTGGTAATCCTTCCCTCCCCTTCTTTGATGGGCAGGGGTTAAGACCTCCTGTCTTTCAAGGTTCCTGTCACGTTGCTGTTCGGCACGTTACAGGGTAAGAGGTGGGGGGGGGGGGGGGGGGGAGTTTCCTGGTTCCACGCCCTGGAATATTGGGCCTTCTGTGAGTTAGGACTCTCCTTCCATGTGAGGGAGCCTCCTCAGAGTGCAGAGCCTCCTCCTCAGATTGTGTGTGTATTCGATTCAATTCGATTATTGAGTGTGTATGGGTTCAGTGCCTCCTCCCCGGAGAGCCCTAAAACCAAACTTTTACATGGCTCAAGGTTGCAATATATTCTTTTCAATCTGTACAGCTCGCGTGGGAAGTCTCTCTGGGGATTTCCATCTCCTCCCTATGGGAGGGTGGTGGGATGTAAAAATGTAAAACATTTTTACCCCCGGCTGTGTAGACTGGGATTCATGCTGTTGGTGCTTCCTTCTTTTTTATTAAAAAGAGTTGGAGTTAGGAGGCATCACACCCCTCTTGTCGTTCCCCTGGGCGCCTTGGGGATTCAATGACAGGTCTAAATAGCCTGTTCATTGATGTGGTTGTGTCCCGACGCACGCATAGTGCTAGCTCGGGGTGTTCTGTTGAAGACAGGCGAATGACTGGCACGCCTTGGTTGCTTGAGGTTAAAACAGCGTTTTTATAAAGCAACTGGGATGGAGGTTTTTTCCTCTTCCGACGACCTGTGTTGGTTGTCGACGGATTCCCGTTCATATCTGGGGGATGATGACGGAATGGATCTGAACATATGTAGAGGGGTCTCACGCCCTGGGGGTGGGCCACCGGGCGCGGTTCGCACCGAACGTCTGGGTGGCGCCCTCTTTTCATGTTTAGGATCAACACGCATATCTGCCCCTTCTCCTGGAGTAGGCATGTCGGCGTGGTTAGGGCACGGGACTGGTTCTGGTCACGCTGGTCCGGATCAGTTAAACCCGTTGTCCGCCGGGGATGCAGATCTGCTGTTCTGGTACCCTGAGGGACTTGGGCTTTTTCCAGGGGGAGAAATGCCAGGTCGGTCCGGGTGTCACAGGGTTAGGCGCTATGGAGACCCTTGTTGGGTACGTTGTACTCTGCACTTCATAATGGCTTACGGCCGTGCCACCCTGTACACGCCCGATTTCGTCAGATCTCGGCCGCTACGCAGGTTGGTCTTGGTTAGTACTTGGTTGGGAGACCTCCTGGGAATACCAAGTACGGGGTGCTTGGGGCTGGTTCTCCATTCTTTTCGCTCTTCTCTTACGCATGGCGAAGAGGGGCCTGTTGGGGTGGTCTTTGACCTCCTCGGGGGACCCTGTGCTCCCCGTATCGCCGGGCCCGGTCCGAAGTAATGTTTCGTCGACCCGTAGGCCTGGGATAACCCTGTTGGAAACTGAAACACTTGTACTGCGGTAGTGCCCGCAGGTACGTTTTGGAGTTTTTTCTTGAGGGGTTATGGGACCAACCACAGCATAGGGTAACGACTGGGTGGTTGGTTCTCTGGTGTGTTGGTGCAGTGTCAACTCCCGGGTTGCCCGGTTGAGTGTGCCCCTGCACGTTCATGACGTCTGCCGATCGTGTCAGCCTTCGCTGTCTCATTGAGGGAGGCTTTGTCATGGTGGTCAACAACACCAGCATACGCCCCTTCCGCCGGGGCGGCTGTTTTCAGCTGACCCCTCTGGCGCCTGTCTCGTCCGCAGTGCTCCAGGCTCGGGTTACAGCCTGTTGCCTGGTTTTCCCCGGTGCGCTGCCTGCTTCCGTGGTAGGCCTTTTTGGTGCTTACGGCCATGCTGACTACCTGTCCTGCAGGGTCAGTGTGCCAGGCGGTGTGCTATTGGGGGGACAGGGCCCGCTCTTGTGAGGGGCCTTTGTCCGAATATGCTGGCGATGTGGGGGGCGGTGTCACTAAGTGACCACCTGGTGGGGTCTTGATGCTGGCATCATGGACTTCTCCGGGCCCCCGTTTTCCAGGGGATCCAGTCCCTTTGGTGGGTCTGGGTCTTCCTTCGCGCTCCGCTGCTACGGCCTTGCCACGGGGTTGGGTTTGCTCTTGACGCCGTGATTCTGGGGGCAGTAACGAGGTCGTTCCTTCCGTTCGTTCCCGGGTGGCATGCGGGTTGTGCGTGTGGGTGGTCGTGGGGTCAGGCCACGGTCTGCTCACCCTGTGCGTTGAGTTGCTTGAGTGCCTCTTTGCACGGTCGGGTCCGTCGCCCTCCCGTGATCCCCCAATAGGGGGGGTGCCCTCCATTAGGGGGGGTCGGGGGGGCTCGGTCCTCCCTGATCTGATGGTTGTGGGGGGCCTCAGCGGGGTGTATTTGTCGGCCGATGGCTCTCGCTCGGCCTCCCTTTTGCGTGAGTGACGCCGAGCGAGAGCCGTTACGATACAGAACGTTAGGTTATAACTATAACCAAGTTCTGTTAGTAATGGTGACGCTCGGCGTCCGACGCCGCTGCAGCCCTTGATCTCACCTTGTGGTGAAAGCTTGGAAAGGAGGCGAGTAGGTGGCCACACACCTGCTTATGAAGGTAAGCTGATGGGGGTGTGGTCAGACGAATATTGGGATATAAAGGTACATTGTGGAATTTTATTCAGTGCGCGTGCACAAGCGAGGTACAGTGTGTGAGTGACGCCGAGCGTCACCATTACTAACATAACTTGGTTATAGTTATAACCTAACGTTCTCTGTAGCTCACTTGGTAAAGCATGGCACTAACAAGGCTGAGGTTGTGGGTTCGATCCCATGGGACTACATATACTGAAAATCTATGCACTTGTGTACTGTACGTTGCTATGGATAAAAGTGTCTGCTAAAAAGCGAATTTTTTTTCATTGGGTTTGTAGCCCTACAGTAGTTGCACTTGTTTATTTTTGTTTCATGTTTTTAACAGTGCATGAAGGATTGTGTATTACTGCACATTTTGTGTGAAATAAATCAGAGTGGTTAAGAAATTTGGGTCGCAACTTAATGACTAAGGAAAAATGTGGGTCCTAAGGCTAGACCAGTTGAGAACGTACGGTTATATCTATAACCATAGTTATATGAGTATAGCGGACGATCTGCGTCTACTGGAATATATCCCTATATCAGTCTATGCACTGAATAAATCTCCACATGCACCTATACACACCCATCCGTCTGGCCACACCCCCATCCGCTCCTCTACATAAGCTCCCATTGCCGTTGTGTCCTTGGGCAAGACACTTAACCTACTTGCCTCGTATGAATGTGTATGCATGTGAATGAATGTTGGTGGTGGTCGGAGGGGCCGTAGGCGATGATAATTCGCCACGCTTCCGTGAGTCTGCCTCAGGGCAGCTCTGGCTGCAATTGTAGCTTACCACCACCGGTATGACTGTGTATGAACGAATAATGGACTCTGTGAAGCGCTCTGGGTCAGTGAAGAGCGCTTTATAAATCCAATCCATTATTATTATTATTAGCTCCTTCCCAAGTCTTTCACCACCAAGGCGAAGACCACGGGATCCTCAGTGAGTCTGACGCAGAGCGTCCGCTATACTCATATAACTATGGTTATAGATATAACCGTACGTTATAGTATCGTATAGCTACCGCTCTGCGTCTACTGGAATACAGGAGCTGAGCAGAGCGGAAGCTCGACAAATGTACCCGCTGAGGCCCACCACAACCATCAGAACCGGGGAGGACCCGAGCCCCCAGACCCCCTAGTGGAGGACGGGAGGGAATCGGATCCGACTGTGCGAAGAGGGGTTTAGCAACTCAAACGCACAGGGTGAGCAGACCGTGGGACTTACCTTCCCACAGAAGAACCCACGACTACACAAACGCGCAACCCACATGCCACTAGGGAACGAACAGGACGAAATAAAAACCCTGTTACAACCCCTAATATCACGGGGTCAAGGGCAAAAACCCAAGCCCATGGCAAGGCCGTAGCAGCGGAGCGCGAAGGAGGACCCAGCCCCAGGAAGGGACTGGACCCCCCGGAAAAGGGGGCCTGGTGAGGCCAACGACGCCGCAGCATCGAGACCCCACCAGGCGGTCACTAGTGACACCACCCCCCACATCGCCAGCGTATTCGGACAGGGCCCATCCAAGAGCAGGCCCTTCCCCCCTACAGCACGCCGCCCTGAAGCACTCAAGAGGCTACACCCACATCGGGGAGACGACCCCCAAAAGAGGTCGATCCCTCAATCCAGGCAACAGGCCACTCGACCTGAGCCTGGAGCACTGCGGACTAGACAGGTGCCAAAACAGCACCCCGGCAGAAGGGGCGTACGGTATGCTGTGCACCATGTTGCCGCCTCCACAAAAAAAACCCGACCCTCTAGAGGGGCCGAGGCAGAGAAGGCAGACACGATTGGCAGATGTCATGAAAGGTGCGGGGGCACACTCACAGGCAGACGGGACCAAGCCCGGCCTCCCCCGAGAGTCAACTTCCGCTACCAACACACCTGAAAACAAACCACCACCCTGGTTCTAACATGAGGCGGTTGTTCCTATAACCCCCCAAGAAAAAACTCCAAAACTCCAAAACACAACTGCGGGTATACACTGGCTATACAGCAGTACAAGTGTTTCAGTTTTCAAGAAGGGGTTAACCCAGGCCAACAGGTCGACGAGGACAAGTTCGGACCTGGGCCCGGCGGACGGGGACGTACACCGGGATGCCAGAGGGGTACAAGGGGTACCTCGACAGCCCCCTCCCAGCCCCGCCAAGCAGGAGGAGAGGGGCGAAAAAGAATGGAGAAGGACCAGGCTCCTTTAGCACAGCGCAAGGTACAACACAATATGGACCAAGCAACAGTGAGGGATAACACGCAGTTATCCATAACATCAAACACCACCATAACATCAAACCCTGCAACGCCCAGGCCGACACGGCATTTTTCCCCCGAAAAAGCACTAGTCCCTCAGGGTACCAGAACAGCAGATCTGCGCCCCGGCAGACAACGGGTTAACTGACCTGGTCCGGCGCGACCAGAACCAGTCCCGTGTCCTAATCACGCCGCCATCCCCAGTCCCAGGAGGGGGGTAGGTACGCGTGTCGATCTAAAACATCACACATCACAGAGGGCGCCACCAAGCCGCGCCCGGTGGCCCACCCCAAAGGCGTGAGACCCCTCCGCCAATGCTTTGATCTATTCCGTTATCTCCCCCCAGAGATGAACGAGAATTCATCGAGACTAACCTAGTACACTGGTGCTCGGAAGAGACAAAACTCCATCCTAGTTGCCCCATAAAAAACGCTGTTTCAATGATGAGCAACCAAGGCGCGCAAGCCCATGCGTGGTTCCTATCAGAAGCACCCAGGGCCAGCACTATGTACACGTCGAGACCCAAAACATATCAATGGTAATTCTAACAAGAACCCAGATAACGTTCCCTCCAAGCCGCCTGGGAGAGCGGCAGGAAGCTGGCCAAGACACAGATATGGGTCCCATATGACGCGCCCGAGGGAAAACACCCCTGTCAACCCTGCCCTATAAAGAGAGGAGACAGGGAACCCCCAGAGAGAGACTTCCCACGTGAGTAATAATTGAAGATATATGCAACATTGAGCCATGTAACAATTGGACTAAGACTCTCTGAGGAGGAGGCTCTGAAACTCTGAGGAGGCTCCCTCACTGAGAGGGAGGTTCTGAAACTCACAGAGGAGGCTCTGAAACTCCCTGAGGAGGAGGTTCTGAAACTCCCTGAGGAGGAGGCTCTGACCCAATATACACTACTAGTAGGGAGCAGAGCAGAAGAACAAATTGTCTCTACTGCATTGCATCACCTACCAAGCTCAAGACACATACAACAGAGCAGAACTTCTTTTTAAGTTCTACTCATCTTGACAATAACAGAGGTCCACAACATGGAGCCTGAAAATAACTCACGAAAGTCTCACAACCAATAGAAACGCACCCAGTGACGTACTCTATGGCGGGGGGAATTCAGTGACCCACCGCCCAAATATGGCGTGGGAGCAGGAAACCCCCCCCCCCTCCCTACCCTGTGACGCGCTGACCCAGCAACATGACAGGAAGCCCGAAGGACAGGAGGTCCAACCCCCTGAACAATCAGAAAAGGGGAGGGAGGGTTTATCAGTTCACCCCCTCATGACCCCTCACCCCTGATACGATGCAATGACAAAGCAGAGCCATGACACCAGTCATAGCGTGCTACATGAAGCGCATGTATACCTGTCAAGGTAACAGCTTCACATAGGCTCATGTGTGAACCTGCCACCTGAATTTTTACACCTTTTCCTAAAGGAAGAAAAACACAGACCAAGAGAGGGCCAAGGGCCCTGGTACAAGAGGCCCTTGTACCATGTACCCCATGTAACTTCTGTAGGCCAACACCTAACCGAGTTGTGGATCTTAACAACACACACAACCCTCCATCACAACAAAAAAGGGCGAAAGTACACTCACTACCGTAAAAGGAACGCCGTTTTTCATGACGAGAGAAGATACAAGTCCTCGATTAAGTACTGGTCACAGGCCTTGCTAAGTCCACATGACAGCGACCAAACAATTTTCAGAAAAAGATTGCCTCTCTAAGCAAGAGCACAAGCCCAGCAGAAGCTGAGGGGTTACACCGTATCCCCAAAAACACAAAAACCCCGACCAAACAGGATTTATTAAAGGACGCCTCGGGTCAAATAACATGCGCAGATTATTCCATCTAATGAATATAATCAAACAACAAAACCTTGATGTAATAATCACCTCACTAGATGCAGAAAAAGCTTTTGATAGAGTAAACTGGTCATTTTTATTCAGGAGATTACAAAAATTTGGTTTCGGAGAGTCGTTTATTCATTGGATTAAAACACTATACACGTCACCCAGGGCCACTGTTACTACTAACGGACTAACATCACAAAGCTTCACACTTCACAGGGGAACCAGGCAGGGATGTCCACTCTCCCCCTCTCTTTTTGCCCTTTTTATTGAACCTCTCGCAGCAGCAATCAGACAAAATGATGATATCAAAGGAATCATTACACACAATACTCACCATAAGATCAGCCTCTATGCAGACGATGTGTTGTTATACCTACAGGAACCAACCAATTCACTACAAGCAACTACCAAACTCATAGACTCCTTCTCTAAAATATCAGACTACGCTATAAATTGGTTGTTACGACCCCTGTGTGTCTAAGGGTAAAGGGCTGTAACATAACAGTTGGTTGACAGAAAAGATGGACCAGGTTTGTAAACAACAATGATATTTATTGAATAGAGGCAAAGGAAGCACATGTAGCTCAGGGGTGAGCCCAGGCCAAAACAACAAACAAACACCACTATACTCCAAATAAACACAATCTAATCTATGGTAAAAGAGATTACATTACCTAAACTACTCTTACCTAACCAAAACAGGAGAAAACAATGTCCAAAGGAAATGGCAACTCACCCCATCTGTGCTTCCTGAGAAAGAGAGAAAAACACATTAATTATACAGAAACAAAAGCAGAATATATAGAAAAACAAACTATAAGTAACAATGCTCTCTCTGTGGCCATACACACACAAGGAAATTACTACTAAGCACCAAAGGCCAATAAACGAAATGCAATACTGTCAAGGTTACAGGTTTACCAAAATCACAACAGGCCTAGCCTCATGCCAGAGAGAGAGAGAGACTGAAGTGAGAAGCCATGTTTTAACAGGTGTGGGGTGATCCATGATTGGGTGGTGTGGATTGAGTGTTGGAGTCTGGAAAGCCATCCACCAATCACTGCTGTGTTGCAATAATGGAAGGATTAGCCTGGCAGGGACCAATGGGGAAGGGAACAATGGCTGGAGGGAGGAAACAAAATAGAGAACACACACACATGGAGACACACACTGGGGAATATATACATTGGGATGTAACACCCCCATACATAAGACAAAAACATGTTTGACACTTAACACCAACTAAACATGTTTTTTCAACATCTCCGAGTTAACATGCACTCCAAAACAAAGAGCTATAAAAAAAACTAGCAGTTGGTACAACAACCACACTTGACGGCAAGAGAGACTGAGTCGACAGCAACATAAAACGAGTCCACAGCAACATAGACCGAGTAGACAGCAAAATAGAACAAGTCGACAGCAATATACAGTAGAACGAGTCGACAGCAACAGACAACGAGTCGACAGCAACAGAGATTTCAACTACGAGACAGAGCATCCGCCAACACATTATCAGACCCCTTCTTATGCTTTATGCTGAGGTTATAATTTTGCACTATGAGCGCCCAACGCATGAGGCGCTGATTGTGGTTGTACATCCGCGACAGAAAAACCAATGGGTTGTGGTCGGTGTATACTAGATAATCTAGTATACTAGGTAATCTAGCACCACTGGTAATACGCTCGAACCGACATACACCTCAAAATGTTGCAACGCATACAACATAGCCAAAGTCTCCTTTTCAATAGTGGAATAGTTTAGTTGATGTTTGTTAAATTTCCGGGAGAAATAACAAACCGGGTGACTGACACCATCGTGATCTTCCTGTAATAACACCCCTCCAGCTCCCACCCCGCTGGCATCCACCTCCAGCTGGAACGGCAGGGAGAAATCTGGAGCAGAGAGAACAGGGGAACTGCATAAGAGAGCTTTAACACTATCAAATGCATTTTGACAATCAGCTGTCCAAATGAATGGTTTGGACGGGCTACACAGGCTAGTGAGAGAAGTGACGACGGAAGAAAAGTTCCGGCAAAAACCACGGTAATACCCAGCCATCCCAAGGAATCTACGCAATTCCCGCCTAGTAGTAGGCACTGGAAAAGTTGTGATTGCAGATATTTTTGCATCCACCGGACGCACTTGGCCTTGTCCTACCTGCTTACCAAGATAGGTAACCGTAGCCTTGCCGAACTCACACTTGGCAAGGTTAAGGGTCAGGGAGGCTCCAGCTAAGCGGTCAAAGACAGTTTGCAAGGTTGTCATGTGGTCACGCCAGTTGGTAGAATAGACAACCAGGTCATCGAGATAGGCATTACAATTTGGAACACCAGCCAGGACTAGGGTCACCAGTCGCTGGAAAGTGGCCGGGGCATTACGCATTCCAAAAGGCATTACAGTATATTGCAGAAAATTGTCAGGAGTAACAAACGCCGAGATTTCCGAGGCACGGGGGGTCAAAGGGACCTGCCAGTAACCCTTTAACAAATCTAGTTTGCTAACATAGGTGGCAGATCCAAGGTTGTCAATACAATCTTCCATGCGGGGCAGTGGGAAGGAATCAGGCACGGTGACAGCATTTACCTTTCGGAAATCAGTACAAAATCTAGGAGTTCCATCCGATTTGGGAGCTAACAAGCAAGGTGAACTCCAGGGACTGCAACTTGGCTTGGCTAAACCATGTTTTAACAAATAGTCAACCTCCTGTTGCATCATGGCCCTCTTGGTGATGTTAACACGGTATGCATGTTGCTTGATAGGCACAGCATTGTTAACTTTAATATCATGGGCCAATACAGAAGTACAGGAGGGAACATCACCAAACAGAGCCATGTAGGCCTGAATCATATTTGTGATGTCCTCTCGCTGCTCCTCAGGTAAGTGTGCTAAGTGAGTGGGCAGGTTCAATAACATCTCAGTGTTGGACAATCTAGCACCCTGATGGGCTGCATTGCGCAACTCTAAGCCATCCACATCCTCACCACTAACGTCAGGAGAGTCCGGAACTATTGGAGTTGAGGCAACAGCAGAGACGGCCAGTCCGGCTGTCTGGTCTGAGGTCTTCACCTGCACACTATCTCTGGAAAAATATGGTTTAAGCATATTGATGTGGCAAACACGAGAGTGACGTTTACGATCAGGGGTGCGAACCACATAGTCTGTATCACTTATCTTCTTGTCTATTGCATACGGTCCGGAAAAACGAGCGGAAAGAGCAGAACCAAGGATAGGTAACAGGACTAGAACCTTATCACCTGGCTGGAAAGATCGAGAAACAGCTTTCTCGTCATAGTGCCGTTTCATAGTTCTCTGGGAAGAAGAGAGCGCTTCTTTTGCGAGAGAGCACGCCTGATGCAGTCGCTCTCGAAACTGGCTAACAAAATCTAGAACATTAGTGGGTGTGCTGGCACCCTTTGACATGAACCGTTCTTTAAGAACTTTCAGAGGCCCTCTAACAGTGTGCCCAAAAACGAGCTCAGCAGGACTGAAACCAAGAGACTCCTGTATGGTCTCTCGCGCAGCAAATAGAACAAGGGGGACACCCTCATCCCAATCTTTCTCTGTGTCTAAGCAATATTTACGCAGCATGGACTTTAAGGTCTGATGCCAACGTTCTAGAGCCCCCTGAGTTTCAGGGTGGTAGGCACTGGACACTATATGTCGGATACCCAGGGACTGTAACACTTGCTCAAATAACCTAGACAGGAAGTTGGTGCCTTGGTCCGTTTGTACTACCTTAGGCAGTCCAAACGTGGAGAAGAACTTCGTCAAAGCCTTAATTATTACAGGCGCTGTAATTCTGCGAAGAGGGATAGCCTCAGGGAAACGGGTGGCGGTACACATTATTGTCAACAAAAACTGATTGCCGGCTTTGGTCCTTGGCAACGGACCAACACAGTCAACTATGACATGTTCAAATGGTTCACCGACCGCTGGTATAGGACAGAGGGGAGCAGGTGGAATTACCTGGTTTGGCTTTCCGGTGATCTGACAAGTACTACAGGTACGACAGTACTGTGCTACATCGGACTTCAAACCGGGCCAAAAGAAATGTTGAAGTATTCTGTTGTATGTTTTAGTGACTCCCAAGTGTCCAGACCAAGGGTGGTCATGGGCCAAGAACAGTACATGCTGACGATAAACTGCAGGGACAACAATCTGATAAACAGTGCTCCAGTCTGGTACCTGATCTGGTAGCCCCATCTCCGATTGTGCATGCTCTGCCAGTCTAGTACCATGGGACCTCCATGTACGCATCAAAACTCCTTCATCCACAAAATAAGAATGCAACTCTCTCCTCTGTTCTGTTTCAAGAGAAGAGAAACATTTTGCAAGAGAAGGGTCAGCCTTCTGGGCAGTAATTAGCATTTCACGAGTAACGGGTAACTTCAAAGCGTCGGAACTAGTTACAGTTGTCTGTGGGGGTACCTTACTATGAGTCGGTGGTTTGTCAGCGGTATCAGAAGTTGGAGCCAGCAACTCCTCCCTGACAAAGGCTGAAGCAAAAACAGAGTCAGACAAATTAATTTCATCACCTCTTTTTTTCAATTGAGCACGAGTGACAACACTTGCAGAAAAAACTTCAGGGAAGTTCTGTGACAAGTCATCAGGCAGAGAATCTGTGTCTGGGTGATCCAACACTTCCAGCACAGCGTTCACCTGTCCTCCAGCTAAATCATTTCCCATGATAAAGGAAATGCCTTTAACTGGCAAGGAAGGTCTCACCCCTATTTTAAAGAAACCAGTGACCAAATCAGATTGTACATGAATACAGTGTAACGGGGCTGGCACGAAACCCATCTCAATACCTTGAACTAGGACACTAGAACCACAGGAAGATTTCTCAGACAGAGGTAGTACATCAGAGAGGATAAAGGATTGTGAGGCTCCAGTATCTCGTAAGATCTGAACTGTACACTGATCTTTTGGATCCCCTGTCAAGGAAACTAAACCCTTGGAAGTAAATGGCCTGAAACAAGGATCGAGAACATCCTGATCATTGTGCATCTGTTGATCGGAATCAGGTGCCATTTTAATCAGACCAACCCCTTTGGGTTGTCTAAAGTTCTGAGAGGACGGTTGCTGCTTACGTTTCAATGTTAAACAGTCAGAAATAACATGACCAGATTTATGACAGTAGTAACATGTCCGCTCATCTTTTGAGCGTGGAGGTGACATTTTTGGTCGGGGGTGTGTGAATTCTGAATGGTTGGGGACAGAAGGTCTCTGAGAGAAATCATGGGGGGGAAACGAGTCACGCCTATCTACAAACACAGTTTTATGGGTTAGCGCAAACTCATCAGCTAATACAGCAGCTTGCTGCAGAGTGGACACTTTCTGCTCACTCAGGTAAATTACAATACGCTCTGGCAAACGATTCTTAAACTCTTCTAATAGAATGAGTTCTCTGAGAGAGTTCAGATCTGAGGCCTTGCTTGCTGCACACCATTTATCAAAGAGAGTTCCCTTCTCTCTAGCAAACTCTACAAAGGTCTGGTTGACAGCTCTCTTGTGACTGCGAAACCTCTGCCTATAAGCTTCGGGCACAAGCTCATAGGCACGAAGGATGGCAGCCTTCACAGTATCATACAATAGACTATCTTCTAGGGAAAGTGTTGAACAAACCTCTTGGGCTTTACCAGTCAGCTTGCATTGAAGCAACAAAGGCCAGACCTCTCTTGGCCAGCGCAATGAAGCAGCAATACGCTCAAACACATTAAAATAAGTATCAACTTCGGTCTCTCGGAACGGAGGCACCAAAGCAATGTGTTTACTTATATCAAAAGTGTGTGATGAATAAGCTGTGGAGGAGGACATACCCGGGCCTTGTGGAGGAGTCGGTGTAGCAGAGTTGGATCCACTCCTTTGGTCTCCCAGCTCCAACTCCCGCAGTCTGAGCTCTTTTTCCACCTCAAGCTCCAACCTACGGATGTTAATAGCCCTTTCATTTTCCGCCTCAAGCTCCATTTTACGAAGCCGATACTCCGCCTCACGTGCTTGTGCCTTCTCCTGAGCCTCCATCTGGAGACGGGCTATTCTAACCTTGACCTGGGCCCCTTCTCGAGACCCAGTTGACACAGGAGAGGTCAAGTGAAAATGTGGCAATGTGACGTTCACACCTGCCTTTTCAGCACCATGGGCTTGCTCCTCAGAAGGCGGTGCTTCTGTAAGTTCACCAGGAGGACTTGCATGTTCATCAGAGACCGCAGGTAAAACAAGCGTCCCCTGCTCCAACAGCTTATCTACCACAAGACACCTGATATCCTGCTTAAGATGCTTTTGTTGAACCGAGAGTTGAAAATGTGTGGCAATCTCCACTAAGTCTGCCTTGCGGCAGCTATCTAGCGCTTCCCAAGTAGGATTGCTCAAGAATTTCCCCAGATCAAAAGTACTAACTGCCATTTTTTTTTCTTACACAAATGCCATTTTTACACAAATTATTTAATAACTATACAAGTGTAAACAAACACAGTTCACCAAATCCATCAACCAACACCAGCCGGACGAGCCCCCATTTATGTTACGACCCCTGTGTGTCTAAGGGTAAAGGGCTGTAACATAACAGTTGGTTGACAGAAAAGATGGACCAGGTTTGTAAACAACAATTGAACACGGGTTACAAAATCCCGGATGAGCCCCCATTTATGTTACGACCCCTGTGTGTCTAAGGGTAAAGGGCTGTAACATAACAGTTGGTTGACAGAAAAGATGGACCAGGTTTGTAAACAACAATGATATTTATTGAATAGAGGCAAAGGAAGCACATGTAGCTCAGGGGTGAGCCCAGGCCAAAACAACAAACAAACACCACTATACTCCTAATAAACACAATCTAATCTATGGTAAAAGAGATTACATTACCTAAACTACTCTTACCTAACCAAAACAGGAGAAAACAATGTCCAAAGGAAATGGCAGCTCACCCCATCTGTGCTTCCTGAGAAAGAGAGAAAAACACATTAATTATACAGAAACAAAAGCAGAATATATAGAAAAACAAACTATAAGTAACAATGCTCTCTCTGTGGCCATACACACACAAGGAAATTACTACTAAGCACCAAAGGCCAATAAACGAAATGCAATACTGTCAAGGTTACAGGTTTACCAAAATCACAACAGGCCTAGCCTCATGCCAGAGAGAGAGAGAGACTGAAGTGAGAAGCCATGTTTTAACAGGTGTGGGGTGATCCATGATTGGGTGGTGTGGATTGAGTGTTGGAGTCTGGAAAGCCATCCACCAATCACTGCTGTGTTGCAATAATGGAAGGATTAGCCTGGCAGGGACCAATGGGGAAGGGAACAATGGCTGGAGGGAGGAAACAAAATAGAGAACACACACACATGGAGACACACACTGGGGAATATATACATTGGGATGTAACATTGGTCAAAGTCAATCATCTTGCCATTGTGGGGGGGTGATAGGAGTCCTGCAGCTCAGAGCCCATCCTTCCCCTTCCCCTCAGGGAATATCAGATATCTAGGAATCAACATTTCACCCAGACTGTCAGAGTTATTTCAACTCAATTTCATCCCACTGTTAAAAACAATAGAAGACGACACACAAAGATGGCTAAACTTACCACTCTCACTAATAGGTAGAATATCAACTGTCAAAATGTCAATTCTCCCAAAAATAAATTATCTATTCACTATGATCCCAACCCAGCCTACCACCAATTGGTTCAACTCCCTGGACTCCACCATTACTAGGTTTTACTGGAAGAATAAAAAAGCAAGAATTAAGTTAACCACCCTTCAAAAAAACAAAAAACAAGGAGGACTTGAAGCACCTAACTTTCTCAACTATTATCTGGCCAACCAATTAATATACATCTACAAATGGATTCACCCTACCCAACAATACAACCCCTGGGATGACATTGAGAAGGACATGTGCATGGAAATCTCACCACAAGATCTGCCATTCTTTAGCACAAGCATAAAACATCACTCTTGTTTTAGGAATACAGTCATTTCCACAACTCTGACAGCCTGGTGGAAAGCCAACAAAATCACTGGTAACACACTAACCCCCTGTAAATACACACCAATCTCGCACAACCCTGACTTTCAACTCGGCAAATCACCCATATACTTCCCAGCTTGGAAACAAAAAGGCATTACTCATCTTCACCACATCTTCACAGACAACAGCCTAATCACTTATCAAGATTTGACTGAAGGATACGGCATTGGGACAGACCAACACTTCCAATTTCTACAGCTGAAATCAATTTTGAAATCAAAAATTAACACTACACAGAATGATCTTGAACCACCTCCAATTATATTAGCAATGAATAAAATAACATCACAGAGGAAAATATTTTCAAAAATATACAAAATACTGGCAAGCGCAGACACTACATTCCATCTCCCCTTCACAAAATGGGAACAGGACTTGGCTTTCTCTCCCAATGCCGTATCCTGGGAACAAATTTGCACCAACACATTCACAATGACTAACAACACTAACCTTCAATTAATCCAATATAAGGTGTTACACAGAGTACATATCACACAGCACAGGATGTTTCAAATGGGATTTGCAAGCACAGATGTAAGCTCCCATTGCACCCTCAACACCCCAGACAACTATTTCCATGCCACCTGGCTCTGCCCACCTGTTCTAGACTTCTGGAATTCCGTCATCAATACACTATCCTGGGTCATGAGCTGCAGCATTCCTCTCTCCCCCTCCCTCTGCCTACTTGGGGATACTACTGCTATCAATTTATTAGTCCAGAACACCAAACCCCTACTCGTTTCTCTAGCTGTTGCCAAGAAAACTATCCTCTTAAACTGGAAGACAAGAAAAAAGGTGAATACTGGCCAATGGTTAGGCCTTCTCTCAAATTACATATCACAGGAAACAATCTCAACCGTGGATCACATCGAAGTCTCACAATTTAATAACATCTGGAAATTGCTTGTGGATAATCTAGGCTCCCAATCATAGGAGATTGACCTGTGAGCCATCCACTCCATAACCCACCCTTCTCTCAATCCCCCTCTACTTTACTTACTCCCCTCTCTGCCCCCCCCCCCTTTCCCTTGTCATGTGTATTCGTTGTTGTCCTTCATTGTCCTTAGTTGTAATTTGTTTGTCAATATCTAGTCTGAGTTCCCCCCCTCCGATAGGGCAATGAAATATATATTTTTTAATATTTTTCTTATTTTACTACACTTTTTATTTAATTTTGTACTGTAAATAATTAAAACGTATAATAAATAATAAAGTTGTCCCCCGAAGAGGGGGGGGTGGATGGAGTGCCCTCAAAAAAGGGCCGGGAAAAAAGTAAAAAAAAAAAAAAAAAAAAAAAGTGAAACAATATATTGTAACAAAATCATGTTTGAGGGGAGGGGGGGGGGGGGGGCCCAGGGAAACCCCGGGGAAACCCACCCCTCGCCATCTTACCCGATATGACTTGTTTGAACAGGTACAGCCCTGTTTATATGTGAAAAAAACTTGCCACCTGTTTATTGTCATCACAAGCTGAGAGAGGGACTCATCCCTCGATCACATGCCACTATGCATAGCATTGTAGGGTAACCCAGCCAGTTGTGGGCTCAGCTACGTTGTCTAACGTTACATGAACACACACAACCTCTCATCATACAACAAAAACCCAGTAAATTTTTACTCACGTAAAAAACACAGCTGTTTCTAGGTAGAGAGACAAGCACAAGCTTTGGCCAGTGGTACCCAAGCTATACCAGCGACCAAGACAATTCACACACAGCACATGTCATATCTCCAAATGTAGTGAAGCAACATACGTTTGACAAAAAACATCGTTATTAACAAAACATTCGGGAGGGGAAGGAAGGAAGAGTGGGGTAATGTCCAATGGACCCTTACCTGCACCAAGGAACGCAGGATGAGAAGGCAGCAACAGGCTGGTCTCTACGTTGACGAAAGGCCTCTCGCTGGCGGGGCAAAAGAAGCTATGGCCGGAGCGAGGCTCCGGCGAGACGCCCCCCTCCAACAGCCGGTCATGGTGCAGGCCCGACTACATCGTCTGTCAAAGATGACGTCGTAATCAGAGTGCTAGGGCCTGCTATTCTCACAGCTAATGTTCAACGGTTGTAGCATAAGCTAACAGCTAACTCTAGGCTAACTGATAGCATCAAGCTAACGTTCCCAGCCAAGTGAACGTACGGAGCTAACGTCGTAGCACAACAGCTAACTGGCTAACAGGTAGCTCAACCCAGCTAGGAAGCAAGCTAAGCAGCTACCACCGAAACTGTACAACGTGAGAAAACAATATAGGCCAACACTTCAGACAGCCGCTGCCTTTTCCTCTTCTCATCCGAAGAGAGAAGAGAAAAAGAAGACAACACGTCCCTCTTTAGAACGGTGTTCACCACAGCGGTGCCGGCACAAGTCCCTCTCGGACCATAGCCGACTTTGAGCGTGGGGGTATTCTCATAATGAAACACCAAACTCACCTCCCTCGCGCCGGGTGATTTTCATCTTGAAAGCGGGGCCCGCGCGGTGACAGAGGGGACCCGTTTGTCCAGAGATCTGGGGAATTGAACCGAAGATTCGGATACGGTCCCAGGTAACAAAGCTCCCGATGAGGAGCTCATGTAACGTGGGCATCAAACCAGAACCCTCTCCACGCCGCTAAGAGGCAGCAAAAAAGGGTACCAGCCTGGAGCCGGCCTTCATAAGTTGTGCAGCCGTCCCCCCAACAACAACACACCTGGCGCTTGTGCAAAACCATCACCCGCCCAGAGAGAGGCCGTCAGCCCTCACACGGCAGAGCGCCTCTCAAGCAACGTGTCCAACTGCAGAGCCGGAGGTAATGCCTGTCCAACCGCAGAGCCGGAGGAATGCCGGTGGGGATTAGCTCAGCGACGCGAGCCCCTAATCCGAAAATGCCGGTGTGATCATCATCTTCTAGACACTCCGGTGGCGAAGACATTATCTCTGTATTTCCTCAAAAAATAGTGAGAGAGAAAACAAAGATATAATGTCAACGCAGCTCCTTCTCTTCAACGTAGCTCCTTTCCAACTATTTTACACTAAACTCAAGTGGTGTATACAGACACTCACCGTGGTGAAAATAAGGAAGGAGCTGTTAGTATGGCCACACCCCTGCTTATGTAGAGGAGCGGATGGGGGTGTGGCCAGACGGATGGGTGTGTATATGTCAGGGCTGTACAGTGCGAGATATATATTGCACGTGCTACAGCAACATCGGTCTGTGCGATGAATGGATTTACTTAAGTAGCACTGGTGCGATAGGCATTCGGTTCATATCGATACTCTTATTTTGAAAATCATGTGGCGGGTCTCATTTCTGCCCAAGCGCAGCTCCAGCCATAATAACTATGGCTCCGGCAGCTAGCAACGCTCAGTTCATTTTGATACTCTTATTTTGAAAATCCTGTGTGTCGTGACTCATATCCGCTCCACAGCACAGCGTGCAGTACTCGTCTCAGTAGCAGCAGTAGCGTCTGGAACGCGGACATTGAAACAGAGCAAGGATAGTGTGGATATTTCACCACTCAAAACAAATCCCTGCTGTTTTATTCCGCAACGGGTCAAATGCATATAACATGCTTTGCAATCCTCTCCATTCCTTTATGACCACGTCGTGTTTAAGACCGGAATTAACGTTAAGTTAGCATAAGCTAACAACAAGCTAAAACCCTGTTCAGAGCAATAGAGAAGAGAACAGCAGAGTGGGGACTGGGAAGGAGGGGGGCATTCTCCCTTCTGTGTGTGTGCGTTTGAAAAGATCAGATGAAGTCAGACGAGTATATTATATTGATACTAAATGTACTGAGGGTGGACAGATAATGTTGATATTTAAACATAAAAAATACAATACATAATAAATGTATTCATGATCATCATGCAACATAAAACAATTGCAGGAACGGTTTGGGAGATTTTGATTTGATTTGATTTGATTTTATTAGGGATCCCCATTAGCTGGTGCGATAGCAACCAGCTAGTCTTCCTGGGGTCCACACACAAAAAAACACAAAAACAATCACCATTGCAAAAAAACAAAATTATTAAAAGTCAGTACACACAATGCATAATGAACCTACTGTAACAATTAATATAGCTAAAATTACATTAGTGTAAAACAAAAACAAAAAACCACTTTACAGTGTTAAAAACAATTTAAAAACAATTTAAGATTCTTTTTAAAAGTGAATCTACTGTAAATGCAGCAGAGGTTCCGAGGCAGGCCATTCCACAGAGTTAATGCTCTAAAAATAAAAGATCTTCCCAGAGCGCTGGTTCTAGGACCTGGCAATTCAAGCTGCCCACTACTGGAAGGAACCTCTAGTGTAATGCTCGTGCACAGTATTACTAAAAACAATCTGATTATGTATAAAAACAGGAGTCTTACTGCTCATGACCAACTTGAACAGCACAAGTATATTAAAAGACAATCTATTTTCAACGTTAAGCCAAGAGAGGCGGGCATGAGAGGAAGGGGTTTTAGGTTGCGTGTTCCAAAATGTTTTTACTTAAAGTTTAAAGCTCAATATATCAAAACGTGACACTTTATAGTGAACAGGTCTATTTGTATTAAAAACAATAAATAGTTTTTCATTTAAATGTCTGGAAGAGCTTTTTTGAGTTGATCTAAATGTTACTGATTGTGTTAAATGGGCTTATGATATCATCTCATATCGATTGCAGGCACCTGATTGATATCTGTCTCCAGTCCTTTTTTGTGTCTCCCCTGTTCCCCCCATGGTCTCATGTTCCTTTTGTTTTTGTTTCTTTGTTGTTTTTGTTTCTTTGCTTTCGTTTCTTTGTTTGTACCCCTGCTCCCGACTACTGTCAGCGACTTCGGGTTATTGAGAAGCGCTATATAAATTAAATTAATTATTATTATTATTATTATTGTATCGTATCGTTGTCCAAAGAATCGATATCGTATCGTGATGAAACTGGTGATTTCCACCCCTAGTAGAGTCCATACACCCAAAACAAAATCCCATAATTCCTTACACGTAACGTGTCCGACTGTGTGACGTCAACTTGTCAGCATGAAAATGACAGCCAAACATGGCACTGCAACTAAATAAAACAAATACAATAGGCACATTTGTGACTGTTACAAATATAACACGTTTTATACTTTAGATTTTGGCCTGTGCTACAAAACTATCAACCTCTGTAGCACCAGTTCTATGTGCAAAAAAAGTTAACGTACAGCCCTGGTATAGGTGCATGTGGAGATTTATTCAGTGTAGGGCTGACCCCTATTAGTCGACTAATCGGTCGAAAGGAGCCGTAGTCGACTGGCCAACTTCTTAGTTGAATATAATAATAAAAAAAATATTATTATTATAATTTTTTTTAATCATTCTTTCCAAAAGAAAAGAGGCCTAGACGCGTGGCTAACGCTAATGGCACGCATACCAGAGGCTAACTGCCTACGAAAACAGGCACAGAGGCACTGAAAGAGGATTTCACCATCTAATGAACACACTAGACTAGACAAATATCAAGATGTATCCATCAGTGGACCAATTGCATGCTTTTGCAGAGGACAAGAAGCCTTCAGTCGACTCCTTCAGACATTAAGCACCCCCACAGCCCAAATGGAATGATAAAAAAAATAACAATAGTCGACTAACGGCAAATTTTGGCCAATCATAGTCGACCATCCAAATCCGTAGTCGGGGACAGCCCTACATTGTACTTAGATTGTACTTTTAGTTTGTATATTGTATAGTATATTGTTATTCCTCTTTTACTTATTTTTCTTACTGTATGAAGCACATTCTCAGGGGCTCATACAGAACCAAGCATTTCACTGTAATGTACATGTACCTTATACGTGACAAATAAAAACAAACTTGAACTTGAGAAGAAGTATGAAGCGCACGAAGTGCGACATTGACAACGTGTTTAATGTAGCAGCAGTTAATTTCAAGTCATTGGCAACTCAGAATCTGCACACAAATCCACCGACCGCAGCATCACTACTGAATTATCGACATAAAAAAGAGCAAAGAACATTAGTTAATGTTACTCGAGCTTTTCACGACACAAGTTGAGTGCATCTGCCCTCCATCATAACCAGTTATACCTCCATGACCACGACATGTTCATGAGATGACAAATTATTTAGTTGTTAACATTCTTTACTACAGGGTAATACATTACTACAACAACAACAAACATAGGCATACTACAAAAACCTGACAATATGGCAAAATAATTAGAAGTGGCACTAGTAACATTAAAACATACAGTAGTACTACACTAGCGTATATGACGATTACCCTGAAACACAAATCGACGAGAATCGCTGTCCTTTTACAGTAGGTGCCCTTGGGTCAAACGTTAACCTCAAATCAATAACACAGAGCAAACGATCCATCACCTAGAATCAATTGAACGGCAGGAGCTATTCTTCTGCCACCGTCCCTGCGAGGCACAAACGGCAGCCCAAGAAAACAAGTATAAAATTGCATTGAATGGCTTAGCATGAGAATTGATGATGCATCGACCGCCTTCTAATGTAATCTGTGCCATCTGTAACCATGATCATACACTAACGTTCTAGTGTAATGACTGGTATCTGTAACCATGATCATACACTAACGTTCTAGTGTAATGACTGGTATCTGTAACCATGATCATACACTAACGTTCTAGTGTAATGACTGGTATCTGTAACCATGATCATACACTAACGTTCTAGTGTAATGACTGGTATCTGTAACCATAATCATACACTAACGTTCTAGTGTAATGACTGGTATCTGTAACCATAATCATACACTAACGTTCTAGTGTAATGGCGTACAAAATTATTAATACGTTTGATCTCATCAAATCATGTGATCCTACCATATAAAAAGGTACTGTATACTATAGACACATGAAAAACATGACATCCTATCCCTTCGTGAGGGAAAGGTCCCTTTGTGACGATGATGGGACCAGAGTTAAAAACAGAACGATCTACAGGAGGCACAGAAAGTAGTGCATCGTTCGGGACGCCTATCGCAAAGAGTAGGGGTTTCCCTGACGTTCCTGGCCAAATTCCCAATCAGGTCTATGACATCAAGGCCACCTAATCATCCCTCCCCCACTTAACTGGCTCATATCAATCCCTGTCTCCTGAGCCGTTCAGCCATTGTGTAGTGTGATGTGTGCCTGGTGCCAGTGTGTATGGCAGCCATTGAGCCTGCATAGCCCAAGGTTGGGTGCTGCCAGTGGTGGTGAAGGAGGCTAATTCCACCCTACATTGTGGGGAGCGCTTTGAGTGTCTCGAAAAACGCTATATAAATGTAATGATCATTCATTCATACATTCATCGTTTCAAAGTGACCAGGAACCACTGCATGGAGAGGCAGAGTCCAGACAGGCGTTGTGGATCACTAGCTGATCACTAGTCGATCACTAGCCAAGCGCACGCGGTGGGGGGGGGTCAGTTATATGATGGATGTGCTGGGATGGCACCATCAGGACTTCTGTGTCGCATTCCGGTGGCGAGCGCGGGGCTGAACCTCTTCATCCTGAGGGAAAGCAATCAGGGGAAAAGTCATTAGTGTTCTTCTGGGACGATGATGTGATATTGATCGTGTCTCTGAGGCGACCGGAGACACGTGGAGATGAAGATGACATTATTGCATTAAAACAAAAGTCTTATTTTGACATTTTGTGACCAAGCCCAGCGCTATTGACCTCAATCCGGCCCACGGCATCAAGCGTGAGAGCCAAACAAAGTTTACGTTTTTTTGGTTTAAAAAAAATAATGATTATTAGCACAGTTTGAATGTTTAAGAACATGTTTACTATAACAGCTAACAGCTATAGTATCTATAAAAGTAACATTTAACAAGTCATGCTGTTCTGAGACTTTTCTTTGGGTTGATGTTTCATCTGGGTTGCAAGAAGTTCAAAGAAGAGGGTTGCAATGAGCAAAATGTTCACAACCAGCTCAAAGTAATTACTCCGTTCAATTGACTGATAAATCTATTAATTTGCCTATTAAACAGATTTGTTAAAAGTGCCTAAAATGTGAATGTGCTTCGCTTCCGTAATTTGTTGTTTTCCTTATGAAACAGGTTGCTACCAAATGGTTAACCCTTTCACTGCGACAATACAGAAGGTAGGCCTGTCACGATAACACATTTTGCTGGGCAATTAATTGTCCCAGAAAATTATTGCGATAAGCGATATTATTGCGGCCGGTTAGAATTTTTTTTTTTTGAGAAATGTATTTCCCCAATGTTCTAACTTAAAAAATAAAATAAAATCACTAATATAATGATAATAGCATAATAATGCAAGGACACCGTTTCAAAGTGCAATAAACTTTTATTTAACATTGGAAGAAATTTTAAATATCCTAAATAAATAAAACAACCGAAAACAATAAAATGGACTCTCAGCCCCTTTTCCACTGCATGGTACCTACTCGACTCTACTCTACTCTACTCGGCATTTTCGGTTTTCCATAGGGATGCACCGATATGAAAATGTGCCACCGATACCGATACCGATTGTTCAACTAACACAATCGGCCGATACCGATACCGATATTTGTGGCAAAAAAATATATATATATATTATAATTATTGTTTTATATTATATATACTTCTGCCAATTACGTCACACCGCTTGCACCCGCCTCTGCTGTTCTTACCACCAATTGGCAAGCGCTTATTACATTTTTACTTCCGGGAAGTCCGCCATTGATCTGCTTGCGAGATCAACAACAAACCTGAAACCTACCGGCGCTAATAGTCTACTCGCCGGCCACGAGTAGACTACCAGCGCTCCGCAGGAGTACTAAACGAGGCATAATGATTTTACTGCAACGAATGTTATAATAAAAGCTTTTCTATACATTTGTCTGAAAACTTTATTAACAGATTGCAGAATGGGTACAATTCAGTACGGGCTCTCTGAGCAAAGGAAGGAAGTGAGAGATATGAATGAGTAATGCTTGCTATGTTCGGGTAAATATGCTGATGTTATTGAACGTGTAACTATATAACGTTAATGCGACAAAACGAATGCCTTTGTTAATCATAAGTAACTTTGATGCAGTAGCTTGTGTGGGCAGGTCGCTTGACTGAAACTTTTTTCAAAGTTTGAACGTGTCTGTGGACCAGATTGACGCGACACAAATTAGGTAACGTTAAAGCTTGTTGTTAGCTTAGGTGCTAATGTGCTAACGTTAAAGCTTGTAGAATAGACACAATGAGAGGTAATGTTAACATTAGAAGAATAGACATGAGAGGTAACGTTAGCAGAATAGACACAAGGAGAGTCTGGTTAATGTTGTTATTGATTGATTGATTGAAACTGTATTTTACTCTGGCTTGCTCCAAGCCCTCACGGACATAGCTATACTGGAGCTCTCATGCTGTACGCCAGCGGCCACCATGAATATTGCCACGCTGTGATGTGACACAAGCTTTGCTCTCGTGCCTGCAACATCACAGCCAACCTCTGTAGTAATGCCAGCGGCCCCGCCTCCCCACACGGAGACTGAAGAGGTTCTGGTTCCGCCTCATTAAAACAAACGCGCAAATAGCAATTAATCGCGGCCGTCAAAATCTTTGCATTCATTTTAATTATCGCACGATAAATTGATTTATTGATTATCGCAGCAGGCCTAACAGAAGGTTAACCGTCTGTAGTGTGGTCCTAATAGTCCTAATAGTGGGCGGTCTGTAGTGTGGTAGTGAAAGGTTTAACCTTCTGTAGTGTGGTAGTGAAAGGGTTAACCTTCTGTAGTGTGGTAGTGAAAGGTTAACCGTCTGTAGTGTGGTAGTGAAAGGTTAACCTTCTGTAGTGTGGTAGTGAAAGGTTAACCGTCTGTAGTGTGGTAGTGAAAGGTTAACCTTCTGTAGTGTGGTAGTGAAAGGGTTAACCTTCTGTAGTGTGGTAGTGAAAGGTTAACCGTCTGTAGTGTGGTTGTGAAAGGGTTCACCGTCTGTAGTGTGGCAGTGAAAGGTTAACCTTCTGTAGTGTGGTAGTGAAAGGTTAACCGTCTGTAGTGTGGTAGTGAAAGGTTAACCGTCTGTAGTGTGGCAGTGAAAGGTTAACCTTCTGTAGTGTGGTAGTGAAAGGTTAACCGTCTGTAGTGTGGTAGTTCAAGTTTCTTTATTAGTTGTCATACATAAATACATAATACTTTGCATGAAATGCTTCTTTCTGTTTTGCTCCTGAGAGTGTGCTAGATAATAACAAGATAGTATAAAATAAGTATAAAATAGAAAGTCAAGTACGTAAACAAGTGTAAACAACAAAAATGTGGGGCGCCCCAGTGGCGAACCCGGGTTCGACTCCCAAACCCGTCGTTATTTGCCGAATGTCTTCCCCCAACTCTTGTCACCCATTCCTCCTCTGTCTCTCTCTACTGGACTGCCCAGTAGCAATAAAGCAATAAAACGCAAAAAAATAAACCTAAAAAAAAAAAAAAAAAAAAATCAATATACCTATACAGTATGTACAGTATATACAGTGCAGGTACAGTACAGTGTAGAAATGGTGAGGTATAGCTTAGCTTCTGGTGGTGAGATGCAATGAGGTGCAATAAGGAATGAGATTGATGTGCAAATGTCCTTACCAATAAATATAAAGTGTGTTAGTGTCTAAAGTGGTAAAGTGGGTGCTACAGTGTGTTGTTTATTTAAAGTGAGTGTGTGCGTGTGGATGTGTGTGCTGTGGGTGTGTTGATGGTTTGTTATTGTTCATTGTTCATTGAGCATCCTGATGGCCTGGGGATAGAAGCTCCTTCTGAGTCTCTCTGTGCTTGCCATGAGACTCCGGTATCGCTTGCCTGACCGCAGCAGTGAAAGGTTAACCGTCTGTAGTGTGGTATTGAAAGGTTAACCTTCTGTAGTGTGGTAGTGAACGTGTTAATGCGGGTTAACGGGTTAATGCTGGGTGATGTAATGATGGTGATGTAAAGGGAATATTTTAAGCCTACAACAGCAGCTGTGCAGTACATCCTGGTCATGATGAGTCAACAGGAGGTTGCCGTTGTTTTTTTTCTCTCTCAGTTCACAGCAGACATCTGAACTGGTGTCTTGGGTTAAATTGGTGTTGTGGTAAATTGGGTTATTTTACAGAAACAAATCCAGATTCCCTATGATGTGCAGAAAGAGGATTGTTGAAGCAGTTTTGAGGCATTTGGTATCCGTTTATCTTTAACCCTTTCACTGCCACCATACCAAAAGGTTAACCCTTTCACTGGGACAATACAGCAGGTTAACCCTTTCACTGCCACACGACAAACGGATAACCGTCTGTAGTGTGGTAATGAAAGGTTAACCTTCGGTAGTGCGGTAGTGAAAGGGTTAATAAGGCCATTGATGGAAAATTGCCACCATATTATCACAATGATGCTAGATTGGAATTATGGACATTATCTGACCCACTCAAATTAAAAATGATTGGTTTACAGTCAAGGTGAGTTCAGTCTGCCTTTTGTTTTGATGCACCAGCTTCCTGGAATGATCTTCATCACTTAAAATACAATACCTCACTATCCTCTGGACAATTAAACACATGATCACAAACCTCCCTACCTCACTATCCTCTGGACAATTAAACACATGATCACAAACCTCCCTACCTCACTATCCTCTGGACAATTAAACACATGATCACAAACCTCCCTACCTCACTATCCTCTGGACAATTAAACACATGATCACAAACCTCCCTACCTCACTATCCTCTGGACAATTAAACACATGATCACAAACCTCCCTACCTCACTATCCTCTGGACAATTAAACACATGATCACAAACCTCCCTACCTCACTATCCTCTGGACAATTAAACACATGATCACAAACCTCCCTACCTCACTATCCTCTGGACAATTAAACACATGATCACAAACCTCCCTACCTCACTATCCTCTGGACAATTAAACACATGATCACAAACCTCCCTACCTCACTATCCTCTGGACAATTAAACACATGATCACAAACCTCCCTACCTCAGTATGTAACTGTTTTTAATTTAAAACATGATCACAAACCTCTATACCTCAGTATGTAACTGTTTTTAATTTAAAACATGATCA
Organism: Notolepis coatsorum; assembly: GCF_963971535.1. NCBI lineage: Eukaryota > Metazoa > Chordata > Actinopteri > Aulopiformes > Paralepididae > Notolepis > Notolepis coatsorum. The sequence goes on from NC_140165.1 coordinate 118,195,632, forward strand.
CAAACCTCTATACCTCAGTATGTAACTGTTTTAATTTAAAACATGATCACAAACCTCCCTACCTCAGTATGTAACTGTTTTTCATTTAAAAACATGATCACAAACCTCCCTACCTCAGTATGTAACTGTTTTAATTTAAAACATGATCACAAACCTCTCTACCTCAGTATGTAACTGTTTTCATTTAAAAACATGATCACAAACCTCCCTACCTCAGTATGTAACTGTTTTTAATTTAAAACATGATCACAAACCTCCCTACCTCAGTATGTAACTGTTTTTAATATAAAACATGATCACAAACCTCCCTACCTCAGTATGTAACTGTTTTTAATATAAAACATGATCACAAACCTCCCTACCTCAGTATGTAACTGTTTTTAATTTAAAACATGATCACAAACCTCCCTACCTCAGTATGTAACTGTTTTTAATTTAAAACATGATCACAAACCTCTCTACCTCAGTATGTAACTGTTTTTAATTTAAAACATGATCACTAACCTCCCTACCTCAGTATGTAACTGTTTTAATATAAAACATGATCACAAACCTCCCTACCTCAGTATGTAACTGTTTTTAATATAAAACATGATCACAAACCTCTCTACCTCAGTATGTAACTGTTTTTAATATAAAACATGATCACTAACCTCTCTACCTCAGTATGTAACTGTTTTTAATATAAAACATGATCACAAACCTCCCTACCTCAGTGTGTAACTGTTTTTAATATAAAACATGATCACTAACCTCTCTACCTCAGTATGTAACTGTTTTTAATATAAAACATGATCACAGACCTCTCTACCTCAGTATGTAACTGTTTTTAATTTAAAACATGATCACAAACCTCCCTACCTCAGTATGTAACTGTTTTAATATAAAACATGATCACAAACCTCCCTACCTCAGTATGTAACTGTTTTTAATTTAAAACATGATCACTAACCTCCCTACCTCAGTGTGTAACTGGTTTTAATTTAAAACATGATCACAAACCTCTCTACCTCAGTATGTAACTGTTTTTAATTTAAAACATGATCACTAACCTCCCTACCTCAGTATGTAACTGTTTTTAATATAAAACATGATCACTAACCTCCCTACCTCAGTATGTAACTGTTTTTAATATAAAACATTATCACAAACCTCTCTACCTCAGTATGTAACTGTTTTTAATATAAAACATGATCACAAACCTCCCTACCTCAGTATGTAACTGTTTTTAATATAAAACATGATCACAAACCTCCCTACCTCAGTATGTAACTGTTTTAATATAAAACATGATCACAAACCTCTCTACCTCAGTATGTAACCGTTTTTAATATAAAACATGATCACAAACCTCTCTACCTCAGTATGTAACTGTTTTTAATATAAAACATGATCACTAACCTCCCTACCTCAGTATGTAACTGTTTTTAATATAAAACATGATCACAAACCTCTCTACCTCAGTATGTAACTGTTTTTAATATAAAACATGATCACAAACCTCCCTACCTCAGTATGTAACTGTTTTTAATATAAAACATGATCACAAACCACCCTACCTCAGTGTGTAACTGTTTTTAATTTAAAACATGATCACAAACCTCTCTACCTCAGTATGTAACTGTTTTTAATATAAAACATGATCACTAACCTCTCTACCTCAGTATGTAACTGTTTTTAATATAAAACATGATCACAAACCTCTACCTCAGTATGTAACTGTTTTTAATATAAAACATGATCACTAACCTCTCTACCTCAGTGTGTAACTGTTTTTATTTAAAACATGATCACAAACCTCCCTACCTCAGTATGTAACTGTTTTTATTTAAAACATGATCACAAACCGCTCTACCTCAGTATGTAACTGTTTTTAATTTAAAACATGATCACTAACCTCCCTACCTCAGTATGTAACTGTTTTTCATTTAAAAACATTATCACAAACCTCTCTACCTCAGTATGTAACTGTTTTTAATATAAAACATGATCACGAACCTCTCTACCTCAGTATGTAACTGTTTTTAATTTAAAACATGATCACTAACCTCCCTACCTCAGTATGTAACTGTTTTTCATTTAAAAACATTATCACAAACCTCTCTACCTCAGTATGTAACTGTTTTTAATATAAAACATGATGACGAACCTCCCTACCTCAGTATGTAACTGTTTTTAATATAAAACATGATCACTAACCTCCCTACCTCAGTATGTAACTGGTTTTAATTTAAAACATGATCACAAACCTCCCTACCTCAGTATGTAACTGTTTTTAATATAAAACATGATCACAAACCTCTCTACCTCAGTATGTAACTGTTTTTAATTTAAAACATGATCACTAACCTCTCTACCTCAGTATGTAACTGTTTTTAATATAAAACATGATCACTAACCTCTCTACCTCAGTATGTAACTGTTTTTAATATAAAACATGATCACTAACCTCTCTACCTCAGTATGTAACTGTTTTTAATTTAAAACATGATCACAAACCTCTCTACCTCAGTATGTAACTGTTTTTAATATAAAACATGATCACTAACCTCCCTACCTCAGTATGTAACTGTTTTTAATTTAAAACCTGATCACTAACCTCTCTACCTCAGTATGTAACTGTTTTTAATATAAAACATGATCACTAACCTCTCTACCTCAGTATGTAACTGTTTTTAATATAAAACATGATCACAAACCTCCCTACCTCAGTATGTAACTGTTTTTAATTTAAAACATGATCACTAACCTCTCTACCTCAGTATGTAACTGTTTTTAATATAAAACATGATCACAAACCTCTCTACCTCAGTATGTAACTGTTTTTAATTTAAAACATGATCACAAACCTCTCTACCTCAGTATGTAACTGTTTTTAATTTAAAACATGATCACTAACCTCCCTACCTCAGTATGTAACTGTTTTTAATATAAAACATGATCACAAACCTCCCTACCTCAGTATGTAACTGTTTTTAATATAAAACATGATCACAAACCTCCCTACCTCAGTATGTAACTGTTTTAATATAAAACATGATCACAAACCTCTCTACCTCAGTATGTAACTGTTTTTAATATAAAACATGATCACAAACCTCTCTACCTCAGTATGTAACTGTTTTTAATATAAAACATGATCACTAACCTCCCTACCTCAGTATGTAACTGTTTTTAATTTAAAACATGATCACAAACCTCCCTACCTCAGTATGTAACTGGTTTTAATATAAAACATGATCACAAACCTCTCTACCTCAGTATGTAACTGTTTTTAATATAAAACATGATCACAAACCTCTCTACCTCAGTATGTAACTGTTTTTAATATAAAACATGATCACAAACCTCTCTACCTCAGTATGTAACTGTTTTTAATATAAAACATGATCACAAACCTCCCTACCTCAGTATGTAACTGTTTTTAATATAAAACATGATCACAAACCTCCCTACCTCAGTATGTAACTGTTTTTAATATAAAACATGATCACAAACCTCTCTACCTCAGTATGTAACTGTTTTTAATATAAAACATGATCACAAACCTCCCTACCTCAGTATGTAACTGTTTTTAATATAAAACATGATCACAAACCACCCTACCTCAGTGTGTAACTGTTTTTAATATAAAACATGATCATAAACCTCCCTACCTCAGTATGTAACTGTTTTTAATTTAAAACATGATCACAAACCTCTCTACCTCAGTATGTAACTGTTTTTAATAGAAAACATGATCACAAACCTCCATACCTCAGTATGTAACTGTTTTTAATTTAAAACATGATCACAAACCTCTCTACCTCAGTATGTAACTGGTTTTTATTTAAAACATGATCACAAACCTCCCTACCTCAGTATGTAACTGTTTTTAATATAAAACATGATCACAAACCTCTACCTCAGTATGTAACTGTTTTTAATATAAAACATGATCACAAACCTCTCTACCTCAGTATGTAACTGTTTTTAATATAAAACATGATCACTAACCTCTCTACCTCAGTGTGTAACTGTTTTTATTTAAAACATGATCACAAACCTCCCTACCTCAGTGTAACTGAGGGGTACAATTCCCTGACTGTATTACTAGATATGATACTTACTACCACTACCTTTGTACTTAATATTCGGCCACCCAGTACACGGCATAAATATATTATGATGAACACTGTCACGTAGATGAAACGGATCCAACACAAATGTACGAATTAGAAATAGGTCTTTATTTCTACACAGCGATGGTGTGTAGAGCAAGCACTTAATCAAATCAATCACATTTATGAATGGGAATTAGTATGCACTTTTATGGCAAGAGTATTCGTCGGTATATCAATAGAGAATGTCCAATCTCTGAAGGCGCAGGTGGTACATATACGACCTGGAATAGTTTAAGGAATAACAGCAATGATACTTTAATGATTATATACTGGATACACTAGGGGGGGGTTAATCCGGTCGCTTGTAAGCCGACAGGAGTAGGAAGGGGGGGGGGGTAGAATCCGGCTGCCTCATCCGGCCAAGGGTATCCCAGGTGAACCCACTGTAGTGCCGTTCAATGCGCCGGCGATCCTTGGACCACAGATGAAAGCAGGTGGACTCTTTGTGGGCCGGCGTCATCCGGTCCACGGAGGAGAGACGTGAAGCGACCTCGTCTTGCAGAGCGTCTCCTCACCTTGCGTCCTCTCCAGGGGGGGGGTTCCAACACACGGCAGTGTCGGGGGTCTTTATCCATGGAATAATCAAAGTATACAAAGCATAATCCGTGCCTGGGAAGGCGGGCTGTCGTCGGTAGAATAATCCGGTATACAGGTCCACTCGCTCGTCGGCTCTGGGGCTCCTCGGGTGCAGCTTCACGTGGGGTCAACCACCCTGGATAAGCAGCCAGTTCTCTGCCCGAAACGATGGGGTACTGACTACGGTAGTATTCTCACCGCACGAAGCACTATATATTAACAGACTATTATTAGCTTAATAGACTACGTCCAACTCGACGATATAGTGCCAAATATGACTATTCAAATATTAATATACACGATGTCTCAATACCGATGGTAGGCGAACTTGGCCTTACTCCCACACGTGGCGTCGCGGGGAGGCTTTACGTCTGTGACTCTATTGGAGGGTAAGAAACTGGACTGAAAAGAAAGTCCTACTTTAGTAGCGCAGTATATATACGCACTATGAACAAATAGTCCCATTAGTGGTGCGGTAGTCAGATTCCTACGCGGAACTAGGACTTGTTCGTACATGTGGAGCGGTACGTTTGAACTGGGTCTGAGGGGTATGGCAGCCTGGCACCAAGGTCTCGACCAATAGTAGAATGGAGACTATTATGGGATGTTCAGTAGGCTAGAATGGATATTCAATGCATATTGTACAAGGAATATACAAGGGATATCAGGGAATATTAGAGAATATACAAATACAATTAAATATATATATATAAATAAATATATATATTCGGTTTAATCTGGCCCTTCACAACACTCAGTATGTAACTGTTTTTATTTAAAACATGATCACAAACCTCTCTACCTCAGTATGTAACTGTTTTTAATTTAAAACATGATCACTAACCTCCCTACCTCAGTATGTAACTGTTTTTCATTTAAAAACATTATCACAAACCTCTCTACCTCAGTATGTAACTGTTTTTAATATAAAACATGATCACGAACCTCCCTACCTCAGTATGTAACTGTTTTTAATATAAAACATGATCACTAACCTCCCTACCTCAGTATGTAACTGGTTTTAATTTAAAACATGATCACAAACCTCCCTACCTCAGTATGTAACTGTTTTTAATATAAAACATGATCACAAACCTCTCTACCTCAGTATGTAACTGTTTTTAATTTAAAACATGATCACAAACCTCTCTACCTCAGTATGTAACTGTTTTTAATTTAAAACATGATCACAAACCTCCCTACCTCACTATCCTCTGGACAATTAAACACATGATCACAAACCTCCCTACCTCAGTATGTAACTGTTTTTAATTTAAAACATGATCACTAACCTCTCTACCTCAGTATGTAACTGTTTTTAATATAAAACATGATCACGAACCTCCCTACCTCAGTATGTAACTGTTTTTAATATAAAACATGATCACTAACCTCCCTACCTCAGTATGTAACTGTTTTTAATTTAAAACATGATCACTAACCTCTCTACCTCAGTATGTAACTGTTTTTAATTTAAAACATGATCACAAACCTCCCTACCTCAGTATGTAACTGTTTTTTTTTTTTTTTTTTTTTATTATTGCAAAACAAAAATTATTAAAAGTCAGTACTCAACACACAATGCATAATGAAACTTTCAGTAAAGGTGGTTAAAATATATGCAAGTACAGAAACAAGATAAAACAAAAATAGTCTATAATAACATTTTAACCGTATACAGTGTATATCCAGCGAAATTACAATTATATAAATGTTAGTATATAATATACCCCTAATACCTATTTTCTAAAACCCTACACACATATGCTCCAGCTCGAACCCCCCCCTCCCGGACCCCCTCTTGGATAGTACCTCCATTATCCCTCACTCCTAACCAGACACTACCATTATAAGCTAGCTTTTATTCTCTCCACCACTTCTAACCACATTGACATTTTGGATTCATTGAGACCCAGAATTCTTGCTGTAGATATTTCTTGATATATCACATCGAGATATGTAAGAAACCACACTTTTCGGCAAATTTTTTCCGGTTGAAACCAACGTGATGCGATCAGTTTTTTTAGCTACTGTGATACCCGATAAAACCAATCTCTTTAGTTGTGGATTCACTGCAAACTCAAAAACATCATTCAATAGTAATACCGAGGGGTGTACAGGTATATTCCAAGATACGAGTATTGATAATTGTTGGGACACATCTTTCCAGAATGCCTTAACTGGTGGGCAGTCCCAATACATGTGCATAAATGTTCCTTCGTCCCCATTTGTACATTGGGAGCATTTGGAGTCTTGTTTAAGCCCCATTTTGCACAGCCTTATAGGAGTCAAGTATGTCCTGTGAATATAGTTCAGATTGATTTGTTGATGATCCGGGTTCCTTGATGTAAGTCGGACATTTGCCCAGGCTCCTTGCCAATCAAAGTCATTTTCCAGGTCTGGTATATCCCTCCTCCAGACAGTGTCTAGTTGAAGGGTTTCATACGAGGACGTTAGTAATTGATAATAAAAACCTGATACAAAACCTCCCAATGTTTCTCTTTCATAGAAAAATTTGTGGTATCTGTGGTGTTCAATTGGTATGAGTAATGGAACACCGTGAGACCTCAGACAAAGTCGTAACTGTATGTAAAAAAGCCATGTGGACTCGGTGAGGTTAAACTTTGTGCATATTTCGACATAACTACAGAGGCCCTGGTTATTAAAAATATCCCCTAATGAGTGTATGCCTTGCTCTTCCCATATAGGGAATCTTATAGGGCGTTTTCCCATTAAGAGTGCATTGTTATTGAATATGGGAGTGTGATTATGCCATTCTTGAGGGTTAGGATATTTCTTTTGTGTTTCCCGCAATGTTCTGATTGCATGGGTAATTATTGGGCCAAATTCTCGCTCACAATGCTTGATTGAAAGTTTAGTGTGTGCTATGTCTTTCAGTCTCTGTGGGGCTACTATGTTTTCTTCTAATTCTCTCCAAGATACCAAAGCCTGGGGGTCAAACCATATCTTCAGTGGTCTTAATGTGAAGGCCTTAAAATATTGTAAAAAATCTGGAACTGCCATGCCACCGTCTGCTTTATTTCTCTGTGCGGTGGATCTTTTTATGCGAGGTGGTTTGTTATTCCAAATAAATTTGTATGTGGAGGTTTGTAATCTTTTCCAGTAGCCCTCTGGAGGAGGTAACGGAAGCATTGAGCTGAAGAAATTGATTCTTGGTAATACATCCATCTTAACTATTGATACCCTTGCCTGTACTGAGTTTTTAAGTTTTGCCCACCTGTCCAGGTCGTCTTTGATTTTGTTCTGTATTTTTGTGTAATTGTGCTTCACCGTTTGTCTTATGGTGGGAAATATTTCCACACCCAAGCATCTAAAATGTTTGACCATGGGTATCGCACCTGGGAGGGTTGTGTCTTTTTTTGCACTGATGTTAAGAGGAAGAAAAGCCGACTTAGGCCAATTTATTTTAAATCCCGATAAATCACCAAAGTTCTCTATCAACTTGAGTATATGCGGCAATGTGTTGTTGGGGTTTTGCATGAACAATATTACGTCGTCCGCATATAAACTAATTTTATGCTGTGTGCCCTTGATTACTATTGGTTCTATGTGTTGGGATTGTCTTATAAATTGTGCTAAAGGTTCTAATGATAGATCGAATAGTCCGGGACTAAGAGGGCAACCCTGTCTGGCTGAGCGTGATACCGGAAAGATATCGGAGATGAATGTGCCTGTTGTAATCCTGGCCGATGGGTCCTTGTATAGTACTTTAATCATATCAATGAATCCTTTTCCTAACCCCATCCTTTCTAATACTGCCCATAGAAACGACTATTCCAACCTGTCAAATGCTTTCATAGCATCCAGGGATAGCATCGCCTTAGGTGTGGTGTCCTCTTTGTCTGCGTCTAGTACGTGCAGTATTCGCCTTATGTTATCATTGATCAGGCGACCTTTTATGAAGCCTGTTTGGTCCGGATGAACTAAAGACGTCATATGCTTTTGCAATCTGATGGCTAATATCTTAGAGTACAGTTTGACATCGGTTCCGAGGAGGCTTAAAGGTCGGTAACTACCGCACTCAGTGGGGTCTTTGTCTTTTTTGTGAAGAACTGAAATGAGTGCGATATTTTGGTGTTTATGGAAGCTTCCCTCTTTGACTGAGTATAAGATCATATTTAGTAATAAGGGTCCAAATATGTCCCAGCAAGAAATGTACATTTCTGATGGGATACCGTCAATTCCCGGAGCCTTGCCGTTTTTCATTCCGGATATGGCCTTCTTGAGTTCTTCTAATGTGATCGGTGCTTCTAACTGTTTAGCGTCGTCCTCCGAAAGTTTAGGGAGAGTAATTTGATTAAGATATGTGTCTAATTTGTCTTGATCAAAGGTCGTCTCTGAATTATACAAATCGGAGTAGAATTCTTTGAATGTATCGTTTATTATTTTGGGTTCTGTTACTAGAGCTTGTTGTTTCCTAATGGCAGTTATATCTGCAAATTTTGCATTAATTCTTAGTCGCATGGCTAATAGGTGACTAGGTTTAGATCCTTGGAAGTACTGCTGTTGTCTTGTGCTGCGTATTTGCAATTCCGATTTTTGTCTGTATATTGCTTTGATCTCTGTCTTTAGAATGTTAACTTGGTTTTCTAGTCTAGTAGAGTTGTTGTATTTTAAAGAATTAAAAAGCGTTGAGTAAAGCGTTTCCATTTCAGACAGTTTTGTGTATTGATTTTTGCGCAATATGGAGGAAAATCTATCCGTGAAATCCTTGATCATACTCTTTACCGACATCCATAATATTCTGGGATCTTGCACCGAGTTTGCATTATCCCGTAGGAATACTGTGAGAGCTTCTTTAATTTGTGTAATGAATTCCTTGTTGTTAAGCAGCATAGAATTAAAACGCCATCTTGGGGCCCGGGAAGATAGTGTACCAAATGTTGCTTTCAGGATTAAGTAGCAGTGATCTGATAGCGCATTGGGTGTCATTTCCACTTCATATTTATCAAATATTCTCGGGGATGCAAAGACGTAATCAATTCTGGATAGTGTGTTGTGTCTCGCCGAACGACAGGAGTACTTGCGGGTCATGGGATTAAGTGAACGCCATAAATCAATTACCCCTGTTGATTTTGACCAATCTTTTAATGCTTTAGATGAATTTTTTTGTTCGCTGGAAAAGGTAAGGTAAGTTTTGTCCATCCTTGGGTTCCAAATGGCATTAAAATCCGCACCTATTATATGAGTACTCGGGATGGTTTAACATTTCTCCGGTTAGTGAAGTGAAGAAACCCACTTCGTACAAATTTGGGGCATATACCGCTGCCAACGCAATTTTCCTGTTATTGTGTATAATCCTAGCTATAGTTATGCGCCCCTCAGCATCCGACCATACCCCTTTCAATTCGATATTTAATTTGCGTCTGACGACTATGGCTACCCCTCTAGTTCTCGTAACAAAAGAAGAGTGACTAATATTATGGTATATGTTATCCGCTAACGTATTTATGTCTTCCTCTAAAATGTGCGTTTCGCTTAATAGAGCCACGTCCACATGTTCTTTTTTCATCAGTGTGAGCACGCTTTTGCGTTTGTGTTGTTTGTTTATCCCACCGGTGTTCCATACCATTATATTCAAACTAGCCATAATCTATGCATGTTTTTGTGTAGTTTTTGGTAATGCTTCTGGAGTGCGAAGCTACAATAGATGTACATCCAATTAATGAGGTCCCGTTGAGAGCTGAGCTTAAAAACATATATATATACAAATAAAAATCCCCTATTTTCCCCTCACCCAGAAAGTCGTACAGGCCTGTGTCCCAAAAACACATCCTCCGCGATTGACTTTCTCCCATAGTCCACCGGATTGCCCAAACTGAGCATTGTAATCTTAATCTTCCTATGCTAATTGCCATAGGATCTAACATTTCCATTCTATTGCAATATAATGTCGCTTTTGGTCTTGCACCTTCCCTTACTGTAATGAAGTATTGTGATAAATGACAAAAAATAAAAAATAAAAAAAGAGACAAAACTTTCATCGACATATTCATTTGAACCCTCTACTAACGTGTGGGAAAAAAGGAAAAAAGGAAAAGATTGTAGAGCAATATTGACACCTTAATGTGAAGAACAGTGGAAAAGAACAATGTAAGTTAAAATATATATAAAAAATAGAGTAATGAGAAGAAAAAATTAAATAAAATAAAAATTAAAGGAAAGATATAGATAAGGAATGAGAGATAGAATAATTATCAACGTGGAGAAGCCACTAGAACCGAATTAACAGATTAGATAAGATAGAAAAGCAGAGCCTTTTAGAGCTTCAATGTGCCAGTCACCATCAATGGAGTGATTACTTAAATTGTTAGAATAACCTTGTAGTGTTCATACGTTTAGGTGTGGTTAATTTTTAAAGTATTATTAAGGACTGATTGAACTTCATTCAATTGATTATCTGCTATGTGTATACACACCGGATGTTTATTGTTAGAGTTGTAGGCCTTCGTTGTCATGGTGCCTTATATTCTAGAAGGTTGTAGAGTATACTAGTGCAATAGACTATTTTTATGTTCCAGAATGATCTAAGAGACCCAGGGCATTTGAGCGATAAACCCAGAATATTCCAGATAGATCTTTTTGCAATGATATGTATTTTTCTCCCCAGAGACCAGAGTCTGAAATTATAATGTATTACGAATCGTATTATACACAGTACATATTGTTATAGACGGCTTGCATATCGTCTGCTACCTTGATGAACACAATAAAGTCATTCTAACACTGGTATACATTGAGAAAGAGGCTTATCTGTTTCCGGCATTGTCGTCCTGCCTTGGGTTATTTGCTCCATTTTGATTCAGAAAATCCTCAGCTTCTTTAGGTGTGTATACTCCAGACCTGTGGCCGTCACTGCCCACGAATGATAACAGCGCCGGGTATGATAACCTTGGCTTGTGACCAGATTTGAACAGCTTTTGCATCACCTCCTTGTATGGTAGACGTCGAATGATGGCTTCTTTGCTCAAATCTTCGTAGATAAATATTGATTTATCACCATAATTCAGATTCCCACGTTGGATGCGAGCAAATTTGATGATGTCATCCCTTGTTGTAGTCTTCCGCAGAGTAACAATGATGACTCTTGGCCCGATGTGTCTTTGCCCCCGAGAACCGATTCTGTAAACATGGTCCACTTCTGGCACTGTGTTTGGATCGTTGTTACCCAAAATCGTTGATAGCACTGTTGGAAAGTTGGCATCTTCGCAGTTTACTGCTTCATCAAGCCCTACAATGCGGATGTTATTCCGCCTGTGGTAGCGTTGGGATTCTAGTAGCCTCTCCGTCGCTTCGTTTTTAAGCAATTGTATTTCCCTCCGGTATTCTTCTTTCACACTTTCTATCTCTTTTTCCATCTCTGTCATGCCACCTTCGTTCGCCTTGACTGCCCGTGTAATTTCTGTCACCGTATTCTCCACTGTCGTGATTCGCATGGACTGTACAGCGACCGCTCTCATAACCTCTTCGAGTTTAGCATCGATGTGTTCGAATTTAGTATCGATGTGTGCAACGTGTAATTTGAAAGCGACCATCTGTTCTTTTATCAGGATAGTCAGAGAGTTGAAGTCGGGTTGTGTAATTGCACTGCTTGTGTCGGTTGATGTTATGGGTGCAGTGAGGGATCGGATGGATATGTTTGCTATTATCTTCTCAAAATCACCTGCTTTATCCTTCACGGTACTTTTTCCTGTCGTTCCTGTTATGTTGTCATCTATTGTCTCCCTCTCGGGGCCAGTGGTCCTTGGTCCCGGTGTATTCTCCTCTATATTCCCCACGTCGGGGCTTGTCACCGACGGATCTGCCGCAGCGTCGCCTGTTATTTTTCTTGAACGTGTTTCAATCGGCGCCGTTGGAATTGCTGTTTCTTGTTTCTTTCCACCCTTTTTCTTATCCTTATCCATGTTGTCTTTTGATATAGTTAGTAGAAGGTCTTATCAATACATACGATGTGGTTTAATCTCTTTTGGTATTGTCCAAATAAGGTTTTTAAACGAAATTAACGTTAACGGGAGCGGAGCTATAACCAAATGCGTGTGCTACATATTGCAGCTAAACCGGAAGTATGTAACTGTTTTTAATTTAAAACATGATCACTAACCTCTCTACCTCAGTATGTAACTGTTTTTAATTTAAAACATGATCACTAACCTCTCTACCTCAGTATGTAACTGTTTTTAATATAAAACATGATCACGAACCTCTCTACCTCAGTATGTAACTGTTTTTAATTTAAAACATGATCACAAACCTCTCTACCTCAGTATGTAACTGTTTTTAATATAAAACATGATCACTAACCTCTCTACCTCAGTGTGTAACTGTTTTTAATATAAAACATGATCACGAACCTCCCTACCTCAGTATGTAACTGTTTTTAATTTAAAACATGATCACAAACCTCTCTACCTCAGTATGTAACTGTTTTTAATATAAAACATGATCACAGACCTCTCTACCTCAGTATGTAACTGTTTTTAATTTAAAACATGATCACAAACCTCTCTACCTCAGTATGTAACTGTTTTTAATATAAAACATGATCACGAACCTCTCTACCTCAGTATGTAACTGTTTTTAATTTAAAACATGATCACAAACCTCTCTACCTCAGTATGTAACTGTTTTTAATATAAAACATGATCACAGACCTCTCTACCTCAGTATGTAACTGTGTTTAATTTAAAACATGATCATAAACCTCCCTACCTCAGTATGTAACTGTTTTTAATATAAAACATGATCACAAACCTCCCTACCTCAGTATGTAACTGTTTTTAATATAAAACATGATCACTAACCTCCCTACCTCAGTATGTAACTGTTTTTAATTTAAAACATGATCACAAACCTCTCTACCTCAGTATGTAACTGTTTTTAATTTAAAACATGATCACTAACCTCCCTACCTCAGTATGTAACTGTTTTTAATATAAAACATGATCACAAACCTCCCTACCTCAGTATGTAACTGTTTTTAATATAAAACATGATCACTAACCTCCCTACCTCAGTATGTAACCGTTTTTAATTTAAAACATGATCACAAACCTCTCTACCTCAGTGTGTAACTGTTTTTAATTAAACACATGATCACTAACCTCCCTACCTCAGTATGTAACTGTTTTTAATATAAAACATGATCACTAACCTCTCTACCTCAGTATGTAACTGGTTTTAATTTAAAACATGATCACTAACCTCCCTACCTCAGTATGTAACTGTTTTTATTTAAAACATGATCACAAACCTCCCTACCTCAGTATGTAACTGTTTTTAATTTAAAACATGATCACAAACCTCCCCGTCTGGTATGTAATTTGATCTCTTTCTTATTTTTTTTCTCTTTTCAGCTGTGTTTTTTGTCCCATTTATGCAAACGTCTTTTATCCCTTTTATATGTATTCTGAACCGTTTGAGTTTGTAATCTCAACGGCATTGCAAATGAGGGTAAAACCTCAATGTTCTTTTTCGAGAATAAATAAAGGTTTCAACCACACCTTAACCCTTTCACAACCACACTACCAAAGGGTTAACCCTTTCACTGAGACAATACAGAAGGTTAACCCTTTCACTGCCACACGACAAAGGGTTAACCCTTTCACTACCACACTACAGACGGTTAGGTTAACCGTCTGTAGTGTGGTAATGAAAGGTTAACCTTCGGTAGTGCGGTAGTGAAAGGGTTAATAAGGCCATTGATGGAAAATTGCCACCATATTATCACAATGATGCTAGATTGGAATTATGGACATTATCTGACCCACTCAAATTAAAAATGATTGGTTTACAGTCAAGGTGAGTTCAGTCTGCCTTTTGTTTTGATGCACCAGCTTCCTGGAATGATCTTCATCACTTAAAATTAGGGATGTCCGATATTATCGGCCGACCGATATTATCGGCTGATATCGGCAGTAAAATGTGATATCGGAAAATATCGGTATCGGTTTAAAATAAAATAAAAACAATAACAATATTTGTTATATATATATCCAGTGAAATTATTAGTTACCTGAAATTATTCAGTTTTTGGGGGGGGGGAAACCCTGCATATATCGGTATCGGTTGATATCGGTTGATATCGGAATCGGAAATTAAGAGTTGGACAATATCGGAATATCGGTATCTGTTGTGAAGGGCCAGATTAAACCGAATATATATATTTATTTATATATATATATTTAATTGTATTTGTATATTCTCTAATATTCCCTGATATCCCTTGTATATTCCTTGTACAATATGCATTGAATATCCATTCTAGCCTACTGAACATCCCATAATAGTCTCCATTCTACTATTGGTCGAGACCTTGGTGCCAGGCTGCCATACCCCTCAGACCCAGTTCAAACGTACCGCTCCACATGTACGAACAAGTCCTAGTTCCGCGTAGGAATCTGACTACCGCACCACTAATGGGACTATTTGTTCATAGTGCGTATATATACTGCGCTACTAAAGTAGGACTTTCTTTTCAGTCCAGTTTCTTACCCTCCAATAGAGTCACAGACGTAAAGCCTCCCCGCGACGCCACGTGTGGGAGTAAGGCCAAGTTCGCCTACCATCGGTATTGAGACATCGTGTATATTAATATTTGAATAGTCATATTTGGCAGTATATCGTCGAGTTGGACGTAGTCTATTAAGCTAATAATAGTCTGTTAATATATAGTGCTTCGTGCGGTGAGAATACTACCGTAGTCAGTACCCCATCGTTTCGGGCAGAGAACTGGCTGCTTACCCAGGGTGGTTGACCCTACGTGAAGCTGCACCCGAGGAGCCCCAGAGCCGACGAGCGAGTGGACCTGTATACCGGATTATTCTACCGACGACAGCCCGCCTTCCCAGGCACGGATTATGCTTTGTACACATTGATTATTCCATGGATAAAGACCCCCGACACTGCCGTGTGTTGGAACCCCCCCCCCCTGGAGAGGACGCAAGGTGAGGAGACGCTCTGCAAGACGAGGTCGCTTCACGTCTCTCCTCCGTGGACCGGATGACGCCGGCCCACAAAGAGTCCACCTGCTTTCATCTGTGGTCCAAGGATCGCCGGCGCATTGAACGGCACTACAGTGGGTTCACCTGGGATACCCTTGGCCGGATGAGGCAGTCGGATTCTACCCCCCCCCCCCCTTCCTACTCCTGTCGGCTTACAAGCGACCGGATTAACCCCCTCTAGTGTATCCAGTATATAATCATTAAAGTATCATTGCTGCTATTCCTTAAACTATTCCAGGTCGTATATGTACCACCTGCGCCTTCAGAGATTGGACATTCTCTATTGATATACCGACGAATACTCTTGCCATAAAAGTGCATACTAATTCCATTCATAAATGTGATTGATTTGATTAAGTGCTTGCTCTACACACCATCGCTGTGTAGAAATAAAGACCTATTTCTAATTCGTACATTTGTGTTGGATCCGTTTCATCTACGTGACAGTGTTCATCATAATATATTTATGCCGTGTACTGGGTGGCCGAATATTAAGTACAAAGGTAGTGGTAGTAAGTATCATATCTAGTAATACAGTCAGGGAATTGTACCCCTCAGTTACAATTGGTCCTTCGAACCGGATGGTAATTAGTGTAATATTAATATAGTGTTATTAATATTGAAATGGCCTATGATGAACACTCCACGAAACGATCCTCCTAACCAACGCCCGCAGCGCGAACGACGGCTCCCTCAGTACTTAGAGGCCTACGCTGTCAGTCAACAACCTAGTCTTCTACTAACAGTAAACGCGGTAAAACTAGAAAGTAAAAGTATGTCTAACCCCAACGCCCAGACTACCCCAACCATAGAGGCCCCTACGGGCTCTAATGTAACTGACCAAGTTCACGGTGGGGACCAGTGGGAACCAGACATGACTTCACACCCCGCCAGTACTGAAGAAGTAGTCCCCGATGAGTCCCGGGAGGAATACAACGCTACCGAGAGAGAACTCGGCACGGAAGAAGACGGGGAGAGCACCGTGGAGATAGAGCTCCAAGGCTCCGCAAGGAGTACCCCGAGGGAAGGCTCCCCTATACAACCGCCTTCTCCCAGCGAGGCAGAGAGGACCCTACAGCAGGCCTTCCTCATCAGCCTGAACGCCGCTGCTGAACGCGACCGACTGCAGATCCAGCAGCGAAGCGAACACGAGCAGATACGTCTAGAAATAAGACGCATTCAGATGGAAGAGAATGTGGCCCGAGAACGAGCCGGTGCTCAACGGGACCAAGCGCGCGACAGACAGCAGTTGCAACTAATAGAACAGCTGATCAGACGGACAACACCCTCTCCCTCCGCCAGAGGCTCCAGGAACTCGTCTAGACACACCTCCAGGGCGGCATCCCCTAGCCGAGTAAACAACCCTGAACTTGACCAACAGACGAGGTCTATACCCCCCACAGACCACCTCCCCCCACCGGTCCAAGCGAGACCTAGCAACCGGGAAGGAGCAGCATATCCTGTGGAGAGGCTAAACCAGAGACTACAAGCACTGGATGACCTAACTGAAGACGAAGAGGAGGAGAACCACGCCCGACGACAGCACAGTACTCTACCGGACCAGGAGGTCCGGTACAGCCCAGGCTATACTCCCGCGGAGCTGCGCTACAGACCCCCGACTCTATACACGGGTGAGCACGACGCACGACCCGCACCGAGGAACAGCACCTGGACAAGCGGGCCATGGTACACTGCCGGTACCAGCCCATACCAAGGAGCGGGAGGAGACTCGCCTAGGAGGCCTCTCCCCCAACGCTCGCCGATGTATCCACAGTCAGCGTCATACATTGGCACGCCTATGGTACCCGACTTCACCCAAGAGAACCGGGCCCAGTATACAGAACTCCGCATGTGTCTGGAGACCATGTTGGTGGATGTATTGGATGAACGCCACAAATACGCCATCCTACTGAAGCACTTAAAGGTGCCCCGCGCACATAATATAGCGCTCGCCTACGCGACTTCCACCACCCCATACACAGCAGCGCTGGTAGCATTGGACCAGAGGTATGGGCGCATATGGGATTACGTGATCCAGGAGATCCGACACATCGACCGCTTACCCCCAGCAATAGACAATCGAGCACTGGACGACCTGTCCATCAGAGTGCAGTCCCTGGTAGGGATGTTGGGAGCGCAAAGAGAGAAGGGGAGGCATGAACTTTACGCCAACTCAAATGTGGAAAGGATTCTGGAGAAGCTGCCGCCCGCTCGTCAGGAGCGCTTTAGGCGGCAGAGGGACCACAGAGACCCGAATGGCCCCGAAACCGAACCTCCTCGATCTAGCAGACTTCCTGGCGAGAGAAGTCAGCAGCCTACGGCTAGATACATTCGGACGGAGCACCCCTGGCTCCAGAGAAGGAACCAGACGACTAAATGATGGAAGAAGATCGGTGACTGTGATGCACCAATCGGAGTCAGTACCGAGCAGCAGGAGCCACAGTACCCCCTCCAGAACGGAGAAGTGGAAGATAGTGTGCCCCTACTGTGAGAAAGAACACTGGCTAGCGCAATGTGACTCCTTCCCCAAGCTGAACGCGGAGGAAGCAAGTCAATGGATAAAGTCCAACAAGCGCTGCTTTCGCTGTGCGCGCTCACACATGGCAGCCGAATGCCGCTTAAAGAAAAGGTGCACCAAGTGCGATGGAGCCCATCTGGACATACTTCACGACAGTAACAGACGGCGCCCTTCACCCGCACCATCCAGCCGCAAAGCGAGCGTCATGTACATCGATCCCGCCAGCAGCAGTGGAGCCCGAGTACTCCTAAAAGTAGTGCGTGTGACACTAAGCTACCAGAATAAAGTCCTGGACACTTACGCCGTCCTCGATGACGGGTCAGAGAAGACCCTGCTGCTCGCCTCCGCTGCGGCCCAGCTAGGGCTGCGGGGAAGCGAAACCCAAATGACAATTCGGACAATAAGACGAGATTTGAAGACGATAAAGGGCGAGAATGTCTCATTCTCTATCGCAGCAAGCGGCCAGCCTGAGCGACGGTACCAGATTGCAGACGCTTTCACCAGCCAAGAAATAGGACTGTCGCGGTACACATACCCCGTCGCCAAGCTGATGGAGAAATATGTACATCTGCGCAAGTTACCGATCCCGCTCATAGACAATGCTATGCCGACCCTGTTGATAGGCTCCGACCATGCAGACCTCATTGTCCCGATAGACCGGGTTCATACCGGACCCCGAGGCTGTCCTGCAGCAGTCGAGACCCGTTTGGGATGGACTCTCCAAGGCCCGCTCGCCAAATCTCTCAACCGAAGTACAGCCACTAGATGTCTCCACTCCCGAGTCACAGAGGGAGAAACCGCACTCCTGCAACACGTAGAGCGGCTATGGACCTTGGAACAAATGCCCTTTAAGAACGGAAAGAAAGACATTCGCTCTAAAGATGACATTTACGCCATTCACCTCCTCGAGACAGGGACCAAGAGAGTCCCGGTCAACGGCGTGTTGAGATACGCCACGCCACTCCTGCGGCGAGAAGGAATGCCTACTTTCCACGCCAAGACAGACGCCACAGAACGGTACCTGCTGAACACGGAGCGGCGCTTAGCCAAGAACCCCGCCCAAGAGAGTGTATACCGCGCTGAGATTGAGAAGCTCATCACAGCGGGACACGTCACAAAGATGGACATTAAAGAGGCTGACCAGACCACTGAATCGTGGTACGTGCCTCACCACAAGGTCCATCACAACGGTAAAGACCGCATAGTATTTAACTGCAGCTACCAGATCGGATCCCAAAATCTGAATAAAGAGTTACTGCCCGGTCCCACACTCGGCCCCTCCCTACTCGGCGTTCTACTCCGCTTCCGCCAGGAAAAGGTGGCCATCAGCGGGGACATTAAAGGAATGTTCCTGCAGGTGAGATTAGTAGAGGCGGACAAGCCCCTGTTACGGTTCCTATGGAGAGAGAAGCCAGGAGATGAGCACCCAGCCATCTACCAATGGGAAGTCCTCCCCTTCGGAACGACGTGCAGCCCCTGCTGTGCTACATTTGCACTACAGAAACATGTAGCAGAGGACCCAGCAGCGGACGAAGAGGTCCGACACAGCGTAAAGAACAGCTTCTACGTAGACAACTGTCTACAAAGCCTTTCAACCCAAGAAGAAGCCGAGGCTCTCCTGATTAAACTCCGCGCCTCATTGATCAAAGGCGGCTTTGATCTCAGGCAGTGGGCCAGCAGCGATCCGCAAGTACTGCGCAGCCTCTCCTCCGAGGACAAGGCAGCCAGCAGCGAGACCTGGATGGCTACAATCCCGGGAGAAGCCCAGGAGATGACCCTGGGATTGGTGTGGCGATTCAAAACAGATTCGCTTCACTACAGACACAAGCCCCTGACTACGGAGCAGGGAAGGCCGGCGGCGGCGCCGACCACCAGACGGAGTGTGTACACAACACTCGCCCGACAATATGGCCCGCTAGGATGTATTCTACCGTACACCACCAGGGCAAGGATGATTGTACGAGCATTGTGGGACAAGGACCGGGGCTGGGACGACCCCATTCCCGCACACCTTGCATCCACCTGGAGAGAGTGGGAGATGGAGCTCCACTCACTCCCAGGCGTTAATATGCGCCGAAGCTACTTCCCACCCACGGTGAGGCCAGAGACATGTAAAATGGACTTACACGTCTTCAGTGACGCCTCAGAGGTCGCATACGGATCAGTAGCCTACTTGCGGGCCCAAGACCAGGGGGGAGAGATCTACACAGCATTTGTCCTCGCCCGCTCGAGAATAGCCCCACGCAAGCAACAATCTATCCCACGTCTAGAGCTCTGCGCAGCCCTAGCCGGAGCGCACCTAGCCACGCTCATCCAACGTGAGCTCACCATACCGGTGTCTAGAACAATCCTGTGGTCAGATTCCACGACGGTACTCGCCTGGATCAAATCGGACTCATGCAAGTACAAAGTCTTCGTGGGAGTCAGAGTCACCGAGATTCAAGACTTAACCGAAGAGTTAACCGGAGAAACAGAGTGGCGCTACGTTGATACAAAACAGAACCCAGCTGACGTCATCACCCGGGGGATGCCCCTGGATGACCTCACCCGTCGCAATGTCTACAGTGACGGCCCCGCATTCCTAAGACTCCCGGAAGGACAGTGGCCCATGCCTATCCCGAGGGAAGCAAGTCCAGAGGAGGTGGAAAATAAGAAGTCTGTGTTCTGTGGATTGAGCACCGTAGCCTCCACCGACCCTAACATAGACGATTGCACGTCCATAGAGAGTGCACAACAAAGAACATTCCTGCGGTACCACCCGGAGTGCAAGTCCCCCGCTGATATGTCAGCAGCTAACTACGAGGAAGCAGAATTGCTTCTACTGCAGCGAGCCCAGAGAGACTCGTTCCCCGATGAATTGGCCTGTCTACAGGGAGGAAAGCCCGTCCCATCCGACAGCAGATTAATTCATCTGGCCCCCGAGAGCGACGCTCATACCCTCATCAGAGTGGGTGGTCGCCTACGCAGAGCCCCCAATCTACCGGATGACATTAAATACCCGATCGTATTGAACAGCCGACACAAGGTCACAGAGCTGATTATAAAGAAATACGATGAGGATGTACATCACGCAGGAGCAGAAAGAGTCTTCGCGGAAATCAGACGTCGTTACTGGATCCTACAAGGAAGAGAGGCGGTACGACGCTTCCAGCGAACATGTCTAGACTGCCGCAAGTGGCGCGCGCAGCCCAGCATACCAAGGATGGCTGACCTTCCTCCATGTCGCCTCCGAATCGGTGACAAGCCATTCCACTCAACGGGTATGGACTGCTTTGGCCCGCTGCACATAAAGAAAGGAAGAGGAACCGAGAAGCGGTGGGGTATTGTATTCAAATGCATGACCACCAGAGCGATACACATCGAGCTTCTCCCGACCATGAGCACAGACTCATTCCTTATGGCCTTCCGTAGATTCACATCACGGAAAGGAAGACCGTCTACCCTATTGTCCGATCATGGGACAAACTTCAAAGGCGGCGAAAGAGAGCTGAGAGAGAGCTTCCAAGCTATGGGCCCAGAACTTAAGACCCACCTCGCTCCAGCACAGGTTGATTTCCAATTCAACCCCCCAAACGCACCCCACTTCGGTGGCACTTGGGAACGAGAAGTGCGCTCCATAAAGACAGCCCTGTACGCAGTACTTGGGGCCCAGACTGTGGCGGAAGAAGTCCTAATGACAGTCCTCACGGAGATTGAGGGAGTACTTAACTCGAAGCCCCTCGGATATGTCTCCAGTGATGTGGCGGATATCGACCCAGTTACCCCCAACACACTCCTGATGGGGCGGCTAGATCCTGCATTACCCCAGACAATGTACCGGCCTGAAGAAGCGAACGGCCGACGAATGTGGAGGTACAGCCAAGTATTAGCCGACAAGTTTTGGAACAGTTTCCTACTGCACTACCTACCGTCTCTACAGACCCGCCAGAAGTGGGTAAAGGAGAGAGACAATTTGACAGAAGGAACAGTCGTCATGATTATTGATCAATCACTGCCCAGAGCTATGTGGCCGGCCGGCCGCGTAAGCAAAGTGATCACCGGTGCCGACGGCAAGGTCCGAGCAGCTGAAGTGCTCGTCCAGGGTCGCACTTACACCCGTCCCGTGGCGAGGCTCATAGAACTGCCTCGACTCCCAGACACAATCGATGATGACCATGACCCTACAACCCTATGACTTTGTGAAGTTGACTGACCCCTACAGCAAACCCTTATGTGTAAATAGACAACGCGATTAATCTGTCTCTGTTTAACTGATTAGGTCTGGGACCTATTCAGGGGGTGGCTGTTGTGAAGGGCCAGATTAAACCGAATATATATATTTATTTATATATATATATTTAATTGTATTTGTATATTCTCTAATATTCCCTGATATCCCTTGTATATTCCTTGTACAATATGCATTGAATATCCATTCTAGCCTACTGAACATCCCATAATAGTCTCCATTCTACTATTGGTCGAGACCTTGGTGCCAGGCTGCCATACCCCTCAGACCCAGTTCAAACGTACCGCTCCACATGTACGAACAAGTCCTAGTTCCGCGTAGGAATCTGACTACCGCACCACTAATGGGACTATTTGTTCATAGTGCGTATATATACTGCGCTACTAAAGTAGGACTTTCTTTTCAGTCCAGTTTCTTACCCTCCAATAGAGTCACAGACGTAAAGCCTCCCCGCGACGCCACGTGTGGGAGTAAGGCCAAGTTCGCCTACCATCGGTATTGAGACATCGTGTATATTAATATTTGAATAGTCATATTTGGCACTATATCGTCGAGTTGGACGTAGTCTATTAAGCTAATAATAGTCTGTTAATATATAGTGCTTCGTGCGGTGAGAATACTACCGTAGTCAGTACCCCATCGTTTCGGGCAGAGAACTGGCTGCTTACCCAGGGTGGTTGACCCTACGTGAAGCTGCACCCGAGGAGCCCCAGAGCCGACGAGCGAGTGGACCTGTATACCGGATTATTCTACCGACGACAGCCCGCCTTCCCAGGCACGGATTATGCTTTGTACACATTGATTATTCCATGGATAAAGACCCCCGACACTGCCGTGTGTTGGAACCCCCCCCCCCCTGGAGAGGACGCAAGGTGAGGAGACGCTCTGCAAGACGAGGTCGCTTCACGTCTCTCCTCCGTGGACCGGATGACGCCGGCCCACAAAGAGTCCACCTGCTTTCATCTGTGGTCCAAGGATCGCCGGCGCATTGAACGGCACTACAGTGGGTTCACCTGGGATACCCTTGGCCGGATGAGGCAGTCGGATTCTACCCCCCCCCCCCTTCCTACTCCTGTCGGCTTACAAGCGACCGGATTAACCCCCTCTAGTGTATCCAGTATATAATCATTAAAGTATCATTGCTGCTATTCCTTAAACTATTCCAGGTCGTATATGTACCACCTGCGCCTTCAGAGATTGGACATTCTCTATTGATATACCGACGAATACTCTTGCCATAAAAGTGCATACTAATTCCATTCATAAATGTGATTGATTTGATTAAGTGCTTGCTCTACACACCATCGCTGTGTAGAAATAAAGACCTATTTCTAATTCGTACATTTGTGTTGGATCCGTTTCATCTACGTGACAGTGTTCATCATAATATATTTATGCCGTGTACTGGGTGGCCGAATATTAAGTACAAAGGTAGTGGTAGTAAGTATCATATCTAGTAATACAGTCAGGGAATTGTACCCCTCAGTTACAGTATCTGTTGTGAAGGATCAGATTAAACCGAATATATATTTATTTATGGATATATATTTAATAGTATTTGTATATCGTTTGATATCCCTTGTATATTCCTTGTACATATACACTGAATATCCCTTTAGTCTACTAACAGCCCATAATAGTTTCATTCTCTCATTGGACAAGAACTTGGCGCCAGCAGCCAAGCCCCTTGGTTCAAGTTCAATCGTGCCGACGAACATGTCGTTACTAGCCCGGTTCCGCGTAGGAATACGTCTGGCGAAATACGAATGGTACTATTTGTTCACAGCGCATATATATATGGCGCAAGTAAAGTAGAACTTCCTTTTAGTCCCTTAGCCCTTAGTTCTTTACCCTCCAACCTAGTGGCAAGACGTTAAGCCTCACCCACGATACACGTGTGGTGCAGTATGGTCAACTTGGCCTCAGAATGGCATTGAGACATCGTGTGGATTAATAGTTGAATTGTCATAGTTTGGCACTATACCGTCGAGTGGGACGTATTTCTATTAAGTTAATAATAGTCTATTATGTATGGTGCATCGTTCGGTTAGAGTTATAAAGTGAGCAGTACCCCCATCGTTTTCCTCGCGTTATCTAGAGTCTTAACCAGGCTGGGCAGACCACGTGTGGTGCTTTCATCCGAGGAGTTCTGGGCAAGGACGATTGGACCTGCACATTGGATTACCTTACCCGGACGACGGCGAGCCCTACACGGCTTGGATTATCTACTTGCTTTGGGTGCTTTGATTATGCCATGGATAACAGCCAACACTGGTAAGTGTTGGAACTACCCCCGAGAGGAGTCCAGGTGAGACGGCGCTCTAACCCGAGTGAGGTCGCCTCACGTCTCTTCGTTGTGGACCGGCAGCTACCGTCTACAAGAGGGCCCAACGGTATTCATCTGTGGACCAAGGTTCTGTGGGCACCGTGTTCAGCACTCTGAATTCTCCCAAGAAATCGTTGGCCAGATGGGATATCGCCAGCGGCTCTCCTAACCCCCCCCCCCCCTACTGACTTACAACCAGCGGGACCCCCTTTAGTGTATCCAGCTATAATCATTAAGTACCATCGCTATAGTTCCCTAAAGAACCAGGTTGTATATTTGCTTCCTGCGTAACCAGAGATTGGACATTCAATGTTGATTTGCCTACGAATACTCATTTGCCTTACAAGTGCATTCAAATCATAAATGTCATTAAGTGAACGTTGTATATACCCTTTGCTATATATTAAATATTCGATTTATACATTTGTGTGGACTTGGTTTCATGGTGGGAAAGTGTTCATCATATCTATATCATGTACTGTGTGGCCAGTAGTTAAAGTACATAAAGCGGTAGTGGTTTAATGATACCATACTTATCAATACAGTCAGGGAATTGTACCCCTCAGTTACAATTGGTCCTTCGAGCCGGAGGGTAACTAGTGTAATATTAATATAGTGTTATTAATATTGAAATGGCCTATGATGAACACTCCACGAAACGGTCCTCCTAACGTAGAACGCCCGCGGCGCAGACGACAGACACCTCAGTACTTAGAGGATTACGCTGTCAGTCAACTACCTAGCCTTCTACAGACGGTAAACGCGGTAAAAGTAGAAAGTAAAATTATGACTGACCTTAACGACCAGGTTACCCCGACCACAGAGGCCCTAGTGGGTTCTAATGTAACTGACCAAGCTCACGGTGGGGACCAGGAGGGAGCTGACATGCCTTTACCCCCCGCCAATACCGAAGAAGTAGTCCCCGACCAGCCCCGGGAGGAAGACAACCCTACAGAGAGAGAACTCTGCACGGAACAAGATGAGGAGAGCACCGAGGAGATAGAGCTCCAGGACTCCCCAACGAGTACAGCCAGGAGCGGCTCACCTCTACAACCGTCTTCCCCCAGCGAAGCGGAGAGGATGCTATCACAGGCGTTCCTCGTCAGCCTGACAGCCTCTACCGAACGCGATCGACTCCAGGGTGAACGCGATCGACTTCAGGGTGAACGCGATCGACTCCAGACACAGCAACGGAGCGAAGAAGAGCGCATACGCCTGGAGATGAGACGCCTTCAGACGGAAGAGAATATGGCAAGAGACCGAGCAGACACCCAGCGTGCCGCTGCCCAAAGAGAAACAGAGCGCAACCTCGCTCTCATCCAGCGCGAAACCGAGCGCGACAGACTACAGGGCGAGCGCGACAGACTACAAGCCGAGCGCGACAAGTTACAAGCGCAGCTAATGGAGCAGCTGATCACCAAGGCAACACCCTCTCCCTCCGCCAGGGGTTCAAGGAACTCGTCGAGACAACAGTCAAGGGCAGCATCCCCTAACCGAGCAAGCGACCCTGAACTTGACCAACAGACCAAGCCTATACCCCCCGCAGACCCCCTTCCCCGACCGGTCCAAGCGAGACCCAGCTACAAGGAAGGAGCGGCATACACTGCGGAGAAGCTAAATAAACGACTACAGGATCTAGAGGACCTGATAGAAGAAGAAGAGGGAGAGGAGGAGAACCAAGCCCGACGACAGCACAGTACTCCACCGGACCAGGAGGTCCAGTACAGCCCAGGCTATACCCCCGCGGCGCTGCGCTACAGACCCCCGACTCTATTCACGGGTGAGCATGACGCACGACCAGCCCCGAGGAATAGCACCTGGACCAGCGGGCCATGGTACCCTGCCGGTACCAGCCCACAGAGAGGCGCAAGAGGAGACTCGCCTAGGAGGCCTCTCCCCCAACGCTCGCCGATGTATCAGCCATCCACGGCGTCATACATTGGTACACCGACGTTTCCAGACTTCACCTATGAGAATCGAGCACAGTACACGGAGCTCCGGATGTGCTTAGAGACAATGATGGTGGATGTCGCTGATGAACGCCACAAGTATGCAATATTACTGAAGCACCTGAAAGTACCCCGAGCGCACAATATAGCGCTAGCCTATGCCACCTCTACGACCCCATACACCGCGGCTCTAGCAGCGCTGGACCAGAGATATGGACGTATATGGGATTACGTAATCCAAGAGATAAGGCATATTGACCGCCTACCCCCAGCAACAGACAATCGCTCATTAGACGACCTGTCTATAAAAGTGCAGTCCCTGGTAGGGATGCTGGGAGCGCAACAAGAAAAGGGTATGCACGAGCTATATGCCAACTCTAACGTCGAGAGGATTTTAGAGAAGCTGCCACCCGCCAGACAAGAGCGCTTTAGGCGGCAGAGAGACCACCGTGATCCTAACGGTCCCGAACCATCCCTCCTCGATCTAGCCGACTTCCTGGCGAGAGAAGTCAGCAGCTTACGACTGGATACGTTCGTGCGGAGCACACCAAGCTCCAGAGAGGGACCCAGGAGAATAAACGATGGAAGAAGATCGGTGACTGTCATGCACCAATCAGAATCAGTACCGAGCAGTAAGAACCACAGTACCCCCTCGAGAAAAGAGAAGTGGAAGATGGTGTGCCCGTACTGCGAGAAGGAACACTGGCTGTCACAATGTGACCTGTTCACAAAGATGAATGCAGAAGAAGTGAGTCAATGGATAAAGTCCAACAGGCGCTGTTACCGATGTGCGCGCAGTCACATGGCAGCCGAGTGCCGCCTAAAGAAGAGGTGCAGTCGGTGTGACGGAGCCCACCTAGATGTCCTACACGACAGTAACAGAAGAAAGCCTGCACCTGCACCATCGAGCAGCACAAAGGCAAGTGTCATGTACATTGACCCCGCCAGCAGCAGCGGCGCCCAAGTGCTCTTAAAGGTAGTCCGTGTAACATTGAGCTACCAAGATAAAGTCATGGACACTTACGCCGTCCTTGATGACGGGTCAGAGAAGACCCTTCTGCTCGCGTCCGCTGCGGCCCAGCTGGGACTGCGGGGGAGCGAGAACCAAATGACAATTCGGACAATAAGAAGAGATTTAAAGACGATAAAAGGCGAGAATGTCTCCTTCACTATCGCAGCAAGCGGGCAGCCAGAGAGACGGTATAGGATTACAAATGCTTTCACCAGCCAAGAAATAGGACTATCACAGTACACCTACCCCATCGCCAAACTGATGGATAAATATGTGCACCTGCGTCAACTACCTATCCCGCTCATAGAAGGCGCCACCCCGACCCTGCTGATAGGCTCCGACCATGCAGACCTCATAGTCCCGATAGACCGGGTCCATACAGGACCCAGAGGCTGTCCTGCAGCAGTCGAGACCCGCCTAGGATGGACACTACAAGGCCCCCTCGCTAAATCTCTCAACCGAACAGCAGCCACTAGCTGCCTCCACTCCAGAGTGACAGAAGAAGACACCACTCTCCTGCAGCATGTCGAGAGGCTATGGACACTAGAGACAATGCCCTTTAAGAACGAAAAGAAAGACATTCGTTCTAAAGAAGACATTTACGCCATAAACCTCCTCGAGCAAGGGACAAAGAGAGTCACAGTCGGCGGAGTGATGAGATACGCAACTCCACTCCTGAGGCGAGAGGGAATGCCCACCTTTCACGCCACGAAAGAAGCTACGGAGCGGTATCTATTGAACACAGAGCGGCGCCTAGCCAAAGACCCCACTCAAGAGAGTGTGTACCGCGCTGAGATTGAGAAGCTAATCACAGCGGGACACGTGACAAAGATTGACATTAAAGAGGCCGATCAGACGACCGAATCATGGTACGTGCCGCACCACAAGGTCCACCACAACGGCAAGGATCGCATTGTGTTTAACTGCAGCTACCAGATCGGATCCCAAAATCTGAATAAAGAGCTCTTGCCCGGCCCCACACTCGGCCCCTCTCTACTAGGCGTGCTACTACGCTTCCGCCAGGACAAGGTGGCTATCAGCGGGGATATCAAAGGGATGTTCCTGCAAGTTCAAGTTCAAGTTCTTTAATAGTTGTCATACAGAAGTACAGAATACTTTCATACAAAATGCTTCTTACTGTTACGCTCCAGAGACTGTGCTAGACAAGATAGTATCAAATAACATAATAACATAATATAGCATGAATTTAGAAGAAGAATGAGGTCACAGTTGTTCGGTATAGACATATGTACAATGTTCTGAGTTACCATATAATATACAATACACAATACTATGCAGTGTACTAATGTACAGTACTATCTAGTGCAAAGCAGAAATGGGATGAGGTACAATTTTAGGTACAATTTACAGTAAGGTGTACGAGTTGTAGTGCAATCCTTCATCCATAAATATAAAGTGTGGGGAGTGGGTGCTACAGTGTGTTTGTTTAAAGTGGGTGTGTGCTATAAAGTGTGTGTAGTGGGTGCTACAGTGTGTTTGTTTAAAGTGAGTGTGTGCGTGTGGATGTGTGTGCTATGTGTGTTTGGTGGTTGTTGTTGTGTAGTGTTCATTCATTGTTCGTTTAGCAGCCTGATGGCCTGGGGATAGAAGCTACTTCTGAGTCTTTCTGTGCTCGCCTTGAGACTCCTGTGTCGCTTGCCTGACGGCAGCAGTTCAAAGAGGCAGTTGTTCGGGTGGCTCGAGTCCTTAATAATTCTCTTAGCCTTCCCCTTGCAACGCTTGTTGTAAATGTTCTGGAGGGTGGGGAGCCCCCCTCCAATTGTGCGTTCGGCTGAACGTGTCACTCTTTGTAGTCTGCTTTGGTCTTTTGCAGTGCTATTCCCAAACCAGGAGGTGATGTTGCCGGTCAAGATGCTCTCTATTGTACATGAGTAGAAGTTCTTAAGGATCTTCTGGCTGACTTGGAACTTCCTTAGGCGCCTGAGGAAGTAGAGGCGTTGTCGTGCCTTCTTCACCACACTGTTAATGTGTATGGTCCATTTCAAGTCCTCGGATATGTGGGCTCCGAGGTACTTGAAGCTGTTGACTCTCTCAACCGGTGCCCCGTCGATGCTGAGGGGGCTGTAGTCCTTGACCCCCGACCTCCTGAAGTCCACAATCATCTCCTTTGTTTTGCTGACGTTCAGGGAGAGGCTGTTTTCCTGGCACCATCCCGCCAGGACCTTGACCTCTTCCAGGTAGGCCCTCTCGTCGTTGGCAGAGATCAGGCCCACCACCACTGTGTCGTCAGCAAATTTGACGATTGTATTGCTACTCCGCTGAGCCACACAGTCGTGTGTGTACAGGGAGTAGAGGAGGGGACTCAGAACACAGCCCTGGGGGGCCCCTATGTTGAGGGTGATGGATGAGGAGGTGCAGTTGCCTGCTCTCACCACCTGGGGTCTGCCAGTCAGGAAGTCCAAGACCCACTGGCAGAGGTCATAGCCCAAGCCCAGGTCCCTGAGCTTGGCTATGAGTATGGAGGGGACTATGGTATTGAATGCCGAGCTGTAGTCGATGAATAGCATTCTCACATAGTTCCCCTGCCTCTTGTCCAGGTGTGATGCTGCTGTGTGCAGCACATGGGATATGGCGTCCTCCGTGGACCTGTTGGGGCGGTATGCAAATTGCAGGGGGTCCATGTTGATGGGGAGGGAGGAGCAGATGTAGCCCTTTACTAGCTTCTCAAAGCACTTCATGGCTATGGAGGTGAGAGCTACAGGGCGGTAGTCGTTGAGGCAAGCAGGCTTGGATTTTTTGGGTACAGGGATAATAGTGGACTTCTTCAGGCAGGTGAGACTAGTGGAGGAGGACAAGCCCCTGCTGCGGTTCCTATGGAGAGAGAGGATCGGAGATGAGCACCCAGCCATCTACCAGTGGGAAGTCCTCCCCTTCGGAACCACATGCAGCCCGTGCTGTGCTACATTTGCACTACAGAAACACGTCGCAGAGGACCCAGCAGCAGATGAAGAGGTCCGACACAGTGTGAAGAACAGTTTCTACGTGGACAACTGTTTACAAAGCGTTTCGACTCAAGAAGAAGCCGAGGTTCTCCTACTCAAGCTACGCGCCTCCCTGATCAAAGGCGGCTTTGATCTCAGGCAGTGGGCCAGCAGCGACCCGCACGTATTGCGCAGCCTCTCCCCCGCGGACAAGGCTGCCAGCAGCGAGACCTGGATGGCGACCATCCCAGGAGAAGCCCAAGAAATGACACTAGGATTAGTCTGGCGCTTCAAAACAGACTCGCTCCACTATAGACACAAACCCCTGACCACGGAGCAGGGAAGGTCGACGGCGATACCGACCACCAGACGGAGTGTGTACAGAACACTCGCCAGACAATATGACCCGTTGGGATGTATTCTACCTTACACCACCAGGGCAAAGATGATTGTACGAGCACTATGGGACAAGGACCAGGGCTGGGACGACCCAATACCCGCACCCCTTGCCTCCACATGGAGAGAGTGGGAGACGGAACTCCGCTCACTCCCAGGCGTCAATATACGCTGCAGCTACTTCCCACCCACAGTGAGGCCAGAGACATGCAAGATGGATCTACACGTCTTCAGCGACACCTCCGAAGTAGCCTATGGATCAGTGGCCTACTTGCGTGCCCAAGAGAAGGGAGGAGAGATACACACCGCTTTCATCCTGGCTCGCTCAAGAATAGCCCCACGAAAGCAACAATCTATCCCGCGTCTAGAGCTCTGCGCAGCCCTAGCAGGAGCGCATCTAGCCACGTTAATCCAACGTGAACTCACCATTCCGGTGCACAGAACAATCTTGTGGTCAGATTCCACGACAGTACTCACATGGATCAAGTCTGATTCATGCAGATACAAAGTCTTCGTGGGAGTCAGAGTCACACGAGATTCAAGAGTTAACAGAAACAGCGAGCTGGCGGTATGTGGACACCAAACACAACCCAGCTGACGTCATCACCCGGGGAATGTCCCTAGATGACCTCACCCGTCGCAACATCTACAGTGACGGACCAGAGTTCCTCAAGCTCCCGGAAGAAGAGTGGCCTACGCCCACCCCACGGGAAGCGAGTAAAGAGGAGGCTGAGAACAAGAAACCTATGTTCTGTGGACTGAGCACAGTCGCCTCCACAGACCCCAACATAGATGATTGCATTACCCTACAGAGTGCGCAGCTAAAGACATTCCTGTGGCACCACCCAGAGATTCAGCCCACTGCCGACATTTCAGCAGCTGACTACGAAGAAGCAGAACTTCTTCTACTACAACGAGCCCAGAGAGACTCGTTCCCCGACGAGCTAGACTGTCTACAGGGAGGAAAGCCCGTCCCATCAGACAGCAGACTGCTCCACCTGGCACCCGAGAGCGACGCCCATAATCTCATCAGAGTGGGTGGTCGTCTGCGGAGAGCCCCCGATCTACCGGATGACGTTAAGTACCCGATAGTCTTGAACAGCCGACACAAGGTCACAGAGTTGATCATAAAGAAATACGACGAGGATGTGCACCACGCAGGAGCAGAGAGAGTCTTCGCGGAGATCAGACGTCGCTATTGGATACTTCAAGGGAGAGAAGCAGTGCGACGCTTCCAGCGAACCTGTCTAGACTGCCGAAAGTGGCGCGCGCAGCCCAGCATACCCCGGATGGCTGACCTACCTCCCTGTCGCCTCCGACTCGGCGACAAGCCATTCCACTCCACAGGCATGGACTGTTTTGGCCCGTTGTATATAAAGAAAGGAAGAGGAACCGAGAAGCGGTGGGGTATTGTATTCAAATGCATGACCACCAGAGCGATACATATCGAACTCCTTCCAACCATGAGCACAGACTCATTCCTTATGGCCTTCCGAAGATTCACATTGCGGAAAGGAAAACCATCTACATTGTTGTCTGATCACGGGACAAACTTCAAAGGCGGAGAAAGAGAGCTGAGAGAGAGCTTCCAAGCTATGGGCCCAGAACTTAAGACCCACCTCGCTCCATCCCAGATTGACTTCCAGTTTAATCCCCCGAACGCACCCCACTTCGGTGGAACCTGGGAACGAGAAGTACGTTCTATAAAGACAGCCCTGTACGCCGTGCTTGGGGCCCAGACTGTGGCGGAAGAAGTCCTAATGACAGTCCTCACGGAGATCGAGGGAGTATTGAACTCCAAGCCCCTCGGCTACGTCTCCAGTGATATAGCAGATGTCGACCCAGTCACCCCCAACACACTCTTGATGGGGCGGCTGGACCCCGCGCTACCCCAGACAATGTACAGGCCTGAAGAAGCGAACGGCCGAAGAATGTGGAGGTACAGTCAAGTACTAGCTGACAAGTTTTGGAACAGCTTTCTACTCCACTACCTACCGTCTCTACAGACCCGCCAGAAGTGGGTAAAAGAGAGAGACAATTTGACAGAAGGAACAGTCGTCATGATTATCGACCAGTCACTACCCAGAGCTATGTGGCCGGCTGGCCGCGTAAGCAAAGTGATCACCGGTGCCGATGGCAAGGTCCGAGCAGCTGAGGTGCTCGTCCAAGGGCGAACTTACACACGACCCGTGGCGAGGCTAATAGAACTGCCCAGACTCCCAGACACTATCGATGACGACCATGACCCCACGACTTTGTGAGTTGACTGACCCTTACAGCGGACCTTGAGTGGTAGACAGTGCGGTTAATCTGTCTCTGCTTAGCTAATTAGGTGGGACTAATTAGGGGGCGGCTGTTGTGAAGGATCAGATTAAACCGAATATATATTTATTTATGGATATATATTTAATAGTATTTGTATA
This sequence comes from Notolepis coatsorum, assembly GCF_963971535.1. Classification (NCBI taxonomy): domain Eukaryota; kingdom Metazoa; phylum Chordata; class Actinopteri; order Aulopiformes; family Paralepididae; genus Notolepis; species Notolepis coatsorum. The sequence continues at coordinate 118,229,186 of NC_140165.1, forward strand.
TCATTTGATATCCCTTGTATATTCCTTGTACATATACACTGAATATCCCTTTAGTCTACTAACAGCCCATAATAGTTTCATTCTCTCATTGGACAAGAACTTGGCGCCAGCAGCCAAGCCCCTTGGTTCAAGTTCAATCGTGCCGACGAACATGTCGTTACTAGCCTGGTTCCGCGTAGGAATACGTCTGGCGAAATACGAATGGTACTATTTGTTCACAGCGCATATATATATGGCGCAAGTAAAGTAGAACTTCCTTTTAGTCCCTTAGCCCTTAGTTCTTTAGCCTCCAACCTAGTGGCAAGACGTTAAGCCTCACCCACGATACACGTGTGGTGCAGTATGGTCAACTTGGCCTCAGAATGGCATTGAGACATCGTGTGGATTAATAGTTGAATTGTCATAGTTTGGCACTATACCGTCGAGTGGGACGTATTTCTATTAAGTTAATAATAGTCTATTATGTATGGTGCATCGTTCGGTTAGAGTTATAAAGTGAGCAGTACCCCCATCGTTTTCCTCGCGTTATCTAGAGTCTTAACCAGGCTGGGCAGACCACGTGTGGTGCTTTCATCCGAGGAGTTCTGGGCAAGGACGATTGGACCTGCACATTGGATTACCTTACCCGGACGACGGCGAGCCCTACACGGCTTGGATTATTTACTTGCTTTGGGTGCTTTGATTATGCCATGGATAACAGCCAACACTGGTAAGTGTTGGAACTACCCCCGAGAGGAGTCCAGGTGAGACGGCGCTCTAACCCGAGTGAGGTCGCCTCACGTCTCTTCGTTGTGGACCGGCAGCTACCGTCTACAAGAGGGCCCAACGGTATTCATCTGTGGACCAAGGTTCTGTGGGCACCGTGTTCAGCACTCTGAATTCTCCCAAGAAATCGTTGGCCAGATGGGATATCGCCAGCGGCTCTCCTAACCCCCCCCCCCCTACTGACTTACAACCAGCGGGACCCCCTTTAGTGTATCCAGCTATAATCATTAAGTACCATCGCTATAGTTCCCTAAAGAACCAGGTTGTATATTTGCTTCCTGCGTAACCAGAGATTGGACATTCAATGTTGATTTGCCTACGAATACTCATCTGCCTTACAAGTGCATTCAAATCATAAATGTCATTAAGTGAACGTTGTATATACCCTTTGCTATATATTAAATATTCGATTTATACATTTGTGTGGACTTGGTTTCATGGTGGGAAAGTGTTCATCATATCTATATCATGTACTGTGTGGCCAGTAGTTAAAGTACATAAAGCGGTAGTGGTTTAATGATACCATACTTATCAATACAGTCAGGGAATTGTACCCCTCAGTTACAGTATCGGTAAAAAAGTCAATATCGAGCATCCCTACTTAAAATACAATACCTCACTATCCTCTGGACAATTAAACACATGATCACAAACCTCCCTACCTCACTATCCTCTGGACAATTAAACACATGATCACAAACCTCCCTACCTCACTATCCTCTGGACAATTAAACACATGATCACAAACCTCCCTACCTCACTATCCTCTGGACAATTAAACACATGATCACAAACCTCCCTACCTCACTATCCTCTGGACAATTAAACACATGATCACAAACCTCCCTACCTCACTATCCTCTGGACAATTAAACACATGATCACAAACCTCCCTACCTCACTATCCTCTGGACAATTAAACACATGATCACAAACCTCCCTACCTCACTATCCTCTGGACAATTAAACACATGATCACAAACATCCCTACCTCACTATCCTCTGGACAATTAAACACATGATCACAAACCTCCCTACCTCACTATCCTCTGGACAATTAAACACATGATCACAAACCTCCCTACCTCAGTATGTAACTGTTTTTAATATAAAACATGATCACAAACCTCTCTACCTCAGTATGTAACTGTTTTTAATTTAAAACATGATCACAAACCTCTCTACCTCAGTATGTAACTGTTTTTAATTAAACACATGATCACAAACCTCCCTACCTCAGTATGTAACTGTTTTTAATATAAAACATGATCACAAACCTCCCTACCTCAGTATGTAACTGTTTTTAATTTAAAACATGATCACTAACCTCCCCGTCTGGTATGTAATTTGATCTCTTTCTTGTTTTTTTTCTCTTTTCAGCTGTGTTTTTTGTCCCATTTATGCAAACGTCTTTTATCCCTTTTATATGTATTCTGAACCGTTTGCGTTTGTAATCTCAACGGCATTGCAAATGAGGGTAAAACCTCAATGTTCTTTTTCGAGAATAAATAAAGGTTTCAACCACACCTTAACCCTTTCACTACCACACTACCAAAGGGTTAACCCTTTCACTGAGACAATACAGAAGGTTAACCCTTTCACTGCCACACGACAAAGGGTTAACCCTTTCACTACCACACTACAGAAGGTTAACCCTTTAACTACCACACTACAGACGGTTAGGTTAACCTTCTGTAGTGTGGTAGTGAAAGGGTTAAATGCTATCTGGATATACACACCGTTTCGGCCGTGTCCGCGGTCTCCTCCCCCTCCGTGTACTCGCTGTTGGGGTTGGACATCTCGAAGTCGGACAGGGCGCTCTCCACGGCCTCCTCATCGTAGTCCGTCTGGTACTCTTGGTCAGAGGTCTCCTCTGGGGGTCGGAGGTCAAGAGGACAGAACATTAACACCTACAGTTGTGTCATCACGTGTGTTATTATATATTTATTTTTAATCAATTTCTTTTTGGGCTTTGTGTATTTTTCACCCATCCCAATTTGTATTTTATTTTTGTATTTATTGGTTTAAAATACAGAGACAGTGCATATTAACACTTTGAATACCAGCCACGCGTTGTCGTTAGTTCATGCCGACCGTTGTGTGCCGCCAACGCTATATAGCGTTTGTTTGTCGTATTTTTTTTTATTGGCGATTTGAATTCATATTTCATCAATCGAGCCTCAGGTTAGTGTTGCAGACTCTCTCTGAGCTCAATTGGGAAGATACCGCCCCCTATCGTCTCTCCCTGTGTAACTGCACCCCATTACTTTAGACTGATGAAGGGGGGGGGGCAGTTTCCTCATTTTACTTTTCCGTCAAGCCAACTGAAGAATCCATTGTGATCGCCGGCCCGGAAAACGCGTGGATTATGTATTTACTGTAACTGAGGGGTACAATTCCCTGACTGTATTGATAAGTATGGTATCATTAAACCACTACCGTCTTATGTACATTCCTACTGGCCATACAGTACACAGGTATCTAATGATGAACACTTCCCCACAATGACTCGGTTCCACACAAAGCTGTATTTAAGTATTCATTAGCAGCAAAAGGTACATAATATACTTTACTTTACTTCACTTTGGATGCGCTTATAAGGCAAAGGAATGTGCGTAGGCAAATCAATAACGAATGTCCATTCTCATATTACGCAGGAGATAATCATACAACCTGAATCTTAGGGAATTATATCTATGGTACACTAGTAATATAGCGGGAGATACTGGAAGGGTCCCCCCGGTTGTAAGCCAGCAAGGGTAGAGGATCTGTCGGTAGTAGAGTCTGGGTCAACGATGATAAGGAGACTCCGAGTACAGGAGACGGTGCAATAAGATCTTGATCCACAGACGAATACAGCTGTTCTCCGTAGCATGTAGCTCCACATGGAAGAAAGCTAGCCGGCCTCAGGCTTCTGAGAGACGGACTCGACGTGGCTCCTCACAGGGTAAATCCCACACACTTGTGGGTGTCGGCGATTCTCCGCTCCATCAATTACAGGACCAAAAGCAAATATAATCCAGCCGAAAAGGGCTATGCAGTCGTCGGGTAGATTATCCAGTGTACATGTCCACACGGTCCTCGTCTAGGGCTCCTCGGGTGAAAGCGCCATGATAAGCAGCCCAGCCTGGATAAGCACTCTAGCTGATACGAGGAAACGTTGGTGATGCTGGTCACTGTAGAACTTTAGCCGCACGATACACTATACACAAATAGACTATTACTGACTTAATAGAATAGGTCGAACTCGACGGTACAGCGTTAAACTCTGACACTTCAGTTATTAATTCGCACGCGGTCTCAATGCTCTATTTGGGGCCAAACAGGCCATACCAGGGTTAGAAATTAACATTTTTTTTCAAGGGCTTTTTTTGCCCCCCTTAATTGATTTTCGGGGGCTTTTTTTTGTATTTCGGGGGCACTGAATTTTTATGATGAAAATTAACATAAGGATTATAAAACATTGTTGACACTTTTTTTTACAGTCTTCGTCCCTATGTTTGATAATGTAATGTTAATGTCTCCATATATAGGGCTCTACGCTAACCTTTTTCCCAAGGAGCACATGTGCTCCTAAATAAAATGTTAATAAATAAAATCTAAATAAAAATTTAGGAGCACACAAAGAAATTTAGGAGCACAGTGAAAATTGTTCAAGTAACACAGAGTTTATTAACTATTTATCTCATGCATTATTATACTGTGCGTGTGCACACTATGAATTGAAAATGGGGGACCCTGATGTAAACAAGACGAAAGTCTTTCTCTGGTCTGCATCCCCTTAACTTGTGTGTATTGAGCTGTACTGTATTGTACCCATTCTGCAATCTGTTAATAAAGTTTTCAATCAATCAAACGCAAAGGATATCGGTTGTCAAGCTGCTTTTGTATGTTGTAGTGTTGTTATGATACCAACATTTTGACTTTGATACAGATAGGAAAGGTAATGGAATATATTATTAGATGACAGAACATTAAAAATTCTTTATACAATTATTTAATTCATTATGAAATAGAAATTCCGTTTTTGGGTGGAACGTTTGTTGCAAGGAGGGAGGAGGCGGGGACCACTGCGTGTTACACACAACACGGAGAAATGGTCTAGCTGCTTCGGTGCGTCGTTAACGTTAACGTCGGAAGAAATTCCCCACTAAGCCCTAAATTCAGAGCAGAGCAGTATCCTAATGACTTTTATGCTTCAGTCGATAAGGTGTTTTGCGAATTCTGTCAACATACCGTGGGGACTGGACCCGCAAAAACACGTGCGAATATCACTTCAAAAGCCATGTCAGCCGGATTCCTCTCTTTCTCCTCGTCTCTCTTTTGCTCAAAATAAAAATGAATGGGCTTCATGGCTGGCTGATTTTTTTGCGTTGTCTGATTCTGAATGTATAACTTGCCTAAGCCGGTACCGTGACTTTGTTTTCGGGCGCTACTGTGATTGGACGTTTATGCGCCTTGTGTAATGTGGGACTATTATAACAGCGGAGCTGTTTTGTAATCGTCACTCGTCTCGAGTAAATGATTTTTCCGGGTGGCGCACACACACATATTATTAGGGCCAAATACAAGGGAAATGCTCGCACTGTAGATCATATATATAATTATATATATAATTAGTAAACTGTCGGGGGCATTTTCTGCCCCCCTTAACTGATATTCGGGGGCATTTTGTCCATTTTCAAGGGCATTTTGCCCCGAGCCCCCGTTAATTTCGAACCCTGGGCCATACTGCACCGCACGTCGTATCGTGGGTGAGGCTTCAACTTATTGGGTAACTCTCTAAGACTAAGTGCTTCTGTATTCACCTGCGCCGTATTTATATGCTTAGATGAATAAACTAGTACCAGCTTTATTCCTGTCTCATATCCTTGCGCAGTACCGTTCATGTCCAGGCATGTCCCCGGCGGTGACTTTGAACCTGACTTTGGAGGCATGGCCTTGGCGCCTGTGGACCGCTGTCCAATAGGATAATGAAATATTATGGTCTGTACTAGGCTAAAGGAATATTCCGTGTATATGTACAAGGAATATACAAGGGATATCAAACGATATACAAATATTATGCAATATATATCAATCAATAAATATATATATTCGGTTTAATCTGATCCTTTGTAACAGCCGCCTCCTAATTAGTCCCACCTAATTAGCTAAGCAGAGACAGATTAACCGCACTGTCCACTACTCAATGTCTGTTGTGAGGGTAGGGCAGTTCACAAAGTCATGGGGTCATGGTCGTCATCAATAGTATCGGGGAGCCTTGGCAACTCTATTAGCCTCGCCACGGGTCGGGTGTAGATCCGCCCTTGGACGAGCACTTCAGCTGCTCGGACCTTTCCGTCGGCACCGGTGATCACTTTGCTTACGCGGCCAGCCGGACACATAGCTAGGGGTAGTGACTGGTCGATAATCATGACGACTGTTCCTTCTGTCAAATTGTCTCTCTCTTTCACCCATTTCTGGCGGGTCTGTAGAGACGGTAGATAGTGGAGTAGGAAGCTGTTCCAAAACTTGTCAGCCAATACTTGACTGTACCTCCACATTCTTCGGCCGTTCGCTTCTTCAGGCCTGTACACTGTCTGTGGTAGCGCGGGGTCCAGCCGCCCTATCAAGAGTGTGTTGGGGGTGACTGGGTCGACATCTGCTACATCACTTGAGACGTAACCGAGGGGCTTTGAGTTCAATACTCCCTCGATCTCCGTGAGGACTGTCATTAGGACTTCTTCCGCCACGGTCTGGGCCCCAAGCACGGCGTACAGGGCTGTCTTTATTGAACGTACTTCTCGTTCCCAAGTTCCACCGAAGTGAGGTGCATTCGGGGGGTTAAACTGGAAATCAATCTGGTATGGAGCGAGGTGGGTCTTAAGTTCTGGGCCCATAGCTTGGAAGCTCTCTCTCAGCTCTCTTTCTCCGCCTTTGAAGTTTGTCCCGTGATCAGACAATAATATAGACAAATATAGTTTGCCTTTCCGCGATGTGAATCTTCGGAAGGCCATAAGGAATGAGTCTGTGCTCATGGTTGGAAGGAGTTCTATATGCATCGCTCGGGTGGTCATGCATTTGAATACAATACCCCACCGCTTCTCGGTCCCTCTTCCTTTCTTTACATACAGCGGGCCGAAACAGTCCATACCGGTGGAGTGAAAGGGCTTGTCGCCGAGTCGGAGGCGACAGGGAGGTAGGTCAGCCATCCGGGGTATACTGGGCTGTGCTCGCCATTTACGACAGTCTAGACAAGTCCGCTGGAAACGTCGTACTGCTTCTCTCCCTTGCAGTATCCAATAATGACGTCTGATCTCCGCGAAGACTCTCTCTGCCCCGGCGTGATGCACATCCTCGTCGTATTTCTTTATGATCAGCTCTGTGACCTTGTGTCGGCTGTTTAAGACTATCGGGTACTTGACGTCATCCGGTAAGTCTGGAGCTCTCCGCAGATGACCACCCACTCTGATGAGACCATGGGCGTCGCTCTCGGGGGCTAGGTGGAGCAATCTGTTGTCTGACGGGACGGGCTTTGCTCCCTGTAGACAGTCTAGCTCATCGGGAAACGAGTCTCTCTGGGCTCGTTGTAGGAGAAGAAGTTCTGCTTCTTCGTAGTTAGCTGCAGTAATGTCAGTAGTGAGCTCAACCTCTGGGTGGTGCCACAGGAATGTCTTTAGCTGCGCACTCTCAAGGGTGAGGCAATCGTCTATGTCGGGGTCTGTGGAGACGAGTGTGTTCAATCCACAGAACATAGATTTCTTGTTCTCGGCCTCCTCTTTACTCGCTTCCCGTGGGGTGGGTGTAGGCCACTCTTCTTCAGGGAGCTTGAGGAACTCTGGCCCGTCACTGTATAGGTTGTGACGGGTGAGGTCATCCAGGGACATTCCCCGGGTGATGACGTCAGCTGGGTTGTGTTTTGTGTCCACATACCTCCAGCTTGCTGCTTCTGTTAAATCTTGGATCTCTGTGACTCTGACTCCCACGAAGACCTTGTATCTACACGAATCAGACCGGATCCATGTGAGTACTGTCGTGGAGTCTGACCACAAGATTGTTCTGTGCACCGGGATGGTGAGTTCACGTTGGATTAACGTAGCGAGTTGCGCTCCTGCTAGGGCTGCGCAGAGCTCTAGACGCGGGATAGATTGTTGCTTGCGTGGGGCTATTCTTGAGCGAGCCAGGATGAAAGCAGTATGTATTTCTCCTCCCTCCTCTCGGGCACGCAAGTAGGCCACCGAACCGTAGGCTACTTCGGAGGCGTCGCTGAAGACGTGCAGGTCCATCTGGCACGTCTCCGGCCTCACTGTGGGTGGGAAGTAGCTGCGGCGTATGTTGACACCTGGGAGTGAGCTGAGTTCTGTCTCCCACTCTCTCCATGTGGAGGCAAGGTGTTCGGGTATGGGGTCGTCCCAGCCCTGGTCCTTGTCCCATAACGCTCTTACAATCATCTTTGCCCTGGTGGTGTAAGGTAGAATACATCCCAACGGGTCATATTGTCTGGCGAGTGTTCTGTATACACTCCGTCTTGTGGTCGGTAGTGCAGTCGACCTTCCCTGCTCCTTGGTCAGGGGTGTGTGTTTATAATGGAGCGAGTCTGTTTTGAAGCGCCAGACTAGTCCTAATGTCATTTCTTGGGCTTCTCCTGGGATGGTCGCCATCCAGGTCTCGCTGCTTGCTGCCTTGTCCTCGGGGGAGAGGCTGCGCAATACTTGAGGGTCGCTGCTGGCCCACTGCCTGAGATCAAAGCCGCCTTTGATCAGGGAGGCGCGGAGCTTGAGTAGAAGGGCCTCGGCTTCTTCTGGCGTCGAGACGCTTTGCAGACAGTTGTCCACGTAGAAACTATTTCCTACACTTTGTCGGACCTCTTCATCAGCTGCTGGGTCCTCTGCGACGTGTTTTTGCAGTGCAAACGTAGCACAGCATGGGCTGCATGTGGTTCCGAAAGGGAGGACTTCCCATTGATAGATGGCTGGTTGCTCGTCCCCGATCCTCTCTCTCCATAGGAACCGCAGCAGGGGCTTGTCCTCCTCCACTAGTCTCACCTGCAGGAACATCCCTTTGATGTCGCCGCTGATGGCCACCTTGTCTTGGCGGAAACGTAGTAACACGCCTAGTAGAGAGGGGCCTAGTGTTGGGCCGGGCAGGAGCTCTTTATTCAGATTTTGTGATCCGATCTGGTAGCTGCAGTTGAACACAATACGATCCTTGCCGTTGTGGTGGACTTTGTGGTGCGGCACGTACCATGATTCGGTCGTCTGATCGGCCTCTTTAATGTCAATTTTCTTTATGTGTCCCGCTGTGATTAGCTTGTCAATCTCAGCGCGGTACACAGTCTCTTGAGCGGGGTCTCTGGCTAGGCGCCGCTCTGTGTTCAATAGATACCGCTCCGTCGCTTCTTTTGGGGCGTGGAGGGTAGGCATACCCTCTCGCCTCAGGAGTGGAGTTGCGTATCTCATCACTCCGTTGACTTTGACTCTCTTTGTCCCCTGCTCGAGGAGGGCTATAGCGTAAATGTCTTCCTTGGAACGAATGTCTTTCTTTTCGTTCTTAAAGGGCATTGTCTCTAGTGTCCATAGCCTCTCGACATGCTGTAGGAGGGTGGTGTCTTTTTCTGTCACTCTGGAGTGGAGGCAGCTAGTGGCTGCTGTTCGGTTAAGAGACCTAGCGAGGGGGCCTTGTAGTGTCCATCCTAGGCGGGTCTCGACTGCTGCAGGACAGCCTCTGGGCCCTGTGTGGACCCGGTCCATCGGGACGATGAGGTCTGCATGGTCGGAGCCTATCAGCAGGGTCGGGGTGGCACCGTCTATGAGCGGTATAGGTAGTTGACGCCAGCGTTTCCGTTAGCCGGTAATTACCGGTATTTGACCGGCAAAATCTGTTGAAGTCCGACATATTTCATCTCTCCGGTCTTAATGTCCGGTGAAAATAATTCCCTGAGTCTAAGCACAATTTGATTATTTGAATTGTATTAAAATAGGCTAAAATTAAATAGCCTATGCGATGAACGAAACGATCATTACATTTGTTTCCTCGTTGCTTCTAATAATGACAACGACGTTGTCACCGAGAGCTTAGTGCTGGGTGTGCGAACTTTTGTGAAGCTGCAGAGCCATAGCACCAGCAGCCCAATGCAGTATTCCAGCAGTACTCCAATTCAGCCATTTTCAGCCAATGTTGGGTGGGGGGCGCTGCTGTGCGGTTCCCAGAAAAGAGCCAATAACAGCTGGATCAGCTGCTCTGCAGCGCCATACTCTTTGCAAATAAGTTGTTGCGAGGTGGAGAGAGTCGTCACGCAAACCACGATAATGTTGCCGTCTCTCTGCTTTCTCAGTTCTTCGCTTGATATAATTAATACAAATGTCCAATATAACGGAATTCGTTAGCTCATAAAAATGTGATTATAACAGACTGTTGTTTAGTGTCGGACCGACTGCCCACATACGCAGTCTATTTTATTTCAAGTCAGCAGCAGCACGGAGTATCGAGGGACTTATTTTATTTGGAATATATTAATGACTGTATACGCAAAAGTAGCCTAGTTTTAAGTAATACTATTATAAATCTACATGCCTTGAGGATGACATTCTTTATATAGCCTGCCTATCAATTGTTTTAAAGCTCAATAAACTATGACCGGAATTAATCTCATTTGTCCGGTAGATTGAAATCTTGCCGGTCACGGAGACCGGCAACAATTTTTTCTAACGGAAACCCTGGTTGACGCAGGTGCACATATTTATCCATCAGCTTGGCGATGGGGTAGGTGTACTGCGACAGGCCTATGTCTTGGCTGGTGAAAGCGTTAGTGATCCTATACGTCTCTCTGGCTGCCCGCTTGCTGCGATAGTGAAGGAGACATTCTCGCCCTTTATCGTCTTTAGATCTCTTCTTATTGTCCGAATCGTCATCTGGTCTTCGCTCCCCTGCAGCCCCAGCTGGGCCGCAGCGGACGCGAGGAGAAGGGTCTTCTCTGACCCGTCGTCAAGGACGCCGTAAGTGTCCATGACCTTGTCTTGGTAACTCAATGTTACGCGGACCACCTTTAAGAGCACCCGGGCGCCCCCGCTGCTGGCGGGGTCAATGTACATAACACTTGCCTTTGTGCTGCTTGAGGGTGCAGGCTTTCTTCTGTTACTGTCGTGTAGGACGTATAAGTGGGCTCCGTCACACCAACTACACCTCTTCTTTAAGCGGCAATCGGCTGCCATGTGACTGCGCGCACATCGGTAACAGCGTCGGTTGGACTTTATCCATTGACTCACCTCGTCGGCGGTCATCTTCTTGAACGTGTCACATTGTGACAGCCAGTGTTCCTTTTCGCAGTACGGGCACACCATCTTCCACTTCTCTTTCATCGAGGGGGTACTGTGGTTCTTGTTGCTCGGTACTGATTCTGATTGGTGCATGACGGTCACCAATCTGCGGCCATCGTTTGCTCTCCTAGGTCCCTCTCTGGAGCTTGGTGTGCTCCGCATGAACGTATCCAACCGTAGGCTGTTGACTTCTCTCGCCAGGAAGTCGGCTAGGTCTAGGAGGGATGGCTCGGGACCGTTAGGATCACGGTGGTCTCTTTGCCGCCTGAAGCGCTCTTGTCGGGCGGGCGGAAGCTTCTCTAAAATCCTCTCGACATTAGAGTTTGCGTACAGTTCGTGCATACCCTTTTCCTTTTATGCCCCCAGCATCCCTACCAGGGATTGTACCTTGATAGACAGGTCATCTAGTGAGCGATTGTCTGTGGCTGGGGGTAGGCGGTCAATATGCCTTATCTCTTGTATTACGTAGTCCCATATGCGTCCATATCTTTGGTCGAGTGCTGCTAGAGCCGCGGTGTATGGGGTAGTAGAGGTGGCATATGCCAGCGCTATATTGTGCGCTCGGGGCATCTTGAGGTGCTTTAGTAGGATAGCATATTTGTACGGTTCATCAGCTACATCGGACATCATTGTCTCTAAGCACATTCGTAGCTCTATGTACTGTGCTCTGTTCTCGTGTGTGAAGTCCGGGAACGTCGGTGTGCCAATGTACGATGCCATGGATGGCTGGCACATCGGTGAGCGTTGGAAGAGAGGCCTCCTAGGCGAGTCTCCTCTTACGTGTCTTGGTGGGCTGGTACCTGCTGGGTACCATGGCCCGCGTACCCAGGTGCTGTTCCTCGGGGGCTGGTCGTGCGTCAAGCTCACCCGTGAATTGAGTCGGGGGTCTGTAGCGCAGAGCCGCGGGGGTAAAGCCTGGGCTGTACTGGACCTCCTGGTCCTGTGGAGTACTGTGCTGCTGTTGGGCTTGACTCTCCTCCTCTCCCTCTTCTTCTTCCTCTGGCAGGTCATCTAGATCCTGTAGTCGTCTATTTAGCCTCTCCGCGGTGTAGACTGGTTCTTCCCTGTAGCTGGGTCTCGCTTGGACCGGTCGGGAAAGGGGTTCGGAGAGGGGTATAGGCTCTCTCTGGTGGTCGGGCTCAGGGTCGCTTGATCGGGTAGGGGAGGGTGCCCTTGACCCTTGTCTTGACGAGGCCCTGGAGCCCCGTGCGGAGGGGTTGCCCTGGTAATCAGCTGCTCCATTATCTGCGCTTGTAATCGGTCGCGCTCGGCTTCGCGCTTGGTGAGAGCGAGGTCGCGCTCTGCTTCTCTTTGGGCACCGGCAGCGGCGCGCTGGGCTTTGGCGGCGGCGCGCTGGGCTTCGGCCCGGTCTCTTCCCATATTCTCTTCCGTCTGAAGGCGTCTAATCTCTAGACGTATACGGTCTTCGTCACTCCGTTGCTGCGCTTGAAGGCGTTCTCTTTCCATGGAAGAATGTTCGCGCTCACTAAGCGTCTGTGCTTGGAGTCGATCGCGCTCGGTTGAGGCTGCCAGGCTGGCGAGGAAGGCCTGTGCCAGCATCTTGTCCGCCTCGCTGGGGGAAGACGCTGGTTGCGGTGATCCGCTCCTGGTAGTACTCGTTGGAGATCCGTTCTCCTGTGGCGAGTCGAGGAGATCCATCTCCGGGGTGCTCGTCCCTTCTGGTCGTGGGTCGAGTTCCATCCCTGGAGGGCTTTCTTTATCCTGGAGCTCTCCGGGGACTACTTCTTCGGTCTTGGCGGGGGGTAAAGTCATGTCAGGTCCCTCCTGGTCCCCACCGTGAGCTTGGTCAGTTACGTTAGAACCCACTAGGGCCTCTACTGGCGGGGTAGCCTGGTCGATAGGGTCGGACATAATTTTACTATCTACTTTTTCCGCGTTTACCGTCTGTAGAAAGCTAGGTAGTATACTGGCAACGTAATCCTCTAAGTACTGAGGTGTCTGCCGTCTACGCTGCGGGCGATCTATTTTAGGAGAACCGTTTTGTGGAGTGTTCATCATTGGCCATGTCAATATTAATACCACTATATTAATATTACGCTAGTTACCCTCCGGCTCGAAGGACCAATTGTAACTGAGGGGTACAATTCCCTGACTGTATTGATAAGTATGGTATCATTAAACCACTACCGTCTTATGTACATTCCTACTGGCCATACAGTACACAGGTATCTAATGATGAACACTTCCCCACAATGACTCGGTTCCACACAAAGCTGTATTTAAGTATTCATTAGCAGCAAAAGGTACATAATATACTTTACTTTACTTCACTTTGGATGCGCTTATAAGGCAAAGGAATGTGCGTAGGCAAATCAATAACGAATGTCCATTCTCATATTACGCAGGAGATAATCATGCAACCTGAATCTTAGGGAATTATATCTATGGTACACTAGTAATATAGCGGGAGATACTGGAAGGGTCCCCCCGGTTGTAAGCCAGCAAGGGTAGAGGATCTATCGGTAGTAGAGTCTGGGTCAACGATGATAAGGAGACTCCGAGTACAGGAGACGGTGCAATAAGATCTTGATCCACAGACGAATACAGCTGTTCTCCGTAGCATGTAGCTCCACATGGAAGAAAGCTAGCCGGCCTCAGGCTTCTGAGAGACGGACTCGACGTGGCTCCTCACAGGGTAAATCCCACACACTTGTGGGTGTCGGCGATTCTCCGCTCCATCAATTACAGGACCAAAAGCAAATATAATCCAGCCGAAAAGGGCTATGCAGTCGTCGGGTAGATTATCCAGTGTACATGTCCACACGGTCCTCGTCTAGGGCTCCTCGGGTGAAAGCGCCATGATAAGCAGCCCAGCCTGGATAAGCACTCTAGCTGATACAAGGAAACGTTGTTGATGCTGGTCACTGTAGAACTTTAGCCGCACGATACACTATACACAAATAGACTATTACTGACTTAATAGAATAGGTCGAACTCGATGGTACAGCGTTAAACTCTGACACTTCAGTTATTAATTCGCACGCGGTCTCAATGCTCTATTTGGGGCCAAACAGGCCATACTGCACCGCACGTCGTATCGTGGGTGAGGCTTCAACTTATTGGGTAACTCTCTAAGACTAAGTGCTTCTGTATTCACCTGCGCCGTATTTATACGCTTAGATGAATAAACTAGTACCAGCTTTATTCCTGTCTCATATCCTTGCGCAGTACCGTTCATGTCCAGGCATGTCCCCGGCGGTGACTTTGAACCTGACTTTGGAGGCATGGCCTTGGCGCCTGTGGACCGCTGTCCAATAGGATAATGAAATATTATGGTCTGTACTAGGCTAAAGGGATATTCCGTGTATATGTACAAGGAATATACAAGGGATATCAAACGATATACAAATATTATGCAATATATATCAATCAATAAATATATATATTCGGTTTAATCTGATCCTTTGTAACATTTACAGTACCCAATGCTGAATCAATAAACACGATCGATATTTGGAATGGCGATCAGGAATTGGAATAATCTTTTTGGATAACATCTGATCTGAGGTAAGGAATTTATTTTACCAGTCTTAGGATAATCAGAGCTGTTTTCACCAATATATCAGCGTTTTCCCTATGCGTGTGTGTGTGTGTGTCTGTGTGTGCGCGATCAGGAAATGAGAGAATCGATATTTCAGCCCACTTCTATAGCGTACATAAGTACACATATACTATCGATAATCTAGCGTTTATTTGAAAACGATTCATAAATAGGCCGAGAAATGACAACGTTTTTGTGTATGCCAGAATATTCCAGTAAATGCCGTTTATCACAGAATCTTTATATTTGCATTTAACGGGGGTAAGGCGCACCGCATGGCTGGTAATCAAAGTGTTAAGGAAAATGTTACTGTAAATATGCCAGTTTAGCCAGGTTGGCTAATTTTCACTCCGTTGCTGCGCTTGAAGGCGTTCTCTTTCCATGGAAGAATGTTCGCGCTCACTAAGCGTCTGTGCTTGGAGTCGATCGCGCTCGGTTGAGGCTGCCAGGCTGGCGAGGAAGGCCTGTGCCAGCATCTTGTCCGCCTCGCTGGGGGAAGACGCTGGTTGCGGTGATCCGCTCCTGGTAGTACTCGTTGGAGATCCGTTCTCCTGTGGCGAGTCGAGGAGATCCATCTCCGGGGTGCTCGTCCCTTCTGGTCGTGGGTCGAGTTCCATCCCTGGAGGGCTTTCTTTATCCTGGAGCTCTCCGGGGACTACTTCTTCGGTCTTGGCGGGGGGTAAAGTCATGTCAGGTCCCTCCTGGTCCCCACCGTGAGCTTGGTCAGTTACGTTAGAACCCACTAGGGCCTCTACTGGCGGGGTAGCCTGGTCGATAGGGTCGGACATAATTTTACTATCTACTTTTTCCGCGTTTACCGTCTGTAGAAAGCTAGGTAGTATACTGGCAACGTAATCCTCTAAGTACTGAGGTGTCTGCCGTCTACGCTGCGGGCGATCTATTTTAGGAGAACCGTTTTGTGGAGTGTTCATCATTGGCCATGTCAATATTAATACCACTATATTAATATTACGCTAGTTACCCTCCGGCTCGAAGGACCAATTGTAACTGAGGGGTACAATTCCCTGACTGTATTGATAAGTATGGTATCATTAAACCACTACCGTCTTATGTACATTCCTACTGGCCATACAGTACACAGGTATCTAATGATGAACACTTCCCCACAATGACTCGGTTCCACACAAAGCTGTATTTAAGTATTCATTAGCAGCAAAAGGTACATAATATACTTTACTTTACTTCACTTTGGATGCGCTTATAAGGCAAAGGAATGTGCGTAGGCAAATCAATAACGAATGTCCATTCTCATATTACGCAGGAGATAATCATGCAACCTGAATCTTAGGGAATTATATCTATGGTACACTAGTAATATAGCGGGAGATACTGGAAGGGTCCCCCCGGTTGTAAGCCAGCAAGGGTAGAGGATCTATCGGTAGTAGAGTCTGGGTCAACGATGATAAGGAGACTCCGAGTACAGGAGACGGTGCAATAAGATCTTGATCCACAGACGAATACAGCTGTTCTCCGTAGCATGTAGCTCCACATGGAAGAAAGCTAGCCGGCCTCAGGCTTCTGAGAGACGGACTCGACGTGGCTCCTCACAGGGTAAATCCCACACACTTGTGGGTGTCGGCGATTCTCCGCTCCATCAATTACAGGACCAAAAGCAAATATAATCCAGCCGAAAAGGGCTATGCAGTCGTCGGGTAGATTATCCAGTGTACATGTCCACACGGTCCTCGTCTAGGGCTCCTCGGGTGAAAGCGCCATGATAAGCAGCCCAGCCTGGATAAGCACTCTAGCTGATACAAGGAAACGTTGTTGATGCTGGTCACTGTAGAACTTTAGCCGCACGATACACTATACACAAATAGACTATTACTGACTTAATAGAATAGGTCGAACTCGATGGTACAGCGTTAAACTCTGACACTTCAGTTATTAATTCGCACGCGGTCTCAATGCTCTATTTGGGGCCAAACAGGCCATACTGCACCGCACGTCGTATCGTGGGTGAGGCTTCAACTTATTGGGTAACTCTCTAAGACTAAGTGCTTCTGTATTCACCTGCGCCGTATTTATACGCTTAGATGAATAAACTAGTACCAGCTTTATTCCTGTCTCATATCCTTGCGCAGTACCGTTCATGTCCAGGCATGTCCCCGGCGGTGACTTTGAACCTGACTTTGGAGGCATGGCCTTGGCGCCTGTGGACCGCTGTCCAATAGGATAATGAAATATTATGGTCTGTACTAGGCTAAAGGGATATTCCGTGTATATGTACAAGGAATATACAAGGGATATCAAACGATATACAAATATTATGCAATATATATCAATCAATAAATATATATATTCGGTTTAATCTGATCCTTTGTAACATTTACAGTACCCAATGCTGAATCAATAAACACGATCGATATTTGGAATGGCGATCAGGAATTGGAATAATCTTTTTGGATAACATCTGATCTGAGGTAAGGAATTTATTTTACCAGTCTTAGGATAATCAGAGCTGTTTTCACCAATATATCAGCGTTTTCCCTATGCGTGTGTGTGTGTGTGTCTGTGTGTGCGCGATCAGGAAATGAGAGAATCGATATTTCAGCCCACTTCTATAGCGTACATAAGTACACATATACTATCGATAATCTAGCGTTTATTTGAAAACGATTCATAAATAGGCCGAAAAATTACAACGTTTTTGTGTATGCCAGAATATTCCAGTAAATGCCGTTTATCACAGAATCTTTATATTTGCATTTAACGGGGGTAAGGCGCACCGCATGGCTGGTAATCAAAGTGTTAAGGAAAATGTTACTGTAAATATGCCAGTTTAGCCAGGTTGGCTAATTTTCACTCCGTTGCTGCGCTTGAAGGCGTTCTCTTTCCATGGAAGAATGTTCGCGCTCACTAAGCGTCTGTGCTTGGAGTCGATCGCGCTCGGTTGAGGCTGCCAGGCTGGCGAGGAAGGCCTGTGCCAGCATCTTGTCCGCCTCGCTGGGGGAAGACGCTGGTTGCGGTGATCCGCTCCTGGTAGTACTCGTTGGAGATCCGTTCTCCTGTGGCGAGTCGAGGAGATCCATCTCCGGGGTGCTCGTCCCTTCTGGTCGTGGGTCGAGTTCCATCCCTGGAGGGCTTTCTTTATCCTGGAGCTCTCCGGGGACTACTTCTTCGGTCTTGGCGGGGGGTAAAGTCATGTCAGGTCCCTCCTGGTCCCCACCGTGAGCTTGGTCAGTTACGTTAGAACCCACTAGGGCCTCTACTGGCGGGGTAGCCTGGTCGATAGGGTCGGACATAATTTTACTATCTACTTTTTCCGCGTTTACCGTCTGTAGAAAGCTAGGTAGTATACTGGCAACGTAATCCTCTAAGTACTGAGGTGTCTGCCGTCTACGCTGCGGGCGATCTATTTTAGGAGAACCGTTTTGTGGAGTGTTCATCATTGGCCATGTCAATATTAATACCACTATATTAATATTACGCTAGTTACCCTCCGGCTCGAAGGACCAATTGTAACTGAGGGGTACAATTCCCTGACTGTATTGATAAGTATGGTATCATTAAACCACTACCGTCTTATGTACATTCCTACTGGCCATACAGTACACAGGTATCTAATGATGAACACTTCCCCACAATGACTCGGTTCCACACAAAGCTGTATTTAAGTATTCATTAGCAGCAAAAGGTACATAATATACTTTACTTTACTTCACTTTGGATGCGCTTATAAGGCAAAGGAATGTGCGTAGGCAAATCAATAACGAATGTCCATTCTCATATTACGCAGGAGATAATCATGCAACCTGAATCTTAGGGAATTATATCTATGGTACACTAGTAATATAGCGGGAGATACTGGAAGGGTCCCCCCGGTTGTAAGCCAGCAAGGGTAGAGGATCTATCGGTAGTAGAGTCTGGGTCAACGATGATAAGGAGACTCCGAGTACAGGAGACGGTGCAATAAGATCTTGATCCACAGACGAATACAGCTGTTCTCCGTAGCATGTAGCTCCACATGGAAGAAAGCTAGCCGGCCTCAGGCTTCTGAGAGACGGACTCGACGTGGCTCCTCACAGGGTAAATCCCACACACTTGTGGGTGTCGGCGATTCTCCGCTCCATCAATTACAGGACCAAAAGCAAATATAATCCAGCCGAAAAGGGCTATGCAGTCGTCGGGTAGATTATCCAGTGTACATGTCCACACGGTCCTCGTCTAGGGCTCCTCGGGTGAAAGCGCCATGATAAGCAGCCCAGCCTGGATAAGCACTCTAGCTGATACAAGGAAACGTTGTTGATGCTGGTCACTGTAGAACATTAGCCGCACGATACACTATACACAAATAGACTATTACTGACTTAATAGAATAGGTCGAACTCGATGGTACAGCGTTAAACTCTGACACTTCAGTTATTAATTCGCACGCGGTCTCAATGCTCTATTTGGGGCCAAACAGGCCATACTGCACCGCACGTCGTATCGTGGGTGAGGCTTCAACTTATTGGGTAACTCTCTAAGACTAAGTGCTTCTGTATTCACCTGCGCCGTATTTATACGCTTAGATGAATAAACTAGTACCAGCTTTATTCCTGTCTCATATCCTTGCGCAGTACCGTTCATGTCCAGGCATGTCCCCGGCGGTGACTTTGAACCTGACTTTGGAGGCATGGCCTTGGCGCCTGTGGACCGCTGTCCAATAGGATAATGAAATATTATGGTCTGTACTAGGCTAAAGGGATATTCCGTGTATATGTACAAGGAATATACAAGGGATATCAAACGATATACAAATATTATGCAATATATATCAATCAATAAATATATATATTCGGTTTAATCTGATCCTTTGTAACATTTACAGTACCCAATGCTGAATCAATAAACACGATCGATATTTGGAATGGCGATCAGGAATTGGAATAATCTTTTTGGATAACATCTGATCTGAGGTAAGGAATTTATTTTACCAGTCTTAGGATAATCAGAGCTGTTTTCACCAATATATCAGCGTTTTCCCTATGCGTGTGTGTGTGTGTGTCTGTGTGTGCGCGATCAGGAAATGAGAGAATCGATATTTCAGCCCACTTCTATAGCGTACATAAGTACACATATACTATCGATAATCTAGCGTTTATTTGAAAACGATTCATAAATAGGCCGAAAAATGACAACGTTTTTGTGTATGCCAGAATATTCCAGTAAATGCCGTTTATCACAGAATCTTTATATTTGCATTTAACGGGGGTAAGGCGCACCGCATGGCTGGTAATCAAAGTGTTAAGGAAAATGTTACTGTAAATATGCCAGTTTAGCCAGGTTGGCTAATTTTCAACTGTAGTCTCTGGGGCAGGTGACATGAGCACTACAATAATTAAGACGGTACAATAATTAAAACACAGTAGGAATCAGTAGGTTACAATACACTAAAATACATTAAAATAAATTACAATACATCACAACCCCTCAGTTCAAATGGTCGCACACTTGAGAATCTCTCAACCATGATTTTAAGTTCGATTTAAATGAAATGTATCTTTGATACTCCCTGAGCCGTATTGGCAGACTGTTCCAGGTGTGGGCTGCTCTTGTTATGCCAATTCCCTTCCTGGTCGCTGTGCGCATTGCCCCTCTGTCGGCCTGGGGAGGGTGTAGAACTACCACATGCTGCCCCACTGTCGGCCTGGGGAGGGTGTAGACTACCACATGCTGCCCTACTGTTGGTCTGGAGAGGGTGTAGAACTACCACATGCTGCCCCACTGTCGGCCTGGGGAGGGTGTAGAACTACCACATGCTGCCCTACTGTTGGTCTGGGGAGGGTGTAGAACTACCACATGCTGCCCTACTGTCGGTGTGGGGAGGGTGTAGAACTACCACATGCTGCCCCACTGTCGGCCTGGGGAGGGTGTAGACTACCACATGCTGCCCTACTGTCGGTCTGGGGAGGGTGTAGAACTACCACATGCTGCCCTACTGTCGGCCTGGACAGGGTGTAGAACTACCACATGCTGCCCTACTGTCGGTCTGGGGAGGGTGTAGAACTACCACATGCTGCCCTACTGTTGGTCTGGGGAGGGTGTAGAACTACCACATGCTGCCCCACTGTCGGTGTGGGGAGGGTGTAGAACTACCACATGCTGCCCTACTGTCGGCCTGGACAGGGTGTAGAACTACCACATGCTGCCCTACTGTCAGTCTGGGGAGGGTGTATAACTACCACATGCTGCCCTACTGTTGGTCTGGGGAGGGTGTAGAACTACCACATGCTGCCCCACTGTCGGTGTGGGGAGGGTGTAGAACTACCACATGCTGCCCTACTGTCGGCCTGGGGAGGGTGTAGAACTACCACATGCTGCCCCTCTGTCGGTCTGGGGAGGGTGTAGAACTACCACATGCTGCCCTACTGTCGGCCTGGGGAGGGTGTAGAACTACCACATGCTGCCCTACTGTCAGTCTGGGGAGGGTGTAGAACTACCACATGCTGCCCTACTGTCGGCCTGGGGAGGGTGTAGAACTACCACATGCTGCCCTACTGTCAGTCTGGGGAGGGTGTAGAACTACCACATGCTGCCCTACTGTCGGCCTGGGGAGGGTGTAGAACTACCACATGCTGCCCTACTGTCGGTCTGGGGAGGGTGTAGAACTACCACATGCTGCCCTACTGTCGGTCTGGGGAGGGTGTAGAACTACCACATGCTGCCCCACTGTCGGTCTGGGGAGGGTGTAGAACTACCACATGCTGCCCTACTGTCGGTCTGGGGAGGGTGTAGACTACCACATGCTGCCCCACTGTCGGCCTGGGGAGGGTGTAGAACTACCACATGCTGCCCCACTGTCGGTCTGGGGAGGGTGTAGACTACCACATGCTGCCCTACTGTCGGTGTGGGGAGGGTGTAGAACTACCACATGCTGCCCTACTGTCAGTCTGGGGAGGGTGTAGAACTACCACATGCTGCCCCACTGTCGGCCTGGGGAGGGTGTAGAAGGACAACATGCTGCCCCACTGTTGGCCTGGGGAGGGTGTAGAACTACCACATGCTGCCCTACTGTCGGCCTGGGGAGGGTGTAGAACTACCACATGCTGCCCCACTGTCGGCCTGGGGAGGGTGTAGAACTACCACATGCTGCCCCTCTGTCGGTCTGGGGAGGGTGTAGACTACCACATGCTGCCCTCTGTCGGCCTGGGGAGGGTGTAGAACTACCACATGCTGCCCCACTGTTGGCCTGGGGAGGGTGTAGAACTACCACATGCTGCCCTACTGTCGGCCTGGGGAGGGTGTAGAACTACCACATGCTGCCCTACTGTCGGCCTGGGGAGGGTGTAGAACTACCACATGCTGCCCTCTGTCGGCCTGGGGAGGGTGTAGAACTACCACATGCTGCCCTACTGTCGGTCTGGGGAGGGTGTAGAACTACCACATGCTGCCCTACTGTCGGTCTGGGGAGGGTGTAGAACTACCACATGCTGCCCTACTGTCGGTCTGGGGAGGGTGTAGACTACCACATGCTGCCCCACTGTCGGTCTGGGGAGGGTGTAGAACTACCACATGCTGCCCTCTGTCGGTCTGGGGAGGGTGTAGAACTACCACATGCTGCCCTCTGTCGGCCTGGGGAGGGTGTAGAACTACCACATGCTGCCCTACTGTCGGTCTGGGGAGGGTGTAGACTACCACATGCTGCCCTACTGTCGGCCTGGGGAGGGTGTAGAACTACCACATGCTGCCCCACTGTCGGTCTGGGGAGGGTGTAGAACTACCACATGCTGCCCTCTGTTGGCCTGGGGAGGGTGTAGAACTACCACATGCTGCCCTACTGTCGGTCTGGGGAGGGTGTAGAACTACCACATGCTGCCCTACTGTCGGTCTGGGGAGGGTGTAGAACTACCACATGCTGCCCCACTGTCGGCCTGGGGAGGGTGTAGAACTACCACATGCTGCCCTACTGTCGGTGTGGGGAGGGTGTAGAACTACCACATGCTGCCCTACTGTCGGTGTGGGGAGGGTGTAGAACTACCACATGCTGCCCTACTGTCGGTCTGGGGAGGGTGTAGAACTACCACATGCTGCCCCTCTGTCGGCCTGGGGAGGGTGTAGAACTACCACATGCTGCCCCACTGTCGGTCTGGGGAGGGTGTAGAACTACCACATGCTGCCCTACTGTCGGTCTGGGGAGGGTGTAGAACTACCACATGCTGCCCCACTGTCGGTCTGGGGAGGGTGTAGAACTACCACATGCTGCCCCACTGTCGGTCTGGGGAGGGTGTAGACTACCACATGCTGCCCTACTGTCGGCCTGGGGAGGGTGTAGAAGGACAACATGCTGCCCCACTGTTGGCCTGGGGAGGGTGTAGAACTACCACATGCTGCCCTACTGTCGGCCTGGGGAGGGTGTAGAACTACCACATGCTGCCCCACTTTCGGCCTGGGGAGGGTGTAGAACTACCACATGCTGCCCCTCTGTCGGTCTGGGGAGGGTGTAGACTACCACATGCTGCCCTCTGTCGGCCTGGGGAGGGTGTAGAACTACCACATGCTGCCCCACTGTTGGCCTGGGGAGGGTGTAGAACTACCACATGCTGCCCTACTGTCGGCCTGGGGAGGGTGTAGAACTACCACATGCTGCCCTACTGTCGGCCTGGGGAGGGTGTAGAACTACCACATGCTGCCCTCTGTCGGCCTGGGGAGGGTGTAGAACTACCACATGCTGCCCTACTGTCGGTCTGGGGAGGGTGTAGACTACCACATGCTGCCCTACTGTCGGTCTGGGGAGGGTGTAGACTACCACATGCTGCCCTACTGTCGGTCTGGGGAGGGTGTAGACTACCACATGCTGCCCTACTGTCGGTCTGGGGAGGGTGTAGAACTACCACATGCTGCCCTCTGTCGGTCTGGGGAGGGTGTAGAACTACCACATGCTGCCCTCTGTCGGCCTGGGGAGGGTGTAGAACTACCACATGCTGCCCTACTGTCGGTCTGGGGAGGGTGTAGAACTACCACATGCTGCCCCACTGTCGGCCTGGGGAGGGTGTAGAACTACCACATGCTGCCCTACTGTCGGTCTGGGGAGGGTGTAGAACTACCACATGCTGCCCCTCTGTCGGCCTGGGGAGGGAGTAGAACTACCACATGTTGCCCCACTGTCGGTCTGGGGAGGGTGTAGAACTACCACATGCTGCCATACTGTCGGTCTGGGGAGGGTGTAGAACTACCACATGCTGCCCCACTGTCGGCCTGGGGAGGGTGTAGAACTACCACATGCTGCCCTACTGTCGGTCTGGGGAGGTGCCAACCTGCTCATTGGGAGCAATTAGGTGTCTTGCTCAAGGACACATCGACACGCTGCCTCGGGAGGAGTGGGAATCGAACCGGGAACTTCCGGATTGCCAGACGACTGCTCTACCTCTCGAGCCACTGTCGCCGATACATGTGGAGTGGCCAGCCGCTTCTTTTTCACCTGACAGCGAGGAGGTTCACTGGGGGAACGTAACGAGGAGGTTCACACCATTTCCTTTACAACGACCAGGACACACACACCCCGCCGGCTTCCCCCCCGCTAACACTGCCAGTTGTGTTAGTAGGGACCACTGACCAAGGGTTAGGGTTAGGGTTCCCCCCCGCTAACACTGCCAGTTGTGTTAGTAGGGACCACTGACCAAGGGTTAGGGTTAGGGTTAGGGTTCCCCCCCGCTAACACTGCCAGTTGTGTTAGTAGGGACCACTGACCAAGGGTTAGGGTTAGGGTTAGGGTTCCCCCCCGCTAACACTGCCAGTTGTGTTAGTAGGGACCACTGACCAAGCCGGAGGTACCGCTGGAGTCCATCCCAGAGTCTCCACGGTGGTTGGCGAGTGCTTAGTCCACTGCGCCACCCAGCCGGCCCTCATCACGCGTGTTCTGATAGAACAGTAAGATGTCACTAACCGTTTATCACGGGCTGCTTCACTGGCTCGATTCTTGACACGATCTCCGCCAGATCGGTGAAGGAGGCATTTGGGCAGGTGACCATCTGAGAGAGACACACGGCCACGCAGGTCACACTTGTTATGGTTATTATTTTGTGTGCAACAATAAAAGTGAAAAGATCTACCTGAGGGGAGAGATCATCTAACTCAGGGGTTCAAAACCTTTTCAGCTCGAGACCCAAAAGAGAAATTTGGTGTTTCCCCGGGACCCAAACTCACAAAAATACATCATGAATTGCCATAACATACATTTATAAACTACTGATAAAGAACACAACAAACCATGAATTTCAAATGTATATGAAATGTATTTATTTAATTATAAAAGTACATCACAGCAATAATCAGAGTGTAATGTTAAGTTGCTCACCACCTCATAACATAATGTACATAAAATGTTGTAACACTTTTAAATGAACAAACATGTTCTACTCTCCTTTCTATTTCTCACCCCTTTTTCAACTCTCCATTTCTTACCCCCTCCCTCTGTCCCTCAACCTTAAACCCCAACATTGAGCAACATTCAGATTAATTTGTACTGACTTATTTAAAATTCTACTGACCTGACATCATGCTAGAAGGGGTATAATATTTCATCTATGGCACAATGAAATCTAATGAGAGGTATGTGGCTGGTTGAAGTTTTCAACCAGCAGATCTATTCTGGGCTTGGTTTTTGAAAGTGCTATTCTGAGGTCATGCTGAGCATTTAGTCTGTTTCTGTACTTGAGTAGAAAACCCAGATTCACATAAGTATGTGGTGCCAAACTGAATCAACACATCTACAGCTTTTTTATATAAAAAAAGAAATATTATAATGTTTTTTTTTTATTTTAATTAAAAAAATTTATTGACGACCCAATAAAAAACGGGTCCGCGACCCATTTTGGGTCGCGACCCAGAGTTTGGGAAACACTGATCTAACTTATTTCAACACCACAGGTTCAGTTGGAGTATTGACGTGTATTTCACATGTTCACAAAACAAGGCAAATCACTTCAACCGTTTCAAACCATATTTATGTATTTAATAAATCCTTGACGCAAGTCATTTTATTGAAACAAGAGAAATGATCTCATCCAGGGGGCAGATTATTTCCCCTTTAATAATGTGACAGTAGAACAACGCAATAAAGCATGTCAATAAAACAATTACCTGTAAACAGCGCAAAAATTACACCAAATAATAAACAATACAACATCCACAGCAAAGTTACTCCCGGACGGTGTTCAACGGTTTTCTTTTTTTCAATACATGAAAGAAAATATGATTTGAGAGACATTTGTAAATGTACTGTTCAAAAAGCTAAGAAAGGGATTAAAATTAGATGTATTTGTATTGTTGGGGTTAACTTGTGGAACAATGCTGATATACATTTAAGAATGAGCTTTTGGTTTTTAAGAAAATGGTTTGTATAGCTATTTCTGAAGATTACAAATGTGAATAATTCTTTTTTTAGTTATTTTATTTTAGGATACTGTTTTGGAGTCTTAATTTTGTTAAGAATATAGGACAGGTATGTATAAGCATTATGATTCAGTCTGTACCTTTTCAGTCACTGCCAAATCAAATGATTGCATAATTGTATTGTGTGTGATGACTGAATAAAACTACTACTACTAAAAAACTCTAACCTTACTGTCATGCACTTGTCCTAATAAACTAACCTACACTGTAGCACTCAACACTTTGATGAACATTGTTACTCAGCTGATAGAGAGTAGTGCCCTTCCTGATGACTTGTCGTACAGAACTTTTAAGTCGCTTTGGATAAAAGCGTCAGCTAAATGACAATGTAAAAAAAAAATGTACTACTACTCCTCCGACTGTCTAACTCACGTCTCCTTTGGTCTTGTGGAAGTCCTCCTGGTGCCGGTCCTTCATCATCTTGTCCACCACCCCGCTGCGCTTCCACACGTCGAACACCGTCCTGCCGTGCTGGTATCCCACCTCCTGCGGCCAACAATGATAAAAAGGTAGGGGATTATACGGCTCTGAGAGCGGCAGATGGGAGCACCGCGGGGGGAGCGGAGGAGAGAGAGAGAGAGAGAGAGAGAGAGGGGTACAGGTGGGGGAGGAGAGAGAGAGAGACAGAGAGGGGTACAGGTGGGGGGGTCACACTCACAGCGATCTCGTCGAACTTGCCAAAGTCCAGCGTGCCGTAGCGGTCGATGGGCGGCCGGATGTACTCGCAGTAGTCGCTGTCTTTGACGAGCTCCAGCTGCCGGACGCAGCAGACGTAGGCCAAGCGGGTCTGGATCTCCGCCATGTTCAGAACCTGGAGAGGACGAGGACAGAGCATCATTAACACTAGCACAGCCGACAAGGGGTCACATGACCCCTAGGCATTTTCAATAAATGTATCCTCGTCACTCAATGACTTTTCCTAAAAGTACCCGTTTTATCTGGCACGGTTTCTGAAATTTGCAGGTTGTATTTTTGTTCAATAAACAATGTGGACTAAACCAAAATGTGACTTTCATGAGGAGGACATTTTTGTTATCGAAATTGGCCCCGTTTTAGCGTTTTTATCAAACATTTTGTCCGCCCATCCACAACCACTACGCACGTCCATATTTTAATCCATGTTTCATAGCGTGCGTGTGTCAGCGAACTGATGACGTCACACCAGGTATCAGGGCAGCAGGGGGCGCTGAGAATCACACGCAGGTAGTGGCAGGAAGCAAAGAGCCTTCTTGTTACTACTAGCCGAGGAATCTGTGGCTAGTATCTGTTTCACCTAACACTATTGCTCCGTGATCATAGCCATTTATCTCTAAAGCTAACCACTATTTGTAAAAGCCACAACCACGTTACCATATTTGTAAATACTAATGTAAATCATTGTGTCGTTGTACATATTGTGTAGTTTATAACGTTAGTAGCTAGCTAGCTTGCTAGCCGGCATTCTCGAAACTCCTAACTCCTGTATACGTTTGTCCTCACAAACAAAGTATTCTGCCAGGGAACTTATGGACACGACAGTAGTAGTAGTTATAAGGTGTTTGAGCTTGTAACGTTAACGTTAGTTAGCTATCGCGGTAGCACCGAGTGCATCACAGTCACGAAAGGGGCTACTATCGTATCAACATGCCGTGACGTGTAGCTAGCTAGCTTGCTAGCCGGCATGATGCGTGCAGTGCTTTGCCCCACATGCCCCGATTTAAAATGGTTCACGACAGTAGACATAATGTTAACGTCAACGTTAGCTAGCTAGCTTGGTACTATGAACCGTGACAGGGATAAGGCGACAGCCAATAGCGCTGCGTACTGAACAACAGGCTGCCTAGTGGTAAATGTAGTCCTTTTTTTACGACATTAAAAACCTTTGTTTCAACCAAACATGCAGTAGTAGCTGGTCCATCAAAGTCTCTCCGACGATTAAAGCCATTTTGCATCAAGGAAATGGCTTTCCGCGCTACTCAAACTCCATTGTAGTGTATGAGAGGTAGGGGAAAGTTACCTGCAGTAACGTCACGGCACTGATAGCGGCTGATAAGCTTTTTTCATTGGCTCCATACATGTTATTCGTGCATGGACATTTTTAACCCTTTCTGAGTGGAATTTCCGGCGTCAAATGGAAAAAAATAAATAATGAAATTAGATACCAATGATGTAAACTACACATAATTGAAGACTAGGGTTTAACCTGCAAGTAGCACTTTAAGTATTATTCTATTTGCCATCCCATAGAGCCCCATTGTGAACCCGGACATTTCGGAACCACCAAAGTTTTATGATGGATATGGATAGTACGGGTCCCCAGCACTCAGAAACTGCCGGATGCTAGGTTGTAAATGTTGGGCAACTTTTTTTATTTGCATAATTAGCATTAATTTCCATAATCGCCTAAATGGACAAATCTCAGAAACTACTTGATCAATTTCAACAATGTTGGAGTTGTTTTGGGGGTTATTCAGGATGCTGAATCGATTTATGATACTTAAGAGAAGAAAAAAGTTTCAAAATTGCAATATTTACTGGAATTTACCAAATTTCTACTCATTTTGGTGCCATTTTTAATGAATTTTCTGTTTATAAATGTTTCAGAAGATGCTGAATTTATAGATCATTTTCATGTAAAGTTCAATTGTAAACAGAATGATAATAATAATAATAACTTTAATTTGTAGAGGGCCTAATGGGGTACTCTAGGTGCTTATGCTTGGTTACTGGGGTAACTGCTGCAGTTGAGCTCTGCCATGAGTTCACGTGGCAGCGGAGCAGTTTGCTGCCACAACTAGAAACTATTCTACTGAATTTTTGTATGTAACTGTTACCTTATCAAATGTCCTCAGAACCCCAGTTCCTAGCCTTGACTGAGACTTCAGTGCGCTAATCGTTAACGCAAAACTTCCAAGTGAGTAGTGGCTAATTTGCACCATGATCTCATTCCTACTGTGGCAACGAGCAACTGCAGCTGCAGCAAATACAGACCCCTGATTTTCAAGGATTGTTGTTTCAATGCAAGTAAGTTGAGAAAATAGAAACAGATACACAAACTGTGGTTTTACTATCCAATAACAAACACTGAATATAATATGATCACAAGCTGTCAGATGGCTAACGTTAACCCTAAGAGCTAGCTTACTACAGTAAGCTAGCTCTACAGTAAGCTACAGTAAGCTACAGTAAGCTAGCTCTTAGGGTTAACGTTAGCCACCTGACGGTAACTAATGTTAATGCATAGCTAGTTAGCTATGTTAGCAATGTATGTCATGTAGGGGTGTAACGATTCGACCTCACAACGATTAGATTCGATTACGATTATTATTATTATTATTATGATTCTTCAGGCAACGATTCAATGCATCATGAAATCTCTTCATTTGACCACGATTCGATTCGATTAATTTTCTATCAGTTAATTCCCCCAAAAATGTTGAATACACAAATGTGGCTGGGGGAACTGATTCAGGTCAACAAAAACAATACACAAAAAAAAAGTTTTTTTTAAATATATATATATTTTTTTGATTATAATCTATTCTAACATTTTCAAATCGATGCAGTTGAATCGTCACATTAGAATCGATGCATTTCGATGCATCAATGAATCGTTATACCCCTAATGACATGAATGTGTGATTATTACCTAGCCTCGCGTCACCAGGCTCTATCCCTTGTCACACAGAGAAGCATCAAGTTTGATTCTAAATATTCATATGGTACTTTTGCTCTCCTTAATGTAGAATTGTGTGATAGAAGATCTGAGGCAGAGAAAGAGACCCAAAAGGTAATGCAAATACCAGTCAAGATCATACCAATAACATGGGAAATACATGTTTTCATTGGAATAGTGAACAGCCCGTCCGAAATGTACATTCTGGCAATGTATCCATATTGCTCTGTAATGTAGAGTGTGTGGTAGTGCAGAGACGGAGGATACAAATAGTGCATTCTTCTTTTGTTAATTTCAGATTGACATGTCAAGGAAGAAATGCCTATTCAAGCCCTGTGACGGCAAGAACAATGACTTCAAGACAGCTGGACCAAAAGGCATTACAGCTTTGCTTCAGAAGAGTGAAGAGCTTGACGATTCAGCTACAACTGAGACTTTATCGAACATCATTGCTACCCATGGTGTGTCAGCCTCTGTAGTTTGTCACAAATCATGTTATAGCTCATATACCTCTAAGTCTAGAAAGGCAACCAAAGGCAAGCTCAGCTCATCTGATGGTCAGCTAGGGAAACGTATGTCTCATTCTCATGCCTTTGACTTTTCTAAACAATGTCTGTTTTGTGGTATCATTTGCAAACCCAAAGACACCAAACACCCTGATAGATGGAAGCCAGTGAAACAATGCCGGACTGTTGAGAGACCAGGAATGCCATCCTTCAAAAACATCATCTAGTCTAAATGTGATGAGCGCCAGGATCAATGGGCTGAGGAAGTGGCTCTATGGGTAAATGCCGTCCTGGACCTGCATGCAGCTGATGCCCAGTATCACACCAAGTGCTACGATGACTTCAAGAGAGTTTCCTCAAGTGCAAGTTCCCAGTGCAGACCGTTTGATAGCTATTTAGCTGCTGTCATTGACCACATGAATGCAGACAAGTCATCAACCTGGACAGTGTCAGAGTTACATGATATATATGTAGCCAACTCCGGGCACCTCTGCAGTAAGCAGATGCTATCTAACTTGTGTGACTTTTATGGTGATGCTGTAGCTGTCATGAGGGTGGAAGGGTGCCAGACTATTGGTGGTTTTAGACATTCCATGAGTGTAACTGAGGGGTACAATTCCCTGACTGTATTGATAAGTATGGTATCATTAAACCACTACCGCTTTATGTACTTTAACTACTGGCCATACAGTACACGATATCTAAATATGATGAACACTTTCCACAATGAAATCGGTTCCAGTCAAAGGTAATAATCAAATATTTAATATAGCAAAAGGTACATAGAATATTTATCTCACATTTATCATTTGAATGCACTTGTAAGGCAAATGAGTACTCGTAGGCAAATCAACACTGAATGTCCAATCTCTGGTTACGCAGGAAGCAAGTATACAACCTGGCTCTTAGGGAATTAGATCTATGGTACACTTAATGATATAGCAGGATATACTGGAGGGGTCCTCCCGGTTGTAAGCCGGTAGGGGGGGTAGGAGAGCCGTCGGTAGTAGACCGTCTGGTCAACGATATCTAGGGAGACTTCGAGTACAGAAGACAGTGCGATAGACTCTTGATCCGCAGATGAATACACCTTGGTTCTCTTGTAGGCTGTAGCTCCACAATGAAGAAGAAGCTAGGCGACCTCAGTCTCTCTGAGCGCCGACTCAACTTGACTCCTCTCGGGGGTAAATCCAACACTCACAGGCGTCGGCGATTATCCGCTCCACAAATCACAGTACCAAAGCAAATATATATTCCAGCCGCATAGGGCTCAGCAGTCGTCGGGTAGGTAATCCAGTGTACATGTCCCTCGGTCCTCGCCTAGATCTCCTCGGATGAAAGCGCCATGTGGTCGGCCCAACCTGGATAAGACTCTAGATAACACGAGGAAGCGTTGGAGATGCTGGTCACTTTAGAACTCTAACCGCACGATGCACCATACACGATAGACTATTATTACTTGATAGAAATACGTCGCACTCGACGGTACAGTGCCAAACTCTGACAATTCAGTTATTAATTCGCACGAGGTCTCAATGCTATTCTAAGGCCAAACAGGCCATACTTCACCGCACGTCGTATCGTGGGTGAGGCTTCACGTTCTGTTACTAAGTTGGAAGAAGGGTAAGGGACTAAGGGACTTCTACATTTACTTGCGCCATATTTATATGCACGGTGAACAAATAGTGCCACTCTCATTTCGGTAGCCGTATCCCTGAGCGGAGCCGGGGCTAGTACGGACATGTCTCGTCGGTACCTTTGAACTTGACGCCAGGGGCTGGTCCCCTGGCGCCTGGTCCTTTGTCCAATAAGAGAATGAACTATTATGGGCTATAGTAGGCTAAAGGGATATTCCGTGTATATGTACAAGGAATATACAAGGGATATCAAACGATATACAAATACTATTCAATATATATCAATAAATAAATATATATATTCGGTTTAATCTGATCCTTCGTAACAGCCGCCCCCTAATTAGTCCCACCTAATTAGCTAAGCAGAGACAGATTAACCGCACTGTCCACTACTCAATGTCCGCTGTGAGGGTCAGTCAGTTCACAAAGTCATGGGGTCATGGTCGTCATCGATAGTATCGGGGAGCCTTGGCAGTTCTATTAGCCTCGCCACGGGTCGGGTGTAGGTCCGCCCTTGGACGAGCACTTCAGCTGCTCGGACCTTTCCATCGGCACCGGTGATCACTTTGCTTACGCGGCCAGCCGGCCACATAGCTCGGGGTAGTGACTGGTCGATAATCATGACGACTGTTCCTTCTGTCAAATTGTCTCTCTCTTTCACCCATTTCTGGCGGGTCTGTAGAGACGGTAGGTAGTGGAGTAGGAAGCTGTTCCAAAACTTGTCAGCCAATACTTGACTGTACCTCCACATTCTTCGGCCGTTCGCTTCTTCAGGCCTGTACATTGTCTGGGGTAGCGCGGGGTCCAGCCGCCCCATCAAGAGTGTGTTGGGGGTGACTGGGTCGACATCTGCTACATCACTTGAGACGTAACCAAGGGGCTTTGAGTTCAATACTCCCTCGATCTCCGTGAGGACTGTCATTAAGACTTCTTCCGCCACGGTCTGGGCCCCAAGCACGGCGTACAGGGCTGTCTTTATAGAGCGTACTTCTCGTTCCCAAGTTCCACCGAAGTGAGGTGCGTTCGGGGGATTAAACTGGAAGTCAATCTGGGATGGAGCGAGGTGGGTCTTAAGTTCTGGGCCCATAGCTTGGAAGCTCTCTCTCAGCTCTCTTTCTCCGCCTTTGAAGTTTGTCCCGTGATCAGACAATAATGTAGACGGTTTTCCTTTCCGTGATGTGAATCTTCGGAAGGCCATAAGGAATGAGTCTGTGCTCATGGTTGGAAGGAGTTCGATATGTATCGCTCTGGTGGTCATGCATTTGAATACAATACCCCACCGCTTCTCGGTTCCTCTTCCTTTCTTTATATACAGCGGGCCAAAACAGTCCATACCGGTGGAGTGAAAAGGCTTGTCGCCGAGTCGGAGGCGACAGGGAGGTAGGTCAGCCATCCGGGGTATACTGGGCTGGGCCGCCACTTACGACAGTCTAGACAGGTTCGCTGGAAGCGCCGCACTGCTTCTCTCCCTTGCAGTATCCAATAACGACGTCTGATCTCCGCGAAGACTCTCTCTGCCCCTGCGTGGTGCACATCCTCGTCGTATTTCTTTATGATCAGCTCTGTGACCTTGTGTCGGCTGTTCAAGACTATCGGGTACTTGACGTCATCCGGTAAGTCTGGGGCTCTCCGCAGACGACCACCCACTCTGATGAGACTATGGGCGTCGCTCTCGGGGGCTAGGTGGAGCAGTCTGCTGTCTGATGGGACGGGCTTTGCTCCCTGTAGACAGTCTAGCTCATCGGGAAACGAGTCTCTCTGGGCTCGTTGTAGTAGAAGAAGTTCTGCTTCTTCGTAGTCAGCTGCTGAAATGTCAGTCGTGGGCTGAACCTCTGGGTGGTGCCACAGAAATGTCTTTAGCTGCGCACTCTGTAGGGTGAGGCAATCGTCTATGTCGGGGTCTGTGGAGACGAGTGTGTTCAATCCACAGAACATAGGTTTCTTGTTTTCGGCCTCCTCTTTACTCGCCTCCCGTGGGGTGGGTGTAGGCCACTCTTCTTCGGGGAGCTTGAGAAACTCTGGTCCGTCACTGTAGAGGTTGTGACGGGTGAGGTCATCCAGGGACATTCCCCGGGTGATGACGTCAGCTGGGTTGTGTTTGGTGTCCACATACCTCCAGCTCGCTACTTCTGTTAACTCTTGAATCTCGGTGACTCTGACTCCAAAGAAGACCTTGTATCTGCACGAATCAGACCGGATCCATGTGAGTACTGTCGTGGAGTCTGACCACAAGATTGTTCTTTGCACCGGGATGGTGAGTTCACGTTGGATTAGCGTGGCGAGCTGCGCTCCTGCTAGGGCTGCGCAGAGCTCTAGACGCAGGATAGATTGTTGCTTTCGTGGGGCTATTCTTGAGCGAGCCAGGATGAAAGCAGTATGTATTTCTCCTCCCTCCTC
The DNA here is from genome assembly GCF_963971535.1 of Notolepis coatsorum. Classification (NCBI taxonomy): domain Eukaryota; kingdom Metazoa; phylum Chordata; class Actinopteri; order Aulopiformes; family Paralepididae; genus Notolepis; species Notolepis coatsorum. Next base: position 118,263,403 of record NC_140165.1, read on the forward strand.
TCGGGCACGCAAGTAGGCCACCGAACCGTAGGCTACTTCGGAGGCGTCGCTGAATACGTGCAGGTCCATCTTGCATGTCTCTGGCCTCACTGTGGGTGGGAAGTAGCTGCGGCGTATATTAACACCTGGGAGTGAGCGGAGTTCCGTCTCCCACTCTCTCCATGTGGATGCAAGGTGTTCGGGTATGGGATCGTCCCAGCCCTGGTCCTTGTCCCATAGCGCTCTTACAATCATCTTTGCCCTGGTGGTGTAAGGTAGAATACATCCCAACGGGTCATATTGTCTGGCGAGTGTTCTGTATACACTCCGTCTGGTGGTCGGTATTGCCGTCGACCTTCCCTGCTCCTTGGTCAGGGGTTTGTGTCTATAATGGAGCGAGTCTGTTTTGAAGCGCCAGACTAGTCCTAGTGTCATTTCTTGGGCTTCTCCTGGGATGGTCGCCATCCAGGCCTCGCTGCTCGCTGCCTTGTCCTCGGGGGAGAGGCTGCGCAATACTTGCGGGTCGCTGCTGGCCCACTGCCTGAGATCAAAGCCGCCTTTGATCAGGGAGGCGCGGAGCTTGAGTAGAAGAGCCTCGGCTTCTTCTGGCGTCGAGACGCTTTGTAAACAGTTGTCCACGTAGAAACTATTTGGTGAGCGTTGGAAGAGAGGCCTCCTAGGCGAGTCTCCTCTTGCGCCTCTCGGTGGGCTGGTACCGGCAGGGTACCATGGCCCGCTGGTCCAGGTGCTATTCCTCGGGACTGGTCGTGCGTCATGCTCACCCGTGAATAGAGTCGGGGGTCTGTAGCGCAGAGCCGCGGGGGTATAGCCTGGGCTGTACTGGACCTCCTGGTCCTGTGGAGTACTGTGCTGCTGTCGGGCTTGACTCTCCTCTTCTCCCTCTTCTTCCTCTGTCAGGTCATCTAGATCCTGTAGTCGTCTATTTAGCCTCTCCGCGGTGTACGCCGTTCCTTCCTTGTAGCTGGGTCTCACTGGGACCAGTCGGGGAAGGAGTTCGGAGGGGGGTATAGGCTCTCTCTGGTGGTCGGGCTCAGGGTCGCTTAATCGGTTAGGGGAGGGTGCCCTTGACCCGTGTCTTGACGAGGCCCTGGAACCCCGTGTGGAGGGAGGGGGTGTCGCCCTGGCGATCAGCTGCTCCATTAGCTGCGCTTGTAATCGGTCGCGCTCGGCTTCACGCTTGGTGAGAGCGATGTTGCGCTCTGCTTCTCTTTGGGCACCGGCAGCGGCGCGCTGGGCATCGGCGGCGGCGCGCTGGGCTTCGGCGTGGTCTCTTACCATATTCTCTTCCGTCTGAAGGCGTCTAATCTCTAGACGTATACGATCTTCGTCGCTCCGTTGCTGCGCTTGAATGCGTTCTCTTTCCATGGAAGAATGTTCACGCTCGTTAAGCATCTGTGCTTGGAGTTGTTCGCGCTCGCTAAGCGTCTGTGCTTGGAGTCGATCGCGCTCCGTAGAGGCTGCTAGGCTGGCGAGGAACGCCTGTGCCAGCATCTTGTCCGCCTCGCTGGGGGAAGACGCTGGTTGAGGTGATCCGCTCCTGGCAGTACTCGTTGGGGATGCGTTCCCCTGCGGGGAGTCCTGGAGCTCTATCTCCTCGGCGCTCTCCTCATCTTGTTCCGTGCAGAGTTCCATCTCTGGAGGGTTGTCTTCCTCCCGGAGCTCTTCGGGGACTACTTCTTCGGTCTTGGCGGGGGGTAAAGTCGTGTCAGTTCCCTCCTGGTCCCCACCGTGAGCTTGGTCAGTTACATTAGAGCCCACTAGGGCCTCTGTGGTCGGGGTATCCTGGTTGATAGGGTCGGACATAATTTTACTTTCTACTTTTACCGCGTTTACCGTTTGTAGAAGGCTAGGTAGTATACTGGCAGCGTAATCCTCTAAGTACTGAGGTGGCTGCCGTCTACGCTGCGGGCGTTCTACTTTAGGAGGACCGTTTCGTGGAGTGTTCATCATAGGCCATTTCAATATTAATACCACTATATTAATATTACACTAATTACCATCCGGCTCGAAGGACCAATTGTAACTGAGGGGTACAATTCCCTGACTGTATTGATAAGTATGGTATCATTAAACCACTACCGCTTTATGTACTTTAACTACTGGCCATACAGTACACGATATCTAAATATGATGAACACTTTCCACAATGAAATCGGTTCCAGTCAAAGGTAATAATCAAATATTTAATATAGCAAAAGGTACATAGAATATTTATCTCACATTTATCAATTGAATGCACTTGTAAGGCAAATGAGTACTCGTAGGCAAATCAACACTGAATGTCCAATCTCTGGTTACGCAGGAAGCAAGTATACAACCTGGCTCTTAGGGAATTAGATCTATGGTACACTTAATGATATAGCGGGATATACTGGAGGGGTCCTCCCGGTTGTAAGCCGGTAGGGGGGGTAGGAGAGCCGTCGGTAGTAGACCGTCTGGTCAACGATATCTAGGGAGACTTCGAGTACAGAAGACAGTGCGATAGACTCTTGATCCGCAGATGAATACACCTTGGTTCTCTTGTAGGCTGTAGCTCCACAATGAAGAAGAAGCTAGGCGACCTCAGTCTCTCTGAGCGCCGACTCAACTTGACTCCTCTCGGGGGTAAATCCAACACTCACAGGCGTCGGCGATTATCCGCTCCACAAATCACAGTACCAAAGCAAATATATATTCCAGCCGCATAGGGCTCAGCAGTGGCCGGGTAGGTAATCCAGTGTACATGTCCCTCGGTCCTCGCCTAGATCTCCTCGGATGAAAGCGCCATGTGGTCGGCCCAACCTGGATAAGACTCTAGATAACACGAGGAAGCGTTGGAGATGCTGGTCACTTTAGAACTCTAACCGCACGATGCACCATACACGATAGACTATTATTACTTGATAGAAATACGTCGCACTCGACGGTACAGTGCCAAACTCTGACAATTCAGTTATTAATTCGCACGAGGTCTCAATGCTATTCTAAGGCCAAACAGGCCATACTTCACCGCACGTCGTATCGTGGGTGAGGCTTCACGTTCTGTTACTAAGTTGGAAGAAGGGTAAGGGATTAAGGGACTTCTACATTTACTTGCGCCATATTTATATGCACGGTGAACAAATAGTGCCACTCTCATTTCGGTAGCCGTATCCCTGAGCGGAGCCGGGGCTAGTACGGACATGTCTCGTCGGTACCTTTGAACTTGACGCCAGGGGCTGGTCCCCTGGCGCCTGGTCCTTTGTCCAATAAGAGAATGAACTATTATGGGCTATAGTAGGCTAAAGGGATATTCCGTGTATATGTACAAGGAATATACAAGGGATATCAAACGATATACAAATACTATTCAATATATATCAATAAATAAATATATATATTCGGTTTAATCTGATCCTTCGTAACAATGAGTATGTCACTCAAACTGGTAAAACGAGATAAAACCACTGCTGCTGATGAATTTATCACCAAGCTTGTGAAGAGAGTGCAAGCTGAGGTGCAGAATATTCCCTTGCACCGTGAATATGACCGTGGAAGCTTCCAGCATGACAAGATCATACAAGCCACAAGTCCATCCCTTTTGAAGTTTGTCTCCTGTCTGGTATCAAAGGAAGGAAAAGTGACCAAACCATCACTTATACTCGCTCAGTGCATCCAGCAGCACATCAGTGGGAGCTGGAATCAGACAACCCTGGGGCTTGCCGTAAGACTCCACCATAAATATGGTAGCGCAGAGCTGGTCAAGAATCTTAACGAGCATGGCATTGTCACCACCTATGATGAAGTCATACGGTTCCGGAAGTCAGCTGCCAAATATGCTTCAGAGTACCCAGATAAGTATCTGCGCACAGTTGGCTTGGAGAGGCAGATTGGCCCCATCCACAGTTGGGGTGACAATTTTGACCTTGTGGTCTCACACTGAACGGTTGCCGCACGACTCATGCCATGGCCACTCAGTTTGTGCAGAATCCTGCAGGTATTCTGTTCCCTGGAGGAGCCACTCCTGGTGGTGGGGTCATGTCACTAAAACGTCCTCGTCTGACAAAGCTTGACGCTGGGAAACTCTGTCTGGCTCACAAGAGCAGTTTTGTGATCGAACATTACACAGGCCCCAAGAAGATGACACCACAAGCTCTGAAAGAAGTCCCAAGAACTGATGCTATCCAAGATGCCATCACACAGTGTGTCAAGAGCACAGAAGAAGGATGCTGCTTGGCTCTCGCAGCTCCACTCTTCCCCTCTTCCCCTGGACTGGTCAGCATACAATGCTGTGCAAGATCGCAGTGATGATAACAGAGCTCCAAAACTGAAGACCATAAGTGATGACATTAAAGTAAATTCAGAGGAAGATGAAGACAATGGGGAGGAGTTTGATGATGAGGAGTTTGATGATGTGGATTCAGAGTTCTGAACACGGTAGCCACTTTCTGAGTGAGAAGTAATTATCTACTACTATGCAGTAGGAGGAAGCACATATTGTTATGTTGTGGCCTATATGCTTGCGTAATGTAAATATCTTTCTTTTGTTATTTCTGTTTTATTAAGCTATGTTATTGTACACAGTTTGACCAGTTTTAGTGTTTTTCCTTGCTGTAACGTTACAGGTAGTAAATAAAAGAGCGGATGCCCTTCACATCTGAGTCTTTGTCTTGACAACGCAATCTTTATACACCTGCCTATCTACTGTACTATGACAATATGACATTACCATATGAACTATTTGGGGTCAGTAGAGATATTGTGAATACATAATGTCTGTGCTGTCCAAATGTAATAATTTCAGTGTCCTCTAAAACTTTCTAATTGACTGAAAATGCACAAATATTGCACCAAAATTAGTAGAAATTTGGTAAATTCCAGTAAATATTGCAATTTCGAAACTCTTGAGTATCATCAATGGATTCAGCATCCCGAATAACCCCCAAAACCACTCCAACATTGTTGAAATTGATCAAGTACTTTCCGAGATTTGTCCATTTAGGTGATTAAACAAATGTATGCTAATTATGCAAATAAAAAAAATTGCCCAACATGTTAAACTTAGCATCCGGCAGTTTCTAAGTGCTGGTGACCCATACAATCCATATCTATCATAAAAGTTTGGTGGTTCCAAAATTTCCGGGTTCATTGTGTTGGCAAATAGACTATATTGTGTGATTTTGTGTGAAAGGCGGACTAGCAAAGTAAGATTTTCATTGTACGGCAAACTGTCTGTTTAACTGTGCACATAACAATAAGCAATCTTGAATCTTGACAATAGAGATGATGAATCCGTCTGTAGTCTTGCATAGCCATACCAGGGCTGTACGCTAAGCTTTTTCACTAGGGGCACAGGTGCCCCTAAATGAAAGATTTGGGGCACTTTTTTAAATAACAATTTTACCATTATAGTGCAAAAAAAATTGTTCTTCCTTTACTGTGGTCCTTTTATTTAACATTTAAGTGCTTTTGTTTTCAGGTTTGTATCTTTTATAATGAACCAACTGAGAAAGTGTGTAAATCACTAATAGAACAAAAACAACAAACTGTGTGTGTGTGCGCGCTTGTAGTGCTCCTTGAATGAGATCATCACAACACGCACACACACCATTGCATTAATCAGGAGGACAAGAAACTCTGCATACATTTGTTTCACAATGAAAAGTGCTTTAGAAATCAAATGAATTATTATTATTGTAAATAACCCCATGAAAGATTTATTATTTGTATGGGTAATTACCTGCTTCATATTTGTGATGTTACTGGTTTCAGTGTGTGCCTAAAGTGATCAATGTGTTGGGCCATTTATAGAGATCTATGCCAATTAATGTTTATGTATATCCGGGACTTTTTTTTTAATAAGAATTGAGAGGCCTACTACGGTATTTGTATATGTGACCTTTATTTTGAAAACCGTGTTGCGACGCAACCTTGTTTAAGTTTGCGCTTTTGACAGTGAAATGTTCAGTTCAACTTAGCTCGAAGGAAAGACTCTAATCAAAAAGGTTTAATGGACCCGTATGAGGCCATAGCTCTTACGGTGGGACTTGAATTGTTTATAGAAGAGGAATGTATACTATGCAAAATGAGAAATAAACAGTGATTTTACCAGCAGTAAGTTGCAAGCCACTTTCATACGGGGAACCGTGACAATTATTAGTATTATCTTATTTGCATATTGTCTCGTTATTAGATAGACAGATAGGTTGATACTTTATTGATCCCTGGAGGGAAATTTAAGTAGACAGTATTTAAGTATTGAAAAACGTCCTAATAGTTGGCGGTCTGTAGTGTGGTAGTGAAAGGTTTAACCTTCTGTAGTGTGGTAGTGAAAGGTTAACCGTCTGTAGTGTGGTAGTGAAAGGTTAACCTTCTGTAGTGTGGTAGTGAAAGGTTAACCTTCTGTAGTGTGGTAGTGAAAGGTTAACCTTCTGTAGTGTGGTAGTGAAAGGTTTAACCTTCTGTAGTGTGGTAGTGAAAGGTTTAACCTTCTGTAGTGTGGTAGTGAAAGGTTAACCTTCTGTAGTGTGGTAGTGAAAGGTTAACCTTCTGTAGTGTGGTAGTGAAAGGTTAACCGTCTGTAGTGTGGTAGTGAAAGGTTAACCTTCTGTAGTGTGGTAGTGAACGTTTAACCGTCTGTAGTGTGGTAGTGAAAGGTTAACCGTCTGTAGTGTGGTAGTGAAAGGTTAACCGTCTGTAGTGTGGTAGTGAAAGTTTAACCGTCTGTAGTGTGGTAGTGAAAGGTTAACCGTCTGTAGTGTGGTAGTGAAAGGTTAACCCTCTGTAGTGTGGTAGTGAAAGGTTAACCGTCTGTAGTGTGGTAGTGAAAGGTTTAACCTTCTGTAGTGTGGTAGTGAAAGTTTAACCTTCTGTAGTGTAGTAGTGAAAGGGTTAACCTTCTGTAGTGTGGTAATGAAAGGGTTAACCTTCTGTAGTGTGGTAGTGAAAGGTTTAACCTTCTGTAGTGTGGTAGTGAAAGGGTTAACCTTCTGTAGTGTGGTAGTGAAAGGTTTAACCTTCTGTAGTGTGGTAGTGAAAGGGTTAACCTTCTGTAGTGAGGTAGTGAAAGCGTTAAGACCTCCCATTTGAACGTAGGTCTCCCAGAGTACCGGGTAGCTACTGGTCCCGAGAAGTTAAAGGCCCAACCTGACCTTGAAGTTAAAGGCCCAACCTGACCTTGACCTTGAAGTTAAAGGCCCAACCTGACCTTGACTTTCTCAGCCAGGGGGTTGTAGCGGTTCCATAGCAGCCACCAGCCGTTGAGTGTGTCGCCGTAGTTGGTGAGGTCCGTCTCGTCCTGGCTTCCCACATCGATGGCGACCACGACCTTGGCGCCCATAGAGCGAGCCACGTCGGCTGGAGACAGGAGCAGATCCAGTGAATATTCCGTGTTTATGTAACACACTTTTCATGGAATAATTAAAAGGAACACGCCAACATTTTGTGAAATTGGCTTACCGTCTTCTCCAGAGAGAGACAAGATAGATAGATACCAGTTTCCTCTCTGTGCGTTCAGTAGAAAGCTATCTGGCTGCACGTTAGCCTAGCTTAGCTCAATGAATGGAAGCGGACAGTGTCGGTTAGCCTTCGGGAGAGGTGTTAGTTGGACAATGCCTAGGCTAACTGGCCATGTCCGCTTCCATTCATTGTGCTAAGCTAGGCTAACGTGCAGCTAGAAAGCTTTCTACTGAACGCACAGAGAGGAAACTGGTATCTATCTTCTTGTCTCTCTCTGGAGAAGACGGTAAGCTAATTTCACAAAATGTTGGCGTGTTCCTTTAAAGACTCAACACAGAATCAACACACGGTGTCACTGGACTTATGTAATGAGAGGGGGGGAACGCCTCCTCCTAGAGGTTACTGACCAGGTAGATTATGTAATGGGGAGAGCAGTGAACGCCTCCTCCTAGAGGTTACTGACCAGGTAGATTATGTAATGGGGAGAGCAGTGAACGCCTGCTCCTAGAGGTTACTGACCAGGTAGACTTATGTAATGGGGAGAGCAGTGAACGCCTGCTCCTAGAGGTTACTGACCAGGTAGACTTATGTAACGGGGAGAGCAGTGAACGCCTGCTCCTAGAGGTTACTGACCAGGTAGACTTATGTAACGGGGAGAGCAGTGAACGCCTGCTCCTAGAGGTTACTGACCAGGTAGACTTATGTAATGGGGAGAGCAGTGAACGCCTGCTCCTAGAGGTTACTGACCAGGTAGACTTATGTAACGGGAGAGCAGTGAACGCCTGCTCCTAGAGGTTACTGACCAGGTAGACTTATGTAACGGGGAGAGCAGTGAACGCCTGCTCCTAGAGGTTACTGACCAGGTAGATTATGTAATGGGGAGAGCAGTGAACGCCTGCTCCTAGAGGTTACTGACCAGGTAGACTTATGTAATGGGGAGAGCAGTGAACGCCTCCTCCTAGAGGTTACTGACCAGGTAGATTGTTGATGTAGCCCCCGTCCATCAGTAAGTGTCCGTCTTTAGGGTCGCAGAGGGGGGGCAGGTATCCAGACAGTGACATACTCGCCCGTACATACCTCCATAGAGAGCCTGTGGGTGAGAGTCCTGTGTTAAGTTACTACATCATGGAATACCCTGCAGGAAACTCTGAAACTAGACACTCTATGGGTCGGTTTAGAACCTTAATGACCAATCAGGTCACTACAATATGTAATTGTTTTTAAATTATTACCAGTTTTTCATTTTTTGATATTTTTTTTACTATATTTTAAAATGTGCTCTTAATTATTCTGATTGTCTGATGTCTTTATATTTATGAATGCACTGTGACACTTGTGAATGTAACATCTTGATGGCACTGTAAATGAGTTGAACTACTCAGTGTATTTATCGAGTATATATATAATAAAGATTGAATGAAAGTTGAACGGAAGTGACAGACGGGGGAGAGGAACAACAGAGAGAGAGAGAGAGAAACAACAGAGAGAGGAGAGAGAGAGAAACAACAGAGAGAGAGAGAAACAACAGAGAGAGAGGAGAGAGAGAGAAACAACAGAGAGAGAGAGAAACAACAGAGAGAGGAGAGAGAGAGAAACAACAGAGAGAGAGAGAGAGAAACAACAGAGAGAGGAGAGAGAGAGAAACAACAGAGAGAAACAACAGAGAGAGAGGAGAGAGAGAGAAACAACAGAGAGAGAGAGAAACAACAGAGAGAGGAGAGAGAGAAACAACAGAGAGAGAGAGAGAAACAACAGAGAGAGAGGAGAGAGAGAAACAACAGAGATAGAGAGAAACAACAGAGAGAGAGGAGAGAGAGAAACAACAGAGAGAGAGAGAAACAACAGAGAGAGAGGAGAGAGAGAGAAACAACAGAGAGAGAGAGAAACAACAGAGAGAGAGAGAAACAACAGAGAGAGAGAGAGAGAAAAACAACAGAGAGAGAGAAACAACAGAGAGAGGAGAGAGAGAGAAACAACAGAGAGAGAGAGAAACAACAGAGAGAGAGAGAAACAACAGAGAGAGAGAAACAACAGAGAGAGAGAGAGAGAGAGAGAGAAAACAACAGAGAGAGAGAAACAACAGAGAGAGAGGAGAGAGAGAGAACAACAGAGAGAGAGAGAAACAACAGAGAGAGAGAGAAACAACAGAGAGAGGAGAGAGAGAGAAACAACAGAGAGAGAGAGAAACAACAGAGAGAGAGGAGAGAGAGAGAAACAACACAGAGAGAGAAACAACAGAGAGAGAGAGAGAGAGAGAGAAACAACAGAGAGAGAGAAACAACAGAGAGAGAGAGAGAGAGAGAGAGAGAGAGAGAGAGAGAGAGAGAGAGAGAGAGAGAGAGAGAGAGAGAGAGAGAGAGAGAGAGAGAGAGGAGAGAGAAACAACAGAGAGAGAAACAACAGAGATAGAGAGAGGAGAGAGAAACAACAGAGAGAGATAGAGAGAAAGAGAGAGAAACAACAGAGAGAAAGAGAGAGAAACAACAGAGAGAAACAACAGAGAGATAGAGAAACAACAGAGAGAGAGAGAGAGAGAGAGAGAGAGAGAGAGAGAGAGAGAGAGAGAGAAGAGAGAGAGAGCAAGAGAGAGAGCAGAGAGAGAGAGAGAGAGAGAGAGAGAGAGAGAGAGAGAGAGAGAGAGAGAGAGACATACCTCAGTGTGAACCCTCATGGAGAGGCGGTGGTGATATCTGTTGTTATGTTGAAGTAGGGGATCCACAGGTCCTGTGACACGAGGAGGAGGAGAGAAGAAGGAGAGAAGGAGAGAGGAGGAAGGAGAGAGGAGAGAGGAGAGAGGAGAGAGGAGGGAGGGAGGAGGAGAGAGGAGGGAGGAGAGAGGAGAGAGGAGAGAGGGAGAGAGAGGAGGGAGGGAGAGAGGAGGGAGGAGGGAGGGAGAGGGAGGGAGAGAGGAGGAGGAGGAGGGAGGAGAGAGGAGGAGGAGGAGGAGAGAGGGAGGAGGAGGAGGAGAAGGAGGGAGGAGAGAGGCGAGAGGAGAGAGGAGGGAGGAGAGAGGAGGGAGGAGAGAGGCGAGAGGAGAGAGGAGGGAGGGAGAGAGGAGGGAGGAGGGAGGAGAGAGGAAGGAGGAGAGAGGAGGGAGGAGAGAGGATAAAGGAGAGAGGAGGAAGGAGAGGGAGGAAGGAGAGGAAGGAGAGAGGAGGGAGGAGAGAGAGGGAGGAGGAGGAGGAGAGAGGGAGGAGGGGAGGAGAGAGGAGGGAGGAGAGAGGCGAGAGGAGAGAGGAGAGAGGAGGAGGAGGGAGAGAGGCGAGAGGAGAGGGAGGGAGGAGAGAGGAGGGAGGAGAGAGGAGGGAGGAGGAGAGGAGGGAGGGAGGAGAGAGAGGAGGGAGAGAGAGAGAGGAGAGAGGAGGGAGGGAGAAGAGAGAGGAGAGAGGAGAGAGGCGAGAGGAGAGGAGGAGGGAGAGAGGAGGGAGAGAGAGGGAGGAGAGAGAGAGAGAGAGGGAGGGAGGAGAGAGGATAAAGGAGAGAGGAAGGAGGAGAGAGGGAGGGAGAGAGAGAGAGAGGGGAGGAGAGAGGATAAAGGAGAGGAGGAAGGAGAGGAGGAAGGAGAGGGAGGAGAGAGGAAGGAGGAGAGAGGAGAGAGGAGGAAGGAGAGAGGAGGAAGGAGAGAGGAGGAAGGAGAGGAAGATAAGTGTCGACTAAATCTGATCACAAATCGCCAAAAACTAAGTAAAAGGAGATTTACGTCAAATGTCTGAATTCTTACATGTTATTATTACAAATATTAGTGAATTAGTGATTAGTTATCTCCCAAAGCCAATAACTTAAGATAACTACAAATCGGTGGATGTCATCAGGTTTAACGCTTTCACTACCACACTACAGAAGGTTAACCCTTTTACTTCCACACCACAGACGGTTAACCGTCTGTAGTGTGGTAGTGAAAGGGTTAACCTCTGGTTGTGAAAGGGTTAACCCTTTGTCGTGTGGCAGTGAAAGGGTTAACGTCTGAAGCTGTTCCATAGACAATGATTTGGGAAAAGATGGAGAAGGTGACACAGAGCACCCAGGGAAATGTTCAGACTACTGTTGTAACTGAGGGGTTACAAAACCCTGACTGTATTAAAGATTGTGATAGATTAAACCACTGCTAGTTATGTACTTTAATTACTGGCCAGACAGTACATCAAATATAGATGGTGAACACGACTATGAACGACTATTTACTTCACATTAGATTAGGTCGAACTCAACGTTACTGCATTAAACTCTGACACTTTTACCATTCTATTCGCACGCGGTTCTCAATGCTCTGTTAGACGCAAGGTTGCTCACTTCACTGCACGTTGACTCGTGGTGAAGGTGGGTAAGGTACTGAACGAAGCGCGGTGTGCGCACCTTGCGCTGTATTTATACTTAAGTGAATATCTAGTCCCAAACCGCAGTCTTTGTCTGGTATCAATACGCTGACTCCGGGCATGTCCTGACATGCCCCAAACTCGCCCATTGCACCTGTCTGAGTGCGAGACTGCCTGGAGCCTAGGGCGCTATCCAATAAGGAGAGCGAATATTACTCTGGTTTGAACGTAGGTAAAGGGATATTCCGTATATATATATAAATAATATACAAAGTATATCAAACAATAAAGGTAGATTCTCAGTTTAATCTGGCCCTTCACAACAACTGTACATGGGTACATTTTGCATTTCAGAACAGAGAACACTACTGTAGAATAAAGAACGTTAGGTTATGACTATAACCAAGTTCTGTTAGTATAGCGACGCTCGGCGTCACTCTCTGCACTGTCCTCGCACACGTGCACGCGCACTGAATAAAGACCACAATGTACCTTTAATCCCAATATTTGTCTGACCACACCCCTATCAGCTTACCCATATAAGCAGGGGTGGGGCCACCCACTCGCCTCCTTCCCAAGCTTTCACCACAAGGCGAGATCAAGGGCTGCAGCGGCGTCGGACGCCGAGCGTCACCACTACTAACAGAACTTGGTTATAGTCATAACCTAACGTTCTGTATCGTATAGCTCTCGCTCGGCGTCACTCTCTGCACAAGGGAGGCCGAGCGAGAGCCATCGGCTGCAAATACACCCCGCTGAAAGCCCCCCACAACCATCAGAACAGGGAGGGCCGAGCCCCCCCGACCCCCCCTAATGGAGGGCACCCCCCCTATTGGGGGCTTCACGGGAGGGCGACGGACCCGACCGTGCGAAGAGGCACTCAAGCAACTCAACGCACAGGGTGAGCAGACCGTGGCTTGACCCCACGACTACACACACGCACAACCCGCATGCCACCCGGGATTTTTTATTTTTTTTTATAAACGATACCGATATTTTCCGATATCACATTTGAATGCCGATATCGGCCGATAATATCGGTAGGCCGATAATATCGGACATCCGTACTTAAAATCATTGCTAAACAAATGTAGTGCTGAAAATATACACTTTGACTGCTGTTTTGACAGGGTTAGGGTCTTCACTCTTTGCTACATTTGAAAAAGAAACACAACATCACTTAATATGGACTGTATCCAAATAAATCTCGGCCCAGTACCGGTTAAATCTTTTATTAATTACATTTATTCTAGTGCAAAAATTACATTTATTCTAGCGTAATAAGTACACTTATTCTAGTACAAAATTACATATTTATTTACTTTAGAACCTGTGCCTTTGGTTTCGCTGTGTCTCTTAATGCACTGATGAGGAGTAGCATATTGTAAACGGGATCCAAAGGACCAGTGTGTAAGAATTAGGGGGATTTATTGGCAGAAATGAAATACGATATTCATAAGTATGTTTTCGTTAATGTATAATCCACCTGCAAGAAGCGTTGTGTTTTCACACGCTTAGAATGAGTTTTGTTGGGAGGTAGAGCAGATAGAGAGATTCCCAGTTAGATTCCCGCTCCTCCCGGGCAGCGTGTCGAGGTGTCCTTGAGCAAGACACTCAACCATAGGCGGAGTTTGAACTTGACGCCAGGGGGTGCGACTGCTTGGCGAACGACACCCACGCGCACGCCTTCTATTTTATTATTTTAGCGTTTTTACAATGCCCTAACCCCTAATTTTTTATTTTATTTAGGTAGTACAGCAGCACACACACACACACTCACACACACAGCACTACGGGGGATAATTTTTAACTGACTTACTCTTAATCATTGACAAAGTGACAAAGATAAAGAAGGAAATACTAAAATAAAAAGACCACAACAAGTATATTGCTGCTCCACTAGACCACTTTACTGTACCAAACATGACATACAAAAATAACAAAATACTGTGCAACACTCTGCCAAGCGCACAGCCGCGCACACGTATGCATACAGTAGGTTGTCAAAGGCTGTACAAACAAAAGTGTCTCACGAGTCACGACTCTCACCTAGTGGAGAAGCAGGCGCCTTTTTTTGCGTCCATCATAAATGTCCACAATCTTCTCCGGTTCCAGCTTTGCCGTTATATCATTCTCAATGTTCAGAATGGACAGAGAAGAAAACCTTTTATCACCCATTGTTGATCGCAGCCAATTTCGGATCCTTCTCATGGCAGAGAAACTTCTCTCTGTGGTAGCAGATCCAATGGGTAGAGTGAGTGCCAACTGTAGCAACTTGTACAGATTTGGATAGCTGCCCTTTGTAACAGTCTTTTTAAGATGATCAAGTGAAACAACTGTGTCACAAGACGCCTTTACAAGATCCATCTCTGATCCAACCAGAATAGGGTTGATTTTCAGCGGCTGTGCATATTTTTCCAGGAGAGGTTCGATTCCTTTTTTGTCACATGTAAACACTGCTGCACATGCCTGTGCAAGTGGTATTGCCTCTCCTGTGAATCGCCTGTCCAGTTCGCTGATGAGAGTACCCAGTACAGGTAGAAATAGGTGTTGGTGACGAAATCCAGGTGTGTGTGTGTGTCTCTCTGCTGTGTCAGTGTCACCCTCTGACACTGTCACAGTCACTACTGCACTGTCACGTTCAGTTTCATGCATTTCCCTTTGGCCCAAAGTAGACGTAACCAAATAACTGTCGAGGGCAGTGGGAGGTCTCGTGGCCCGTTTACGTTTAAGTGCTGTCGCTGCATCGGGGTCAACAGCAGTTTGGGTTGCATCATCATCATCAGGCACGTTGTTGTCCTTGCAGAACGTTTTGACTGATTCCCACACGTCGCTCCATGCATCTGTCTGCCTCTGAGATTTGAAGTGCGCTTTCAGATTGTTAGTGTATCCTACAGCTTCGGAGAGTGTGCAATTGGTGGACTGTAGGCACTTGTGCGTAACATGAATCGTACGCAGTATGCCTTCAAATACAATGAGACATGTAATGAATGACATTCTTGTCAAGTGTTCATAAAGGCCAGTGGCGTCAGGAGACCACCTTCCTCCCTCTTCACTAATTTCTTTGAGGCAGGCTATAATAGCGGAATAGTGGGTCTTAACCGCATGCACAGATTTCCACTTGCATGCCCATCTCGTTTCACTGGGCTGTACAATCTCAGTTTGCTTCAAATTCAGAGATTTCTGGATTTCAATAAATCTATGGTGATTTGACGGTTGTGCAAATACACAGTACAGCTTATCAATGACATTCAGGAATGTTTTCACGCTGCGGTTGGCAGTGCAAGACTCAACAAGCACCAGATTTAGTTTGTGTGCCAAGCAGTGTATGTAGACTGCGTACGGATAGGTCTCTTTGATGCGCTGCTGCACGCCAGAAACGTGACCCGACATTACGGAGGCGCCGTCATAACTCTGAGCAACAATTGTGATGTTTTTTAAACCACCCATCTCCAGTCCTGTGTTTATAGCGTCCACTATAGCAGCTGCACCACGAGATGCTGAGCAATCAATAAAACACAGAAAACGCTCCTTGATTTCAAGCTGCTCAACGTATCTTAAACAAATTGACAATTGTTCCGTTTTAGAGGACCTGGCCTCGTCTGCCATAATACTGAAGAAACCAGTATTCTGTACTGTTTCTGCAATATCTGCATAAACCAAGTTTGCACAGATATCAATTATTTCATTCTGGAATTCTGGGCTTGTTGAATTAAAATAATTTGTCTGCATGCTTTCAAATCCTTTATCATATTTAGAGAAGAAGCTGCACATCTCAATAAAATTGCCCCGTGTTTCTGAATCTATCCCCTCCCTGTGTCCACGGAAAGGCAATCCAAGTTTAGACAATAGCCTAATAATATCAACAACTTTGGACAGATACAACCTGTTCTTCTCTACAGTAGCTTTGTGACTTTCTGAAAGTTTAGCTGCAATAGACCCTGAAGATGCACTCTTTTTAAAGTGATCCCATTTAATCATGCAACTCTTATGGGCATCGGATATCGCATGTTTATCCAGTTTCGAGCCCAGTCTATTCCAGGCACTCACGCCGGTATTACGAAATGAGTCCACGACGTTGCTGTCATTCTGGAAGTGTCGGCAGGCAAAACAAAACACTGCATCCTTTAAAACGGAATATTCCATCCACGCATGCGTCTCGTAATAGAAGGTGGAAAATGAACGGTTGTTTTTTGCTATTAACTTTGTGGGGAATTGCTGTAAGATAGGCTGCTTTGGACAGCCGTGTTTTTCCCCAAGATCACCATCCACCACCTCCACTGATGGCCCCGGGGCCGGTGGGGGGGGCGGCGGGTTTGTTGTGTCCAAACTGCCCGGACACGGTGGTTGTGACTGCTCTGCTGGGGGTGCGGGGGGCAGGCGGTGCGGCTGCCTCTCTGCTGGAGCCCCCAGCGCCGGTGACTCTTCTACGGGGTCGGTAGCAGCTGTGGCGCCGGTGCTCGTTGTTGGTGGGTGATGCTGCTGCTGCTGCTGCTGCTGGACGGGTGGAGGCCGCGGCTTTAGAAATTTACGGATATCCATATTTACTTTACGTTTTCCAATACTACAGGTAAGGTAGGTCGTACTAGGAAGGAAGAGGTCAGAGGTGGGTTGGTACCTGCGTGTCTGTCTGACTGACTCACTTCCGTCGCAAGTCATTACGAAAATAATATAATGTGACATGATTACTACTATAAAATGAATGTATTGTAAAACAAAACATAATAGAATTCAGATTTGTTTCTCACAATTATTATAATTTTATTAAAATAAAAATAATCTTGATTTTTTTTTTTTTTAAAGCAATTTCACCCCCGGCCACCAGGGGGTGCAATGCACCCCCTGCACCCCCATAAACTCCGCCCATGCACTCAACCCCTAGCTGCTCCCGATGAGCAGGTTGGCACCTTGCATGGTTGCCTCTGTCATCAGTGTGTGAATGTGTGAGTGAATGGGTAAGATGTGAGGAACAAATTGTAAAATCACTATATAAATGCACCATTTACCATAAAATATATAATATATATATACATATTTTTTTTAAGAATGAGTTCTGTATATCTACATATGAAGTGGGTCCTCTTCCATGGAGGCTGCCATGTTGCTCTGCCATGCGTCTACAGTAGCCCATAACAGACAAACCAAACACTGGCTCTAGAGAGGGCTGTTCGCAGGGGGCCTGAATACTTTGGGCAGCCGAAGAGTGTTTCCGCGTCTCTGATTGGCCAGGTCATTTCTGGTCATGTGACATGTACGCCCAATCGTGGGACCGCAAGTTTCTAGCCTGGTTAAGCTTAGGCGCTCGTTCAAAGTTGGTTAAGGTTAGAGTTTGTCTTAGAGCATGGCGATAGAACGCCTGCCCTGATTCCGACGGTTAAGCTTAGGCATTCTTTCGAAGTTGGTTAAGGTTAAAGTTTGTCTTAGAGCAGGGCGATAGAACGCCAGGTAGTTTGCAGGCTGTTAGAGCCGGAAATAGGCGCAGAACTTGCTGTCCCACGATTGGCACTGACCTGGCCAATCAGAGCGCAAAACTCGAACGCGGAAGCACTCTTCGGCTGCCCAAAGTATTCAAGCGGCCAGGGGAGGGGAGCGGTTATCAGTTGGTTGCAATCTGCAAACTCACCACTAGATGCCACTAATTCCTAGACACTGGTCCTTTAAAACCCAAGTAAATTCGGTGGTGGAAGAGTACCTACCTCTATCTGTTTGTTCTTGAAGACCGAGCGGACTCCCGAGTTGAAGGAGGCTCCAGAGAACATGGAGGTCACTGGGTAGGTCAGGTCCAGCACCTTCTTGAAGATGGAGGTCATGTCCTGAGGTTGGAAACGACGATATCAAAACATCAATAAGGATCAGCTCGTCATGTACTAAAGACCAATGCCGTTATATAACAGTTACATGGACTGGAAAAAAAGTATTAATAATATCTATCGAGCAGTACCACACAACCGTCATCATCTAATTAATTTGTCTCCTGTTGCACCTGTCGAGAAGGTTTTAATGCGTAGGTATCTACTTTAAAGGAACACGCCAACATTTTGAGAAATTAGCTTACCGTCTTCTCCAGAGAGAGACAAGAAGATAGATACCAGTTTCCTCCTCTGTGAGCGTTCAGTAGAAAGCTATCTGGCTGCACGTTAGCCTAGCTTAGCACAATGAATGGAAGCGGACATGGCCGGTTAGCCTAGGCATTGTCCGACTAACACCTCTCTCGAAGGCTAACCGGTCATGTCCGCTTCCATTCATTGTGCTAAGTGAATAAGGGAAGTAGGTGAAAGTTGACGAGCGAAAACCAGAAGTGAATCAAATTTCAGAACACACGGCGGTGGATGAGGTAAATTGATTTGAGTTTTTTTTTTTTTTTTTTTTTTTACTCAGACGTCTCTCAAGGACCCATTTCTGAACGGATTTTTTGAAAATTTTGACCTGTACACTCAAAAAACTGGGATTGGGGTTAATTAATATTTATTAAATAATTATTAGTAACTTATACATAATAAAAAAGACTATGTGCCGTATGCAATAAAATTGGTCTGAATTCAACGAATTTGAAAAATTTATTAATTGCATTTTACACAATTTTAGTTGAATAAAATTAGCTGTGATACATTGAGTCGAATTTAATTATATTTTATCAGCAATGTCAGAGATGCAGAAAATTGATAGATTTTACTCATTAGGAGGTCTTTGGTTTTAATCACCTGGCACTTTCGCCCAACTAATGGGACCTTAATTTGACACCACGTGGATGATGCGGCCAATCACATGCAAGGATCATGCTATTGCCATTATATCCAAAGACAGCGAGTGTGGTACATGCAACACGGACCCAGGTGAGTAATAATTACGAGTACATTTAATCTGTTGCCTGTTCTCGAGTTAATGCAGTACCACTATGTTTTTATTCATGTAACATGCTGCTAAAAGTAGCCTATTAAGTTTTACATTTCAGGAGAGAATTTTTTTCCGACTGTTGTAGGAGAGTGCATGCAATTCCGACTCCCCCTTCACTATCTCATC
The DNA here is from genome assembly GCF_963971535.1 of Notolepis coatsorum. Taxonomy (NCBI): domain Eukaryota; kingdom Metazoa; phylum Chordata; class Actinopteri; order Aulopiformes; family Paralepididae; genus Notolepis; species Notolepis coatsorum. The sequence goes on from NC_140165.1 coordinate 118,282,152, forward strand.
TTGGTTCGCTAATGCGTCTACATGGCTTGCTATAGCTAGCCTATACTAGCCAACCAGTTCTTGCTAAAAAGACGCTCGCCTGACATCGTCATGTAACTCGAGAACCGAGGCACGGAATTGGTAGAGTGAGGTTGCATTAGAACGGCAAAAAATAGATCTTTCGAACAGTATTTATATGTTGGGCGAAAAATGCAACCAGAGCCTCTAGACGCTCGCAAAGTGCCACGACTTGTGTGTGTGTTCAGTGCACGGGCCCGACACGGTAACCCACCTGTTAAGATTAAAACGTGGCAACAGCCAGGCACCATGCTGTCGGCTCGCATGCTAGTTAGCTAGCCTATATTAGCCAACCAGTTCTTGCTAACTAGTTATCGTGCTAGCTAACCTGTAACGTTATCAGCCACAACACGGTGTAATTTCCATTTTTTCTTTTTGTGAACATGCAAATATTTCTTGTAGAAGTGGCACAATCTTCCATTTACTTGGGTTTGTAAATTAATTACTTTTTTCCTTATCTTAGGCTTGGACTATGAGGTGGAACTGTAAGATCTGCAAATCATTGTCTACTACAAGGAGGAATCTACTGAAGCATTACAGACTACAACACGCAACATTCGGTAGTGCACAACCCCAGCCATGTCTACATGACGGTTGTCCTTGCACATTCAAAACACAGGGTGCCCTTCGCACACATTTATCCAGATACCATGCAGCAGGAGAAAGTTCAAGGCCAGGAATTATTTATTTTAAGTGTTTAGTTTGCAGTCGCCATTGTCCTACAGTGAAGGACTACTTTCAGCATATTGGAAGGCATCTGAAGAGGCACAAAACTGTCTTTTGTGTATTTAAAGGTTGTGACTTTTGCACAAATATATACAATACATTTCTCAAACACAAAAACAGAAGCCATATAGGCTATTCTTTGAGTGATTTTAAGCAAGACGTGTTTGCGAGTCACCATAATCAGACTGTTGACCATTCTGATGTAGGCCTACCAGAGGCCAGTGATGGTGAGGAGGATGGATTTTGTGTTTTTATTTATTTCATGGTTATACAGTTTTTAGAAATGTACTTGTACCATTTGAGGCTTCAATGTTCCTTTTTGTCTTTCAGCTCCAGGATGAGTTTCAAAGAATCACAATGGTGCACCTTGAATCACAGTTCATGTCCAAGCTGGATGAATACACTCCCAAGCTGTTGGCCCTCTTCCAGTCCAAGGGTGGCGCCGTGGGGATGAGGTTGAAGGCTATCCTACTTGAGGTATTCTTCAATGACTTTTCTGTTTGCTAATATTTTCAGGGATGTTGTGGTCAAACTGCTGGAATATCATTGCGTATATGAAATATACAGCAGGTATTGTTCGCTTGTCATTCTCTCTACAACAGAGTATGAAATAGTTGCAGACCTTTTAAATACACAGTTGGCGGCTGGTTAATGTGGGGCACCTGGGTGGAAAATAGTTTTCAAATTGTATTTGGTTAATTTCTGTTTATTTTGAGATGGACTCTTATTTGACCAGCTTATTGAGAACTCCACTGGTTTGGATTCATAACCAATTGCAAAGTTTTGGTGCTCGGAGTTCTAATAATAATTACTGGACCATGGAAGGTAATTACACACAACACACGTGTGTGTGCGTGAGGCGACAAAACACAAACTCATTTCATAATGATGTACTCTGAAAATATGTGTGTAGGAAAGCCCTGCTAATAAGACTACTTTGTTCTGTAATAGCCCTTTAATATGTTGTTGTTGACAGGAAAGGGTCATTGATTTATGCCAGTGTATTCGTTCAGCGTGATGTGCTAGTGTTGCACTCTAGTCTTCTGATAACGTTACTGGCCCTTTAAGAGTTTCCCTTTCTACCGTGAGCAAGCTGTTCTCTGTGTTGCTGCCTGACGGTGCGGCTGCTGCAGCAGTAATATCTGTCCCTTTGAGGAACGTGTGCGTAAATGACACGTGAGTACGATACCTATGTTTAGTCCTGCCTAATTCATTCATTCAGTTCACTCTGTACTTATTGTGTCTCCGCTGATTCTATTCCTGTCGACGTTGTTCCCTCTGTTATTGAAACACTGCGCCGTTAGCTTAGCTACACATTAGCCAACCTAGGTTCCCTCTGCTATGATATGCTGCCTGCTAGTGATGCTGCGTGGTTAGCTTAGCCACACGTGAGCTAGCTTAGGCTATATAACTCACTCACTACTCCTAGTGAATTGAATGTATCTTACACCTGGTTTACAGTCCGCCTACCTATACTGTTTACATGCACTGCATGAGTCATCCCCCTGCATAGGCTATGTAGGTTATCTATAATAACTCCGGTTAAGTGAATGTCTTGGTTACTAGTAGTTGCACTGTATTGCTAATGAATATAATTGCAGCTATAGACCACATGTTTATGACATTATGTTTATGTGCGCCACTACTGTGTTTACTAATGTATACTGTATTGTATTCCTTTGTGTTTACTAATGTATACTGTATTGTATTCCCTTGTAGACAACCACACACACCTTTCTGTTCCCAAATACAACCAATACCTGCAGCACGCCTCTGTGTAATTCTTTAATCGGAATTACAACGCCATAGTGTCCGCCAGCTCTATCAAACGCACCCCGTGGAGGCCCTAGCCCTCCGTTTCAATGTGAATGTCCCCGAGTTTGGTGACTAGTATGGGGGGTTATGGTGTTAAAAGCTGAACTAGTCAATGAACAGTAAGGAAGTAGGTAAAGGCGTCCATAGGCCCACAGTTGATGCAGTTGCTCACATCCTCCACACTGCAATATACTGAAGAATAATGATTATTTGTGTCATTTCAGGCTCCGAGCATCAACATCACCAGAGATGTTGCCATTCGGGGCTTGGTGATGTACCTTGTGGAATCTACAGATCAGCTCTTAAAGGAGTATGATGTAAGTTGAAGCACATGTTAAACGAGAGAAAAGGGTTGGGGGCAACTTTAAGCCTGAGGATGTTTTGTGAATACGGCCATTGGTTTTCTTGTCCAAAGGTTGGAAGGAAGGAATTTGGGAGATGTTCAATTATAGGACCTTCTCCTGTGGCTGTACAGTCTAAAGTTTCTTGCCCTTTCAGAATGCTGATGGAGATGGTGTGTCGCAGGTCCTTGCTGTACAAACAACAAAAATCTACACAATCAAGAAGGAAACATCAGAGGGTCCCGACGACATCGGTATCGTCATAGAGGGCGTGAAAGTTCTGACTGCTCTGGGTAATTTCCCATGGGCTTGCTACATGCTAGTTGGGTTGGCATATGCAGTGAATCTTGCCTATCCCAAGGAACTAAGGTACACAGAATTAAAGGCCTTTACATTTTCTAACCTACCTTGAGTGAACCTGTATTATTTATGCCATTTTCTTTGGTTTTCTTCCTCTCTTTGTGAGTTTCATTGATCCGGTTAATGTAAGTAGTCGTTTCATCTCAGATTTGTCCAAATAGCCATACTCATTTGAGCGGAGAGGCTTCATGGTTTTGAATATTGGCACAGAACAGTTCATTTATAATGTCCACCTTGTGTACACTTTACCTTGTGGGGTGAGGCAAGGTCAAGTGTTGGGGCATTTACAATGTTGTGAGACTGTTGTCCATTTCATTTTAAGCACCTGACATTGGTTTTCTTCCTCTCTTTGGTCTCAGGTACACATTTGAAGTCTTCCAGAAACTCTTCCTGGAGCTGGATTGGACAAGGCTGTCTCCAAAAGTGACTAACCTCAAGAATAAGCTACTGGCTTAAGAAAGGTCAAGGGTGGGGGTGAGGGGAGGCAAGGTCAAGTGGGGGGTGTGGGGTTATGTTGTGCTTAATTTTTATGTTTAAACTTGCAATAAACTTGCAATAAAATGTTTTGATTTTGCATAAATACATGTTTACCTGGTATTCTTTTTAATATGCATGGTAATCTGTTGACCCAATTCAAGTAAACCAAGCACCGCAAGAAGACATGATATTGGGTATAGAAATGAAGAAATGATGGGAACAGTGACATTCAGTGTTATTGAAGTCCTATAATGCCAATTAAAACACATTTGCATTATTCATTAGAGCAGGTAAATAAGAATTGCCATGTGGTGTAAATAATGTGTATACACAGTAAATTTTGCAGAGTAAATTTTACTCAAACTGAGTAAAGTTTGAGTAAAATGTACTCTGCGAAATTTACTGTGTAGTGTTTACTTAAAAAAATTAAGTTACCTAAGGGAAACTTCATATAATTGAATAGATTTTAATCACATAAGTTTGATTAAAATTGATTGAATAAGTGAACTAAATTTAAACCAAAAACTTAAGTGCATGTAATAATAACAGTTAAAAATTAGGGATGCACCGAATGGGAAATTCTTGGCCAAAACCGATACCGAAAATAGAAAACAGTTGGCCGAAAACCGAATGCCGAAAATGATTCATAGAATAGATTTTTTTTTACCAATGTTGTGGAACATTATGATTATGGAAAAATATATGATTATGGCAAAACTTAACTTAAATAATAAATACCGTACTTTTCGCACTATAAGCCGCACCTGACTATAAGCCGCAGCAGCTAAATTGAATGATGTGTACATATATAAACCGCACTGGACTATAAGCCGCAGGTGTTTTAATGTTTAATTACCATATGTAATTAGCATTGGGACACAATACTGTTGGACAAATAACAAGAATTAACTCATTTACAAGTTGTATTAAGTTTAGCAAATAAGGGAACAGATAAATAACATTTCAATGCAGTCAAAAAAGCAATATTTTGATTTTAACATTTTCGGGTTTAGTCACGTCGAGTCACATATAAGCCGCACCGTTATATAAGCCGCAGGGTCGAAAAATGGGGGAAAAAGCCTCGGCTTATAGTCCGAAAAGTACGGTAATCACTATTATGGGTCCATAAAACATTTATTCAGCACTTCTGAATGCATACAGCACATTAATTCCATCTTTTCTCTGGCTGCGCGGCGGACATTTGTGCTCTACTGAGCGCACCTTTCTAGTCCCCAGTTGAATGTGCTCTCTTGAGAAACACTAACCCCCCCCCCCCTCTCGCTCTGAATAATATGCATATTAGATCACTCAGTGATTAACCGCGACGGTGCATATAGTAAATAAGGATGTTAAAGACGCATTTATTGGACACGTTGCGCACAGAAACAGCGTGACTCCCGACAGCGCAACATCATCACAACAACACGCGTTAGGTTACAGGTTGTTTCTGTTTCGGTATTATATTTTCGCTGAAAAAACTATTTCGGCCAAAAGCCGAAAGGCCATTTTTTGCCATTTTCGGCCGAAAAGTTTCGGTAGCCGAAATTTCGGTGCATCCCTAGTTAAAATGTGTTGGATTTAGTAATAACATGCCAAATCATGAGTTAATATAGCCCAATTTTCTTTTGCAAGTACAACTCAATTTCACAAGGGAAATTGATTTAAATGTACTTAAAATGTTGGGCTATATTAACTCATGATTTGGCATGTTATTACTAAATCCAACACATTTTAACTCTTATTATTATTAACATGCACTTAAGTTTTTGGTTTAAATTTAGTTCACTTATTCAATACATTTTAATCAAATTTATGTGATTAAAATCTATTCAATTATATGACGTGTCCCTTTGTTGTCTTAATTTTTTTAAGTAAACACTAGTCACATTATTTACAGTGTACTACATAAGACGTCAGGCTATGGAACCGCTGTGTTTTCCAGCTTATACCTCTATGCTGGAATATGGAATCTTGCAACCACTACAGAAAATGTTTAGTACACAAGTTCAACTCAAGTTCAGACCTCTGTTACTCCATTTAATTAGCACTAAAAGTGATTTTCCTTTTTTGCATTAGTAACTTCAGAATGGTATCTTTCAAAAGAGACAAGGCTCATGCATGTGCTATAAATATAAAGTATAAAGCTAAGCTTTGCAAAAAAAGTATGCAGTCCTCAAGTTCAAGTAAAAAAAATTGCCACTTTTCTGGGAGCCTGTTAACCCTTTAATCACCAAGGATGACTTTAGACGTCATTGCTCGCCATGCTTAATCTGCCAATGACGTTGTACAGCGTCTTTGAGATCAATATTAAAAAAATCTGTCATGGCAATCATATTTCACCCACGGAGACTTGAGACTTGCTGTTGATCTCCTCTCAACTCTCCAACGGTTCAAGACCGCCATCTGGTGGCCGATCGGCGAATCGCCAAAACCGGAAGTGAGCGGCCGGAAGTGGTGCTCACCCATATTTCGTCCGACTCCAGCTTGATACACTGGATAGCGATCCGTTGCCAATAACTCGATAAACAACATGATTTGGACGTATATAGTATTATACAACCTGGAAATGGATCACATATATCAACATCCCATAATAGCGATCTTTCTGCTCCACGCTGATCACCCAACGGTCAGAGGAAGCTGCGGTGAGTTTCAGCGTGTTTGATTATTATTATCCATATAAACTGCTCTGATCCATGTATCGCCCATACTACATAAATGATTTAACGTCGGCCACAGACTTATAACCCCCCCCCCCCCCCCCCCTCCGGTCACCAGCAGATGATGAGGCATGACGTTTAGGACCTTGTACAATTGAACGTCAATCGGTATCAAACTACATTTGATGATCTAATATATGTATTTATGGCTATAACTCACGTTCTGCAGAATGCTGCAGAAAACGATAAAAACATATTTATACTTTAGACCAGACCTGGGCATTGTACGGCCCGCGGGCCGCATCCGGCCCGCGGGATGATTCTGACCGGCCCGCGAAAGATTACATGATAATAAAAAAAAAAAAAAAAAAAAATTAATATATTTTTTTTTTAACTTTTTTCTTTTCATGTCAACGTTCACACGCACAATATACGCTTAGGAGACATGCTCAGAAGATGTTGGTTCTCTTTGGATCCACCTACATATGTGAACAGACATTCTCAGTCATGACGTTTACCAAGTCCAGGTACAGATCCTCTCTCACTGATGAACATCTGGCAGCTGTGCTTCGCATCTCCACCTCAGACATGCAACCTGACTTTGATGGACTTGTTAAAGCTCAACAGAGACTGGATTTCTCACACTGAATGAAACAAAAAAGAACTGAAGAACACTAAAATGTGGAAATATAACAAGTGAAATGGGACACTTGATATTTTTTTTTCTTAAATGTTTAATATAGGCATGTAAAGTAAAAAAGGCTACAAAACTGGGACACTTTTCTTTACACAGTTCAGTGACATGTCTTGTTTATTTTTGCTATAAGATGATGTGATGTCTTTAGAAAGCTAAGAAAATCCTTGTTTCAATAGTATATGAAACTCAAAATGCCCTTTGTTATTAATGTTTCACATTTTGTTTATCATTTTGGAAATAAATTCTATTTGAATAAATGATATTTTTGAAAGCTAACCTCACCTTTTAATTGCCAAATAATAACATACACTCTTACCAGGGGTCAAAACAATGCAATTTACTGCTTTTTATATAGAAATAAAATGTATATTATGCATAATTGAGTTTGGAATTTTGGCCCGGCCCCCCAACATATTTTCAGTTGCTCATTCGGCCCCCCGGGAAAAATAATTGCCCACCCCTGCTTTAGACCGTATTTTAGTATGAATATGTGAATGAAAAAGTAGAACGTTGCTACATCCTAAACGATAGATACTTGACGTTGAATGGGCCATAGTAATGTCAATTTAGCAATACAATTTAAAAAGTTATAGCCCTGCAAAGAAGGGGAACATCTCCATAGACAAATAGAGCTGGCAGAGGATGGTATAAGGATGGATATAAGCGTGGCAGAGAAAGGGTTAAGAGGTTAAGATCTCTGTATAAACCGCTACCTACCATAGCCCACTCGCGAGCGCGGATCCTCATGCGACTGTTGCTCTTCTCCTCCGCATACAGCGCCCCCATGAGGGAGCCGATGGAGGTGCCTCCCACCAGGTCTATGGGGATGCCGGCCTCGTTCATCGCCCGTATGATGCCCACCTGAGAGCACCCCCTGAAACACGGGGCGATAGAGTAACGGAGCGCTGGTCAAAACTCCACAGTTTTTGGCATCGTGAGAGGGAGAGGGGGAAAGGCCTATACTGTACTGTAGCCAACAGGTTTCTAAACGGGGCGCTCGGTGTGTTTAACTGATACCCACCTTGCCACAGCTCCAGGAGACAGAGCAACAGACGAGACAGAGAGAGCATCAGAAAAAGACAGACCAGGCGACAAGAGACAGACATAAATCAAACATGGTTGTGACGCACACAGCAAGACACAGATCCCAAATGAAACGGGTCATATTACAGATCTACTGGGTTTGTCATCGAGGCTTATCGAGTTGATTTTATGGAAAGAGTTTCCTTTAACTTTTTTTTCTCTCTTATCTGTTCATCTTTGATTGGGGCAGCTAGAAAACATTTCATTTGCCATTGTGTGCGTGACAAATACAAAAAGGCATTGCCTTTTATTACCAGGATTAGTAATCAATCATAGAGGAAGAGATACATTTTCTTAGCTTTAAAAAGTCTATGTTGTTAGTTGTGAGACTGCGGGGGATAAAGTACAGTATTACTTCCCTTGCGATTCCCTGTGTGTGTGTGCATGTGCATGTGCATGTGTGCGTGTGTGCATGTGCATGTGCGTGTGCGTGTGTGTGTGTGTGTGTAGACAGTAGTAGCAGTACCTAGCGCCCCCTCCTCCCAGAATCAGGGCGATGCTGTTACCGGTCAGGAAGCGGGCCAGACGGGAGAAGTCCGAGTGGCGATCTGGAGGCTTCTCGAACAGGCGCTGGTACATCTCTCGCTGAGGAGCAGAGTCAAAGGCAACTTTATTGTCGTCATGTCCCCCTTCCCACGGTGTATATAAAAATATCTCGACAATATAAACATAAAGCAAAAAGTGAAGTAAATAAAAGAGGTAAAAGAGAACTTAGTGCAAATATTCTAGCAGCAGTGGTACATAGTAAAATAAAATAAAGTGGCAGTGAGTTAATAAAGTGGCAGATCACACACACAGGTACATCTCTCTCTCACACACACACGCGCACACGCGCACACGCACACACACACACACACACACAGTGGTGAGGCTAGCTAGGCAGGAGCTTCTGAGCCCTGAACTGTGGAAGACAGTCAGGCAGGCAGTACAGTCGGGTGAATAATCCCTCAAGGCTCCCGACTGGGACCACTTTCCTTTCCAAGCTCCTCTTGGACATAAAGCCCCACAGGGAGAGAAGGTCACAGTGTGTGTGTGTGTGTGTGTGTGTGTGTGTGTGTGTGTGTGTGTGTGTGAGTGTGAGTGTGTGTGAGTGTGAGTGAGTGTGTGTGTGTGTGTGTGTGAGTGTGAGTGTGTGTGTGTGTGTGTGTGTGAGTGTGAGTGTGTGTGTGTGTGAGTGTGTGTGTGTCCTGCTGAAGGTTCTGCAAAAGACAAAACATTCAGGGCGAGCGTCCTCGCGTGTATTTATGTACATGCCTGTGTGTGTGTTTGTATTTATGTACATGCCTGTGTGTGTGTGTGTTTATGTACGTGCCTGTGTGTGTGTGTGTTTATGTACATGCCTGTGTGTGTGTGTGTTTATGTACATGCCTGTGTGTGTGTGTGTTTATGTACATGCCTGTGTGTGTGTATTTATGTACATGCCTGTGTGTGTGTGTGTTTATGTACATGTCTGTGTGTGTGTGTGTGTGTGTGTGTATTTATGTACATGCCTGTGTGTGTGTTTATGTACATGTGTGACGTACGTGGGTTGGTCATTATCATTATTACTGTATTTGGAAGACCATGTGAACATCAGGTTAGTATAATTAGTTATGTTATTTTTGTTTGTGTGATGTGTCATCTTCTAAATCCTGTTTTTCTTTCTCCCTTCCCCAGATACCACTCATCCCCCTGATTGAGCTGATTGCACCTGCTTGATGCACCTGTGGGCAGTCAGTGGAATGAGTGGATATGGTCTGGAAGATGACACACACAAGGGGCGCCTCATTTGAATCACTGCCACGTTCCAGAGTGGAGTGAGGAGGTTGCCCTTCTCGCCTAGCTGTAGCTGTGGAGCGATACTGTGTGGCTTGGTGCCATTTACCACTTGGTGTGGATTAATCCTACTGGTTGTGGTGTCCTATGACGGACACATTGATATTTTGCTAAGTGTTTGTTTGTCTGTATGTATACCTTGTTTGTTCTCCCCTACCCTTTTTCCCCATGTGCACCATGGAGGAGGTTTTAATTCCTACCTCCATTAAATATATAATTTACTATTTGGAAAACGTCTTGTCTTTCTTACCTACCTGGGACATTGTTGTAAAAGCATTTACTGAGAGAGGCTGTTTTTTGTTCATGTGCAGCCGGCTCCAGTTATTATTCTGTGTGGTCATCAGACCTTTGTACATGACAACATGCCTGTGTGTGTGTTTGTATTTATGTACATGCCTATGTGTGTGTGTGTGTGTGTGTGTGTATTTATGTACATGCCTGTGTGTGTGTGTGTGTGTGTGTGTGTGTGTGTGTGTGTGTGTGTGTGTGTGTGTGTATTTATGTATGTGCCTGTGTGTGTGTGTGTGTGTATTTATGTACATGCCTGTGTGTGTGTGTGTGTGTGTGTGTTTATGTACATGCCTGTGTGTGTGTGTGTTTATGTACATGCCTGTGTGTGTGTGTGTTTATGTACATGCCTGTGTGTGTGTATTTATGTACATGCCTGTGTGTGTGTATTTATGTACATGCCTGTGTGTGTGTGTGTGTGTTTATGTACATGCCTGTGTGTGTGTGTATTTATGTACGTGCCTGTGTGTGTGTGTGTGTTTATGTACATGCCTGTGTGTGTGTGTATTTATGTACATGCCTGTGTGTGTGTGTATTTATGTACGTGCCTGTGTGTGTGTGTGTTTATGTACATGCCTGTCTGTGTGTGTATTTATGTACGTGCCTGTGTGTGTGTGTATTTATGTACATGCCTGTGTGTGTGTGTCTTTATGTACATGCAGGGCTCTACGCTAACCTTTTTCACTAGGGGTACAGGTGCTCCTAAATGAAAAAATTTAGGAGCACACAAAGAAATTTAGGAGCACCCAAAAATATTTAGGAGCACAGTGAAAATATTTCAAGTAACAGAGTTTTCAAAAATAAATGTATATTTGTACTGTGCGTGCATGTGCAAACGGGAACGGGACACACATCTGTGCAATAGCACATACCACCAAAGTCACTGGCCCACTGTGTGCGTGTGACTGTGTATCTGCGTGTGCAAACGGGAATGGGACACAGACATTTTAACTATTAATTAAGTGATTAATGCCTACTGTGGCAAAGTTGTAGCCAACAACTAGGCATAATAAGAAAGGGAGTGACATTGAACAAAAAGGAGACACTGGCATTACCACCAGGGCCATCAGTAGAGGGGGGAGCTAGTGTTGCTCTTCTAGAAAAAGAATCCTTTCAGGGTTGCCTATTAAAATACTGTACACCTCCAGTACAGAAACATTGTTTATGAGTTTGCATGTCAGGTAGACCAGCGGTTCTCAACAGGGGTGCCGCAGAGAGCTGCCAGGGGTGCCTTGAGATAAAAAAAAATGTAAACGTTTTTTTTTTTTATATTCTTTTTGGATTACAGAAAATTATCACTAAAGTGCTATCTGTTGCAGCTGCATTGTTTTCCATGAAAATACAATATTTTGATAAGTTTGACCATTTCTCAAAATCTGAAAATCATTATTTAATAAAACACAGAAAAGGATCACCAAGTTACTCTGGATAAAGAACCCCTTTACAGACAACATTGAGACAAAGCTTCCTGACACATCTCCATGCAAACTCTTGGAAGAACTCATTGAAATCTCATCTGATACCACCTGGAGAGCTGGTTTCAGAGTGTGGTGCTGAGTACCAAGTATCTCATGATGCAGCAGTTAAGGTGTTGATACCATTCAGCCCCACATATCTGTGTGAAGCTGGCTTTTCATCCATGACAGCTCTGAAAACAAAATATAGGGCCAAGTTGAGCCTTGAGGATGACATGCGTGTTGCCTTGTCAAAGATCTCCCCACGTATTGACCGTATTATTAGCCAGCAGCAGCAGACCTCGCATTGAGCTAGAAATGTCCACTGAGTGAACAAGTGCTTATTTTCTGTATTTATTTATATTAAATTTTTTGAGAAATGGTAACTTGGTGATCCTTTTCTGTATTTAAAAAAAATACATGATTTTCTGTTTTTGAGAAATGGTCAAACTTATCCAAATATGCTATTTTTATGGAGAACACTGCAGCTGCAACAGATAGCACTTTAGTGATCCTTTTCTGTATTTAAAAAGAAAATACATGATTTTCAGTTTGAGAAATGGTCACACTTATCCAAATATTATGCTATTTTTATGGAAAAGTGCAGCTGCAACAGATAGCACTTAGTGATAATTTTCTGTAATTTTATTTAAAGAAATATGCTCTTTGATTTACTACTACAAGCAGTGTAATGTCAACAGTACTAAGCCATTTAGACCTGAAACACCTGTTAATAATGCATTATATAGGCATATACACACAAATGTGTTTCCCGGTTTCTTAAATAAACATTATTTTGAAAGCAAGCACTTTTGTCATCATTGTAGCAAAAAAGACAGGACCGGAAAAGTCTTTATCGTATGTAGGGGTGCCCTGGAATATTTTATTGAACACAGGGGTGCCTTGGCAGCAGAAAGGTTGAGAACCCCTCAGGTAGACCATTGATTGACAGTCGATTCTGCCAATTACGACGCCACACCGCTTGCACTCTGGCCGTCCGGCGCTGCAGCTGGACCCTATTGCCCACCTCTGCTGCTTGCACTCTGGCCGTCCGTCCGGCGCTGCAGCTGGACCCTATTGCCCACATCTGCGGTTGATAACGCTAGCCATGTTAGCTGTACACACATACACAGTGGGCCAGTTACTAACAATGCATCGATCCTACTTTGCAATATTTACAAAACATGACATTGTTTTCGAACTCTAGCCATGGGAAAATGTTTAGCCAATTCACGTTAAATTTGTATGTCTTCCCTCCGGCTCCAGTGGGTGTAGCTTCGCTAGCTACAGTGGGTACATTGGGTGCTACAGTGGGGGTAGTAGTGGGTGTAGCCTCGCTAGCTTGGCCAACTTCGCTAGCATGCTGGCTAGCGTCAGTATCTTGGTTAACGATAACGTTAACTATCACCTCTGTAACATGAGCTGCCTCGCCTGACTTCTCATTCTGACGCTGATCGTTACTTTCAGTTTCCAGTCGCGTGACCACAGGAAACTCTACTGTGATTGGAACGTTTATGCGGCTGTGAACTGTGGGACTTGTAGTTTAACGATTCTCGCAGCAGAGAGAAAAAAGAACGAATGAGGCTGTAATCTGCACTCGTGCGAGTAATTGATTTTTCAGGTTCACACACATATTTTTAGGGGCATATGCGAGCAATATGGTCGCACTGTAGAGCCCTGACATGCCTGTGTGTGTGTGTATTTATGTACGTGCCTGTGTGTGTGTATTTATGTACGTGCCTGTGTGTGTGTATTTATGTACGTGCCTGTGTGTGTGTGTATTTATGTACGTGCCTGTGTGTGTGTGTGTATTTATGTACGTGCCTGTGTGTGTGTATTTATGTACGTGCCTGTGTGTGTGTATTTATGTACATGCCTGTGTGTGTGTGTATTTATGTACGTGCCTGTGTGTGTGTGTCTTTATGTACGTGCCTGTGTGTGTGTCTTTATGTACGTGCGTGTGTGTGTGTGTCTTTATGTACGTGCCTGTGTGTGTGTGTGTATTTATGTACGTGCCTGTGTGTGTGTGTCTTTATGTACATGCCTGTGTGTGTGTGTCTTTATGTACGTGCCTGTGTGTGTGTGTGTATTTATGTACGTGCCTGTGTGTGTGTGTGTGTGAGTGTGTATTTATGTACGTGCCTGTGTGTGTGTGTGTGTGTATTTATGTACGTGCCTGTGTGTGTGTGTGTGTGTATTTATGTACGTGCCTGTGTGTGTGTGTGTGTGTGTGTGTGAGTGTGTGTATTTATGTACGTGTGTGTGTGTGTATTTATGTACGTGCCTGTGTGTGTGTGTGTGTGTGTATTTATGTACGTGCCTGTGTGTGAATGTGTGTGTGTGTGTGTGAATGTGTGTGTGTGTGTGTATTTATGTACGTGCCTGTGTGTATTTATGTACGTGCCTGTGTGTGAATGTGTGTGTGTGTGTGTGTATTTATGTACATGCCTGTGTGTGTATAGTGTGCTGTGGAATAATGATCCCCCCCCCCCCCTCAAACAATCTCCCAGTCATGTTCCAACACAACCCCCCCCCCCCCCCCCCCATTCACCTTTGTCATGACAAACCAATTACATAATCCAACATATGTGTAAAGAAACAACATATTCCAGTTAACGGTATATTTTTTTAATGATTCGTTACGGCGTAGTCAATACTTCCATGCGTATAAATTGAGGAAGTTGAGATCACACGGGGACCTCTGCCGCTCTGCAACACACAGGGACCTCTGCTGCTCTGCAACACACAGGGACCTCTGCCGCGCGCTGCAACACACAGGGACCTCTGCCGCGCTGCAACACACAGGGACCTCTGCTGCTCTGCAACACACAGGGACCTCTGCCGCGCGCTGCAACACACAGGGACCTCTGCTGCTCTGCAACACACAGGGACCTCTGCCGCTCTGCAACACACAGGGACCTCTGCCGCTCTGCAACACACAGGGACCTCTGCTGCTCTGCAACACACAGGGACCTCTGCCGCTCTGCAACACACAGGGACCTCTGCTGCTCTGCAACACACAGGGACCTCTGCTGCTCTGCAACACACAGGGACCTCTGCTGCTCTGCAACACACAGGGACCTCTGCTGCTCTGCAACACACAGGGACCTCTGCTGCTCTGCAACACACAGGGACCTCTGCTGCTCTGCAACACACAGGGACCTCTGCTGCGCTGCAACACACAGGGACATCTGCCGCTCTGCAACACACAGGGACCTCTGCTGCTCTGCCGCGCGCTGCAACACACAGGGACCTCTGCCGCTCTGCAACACACAGGGACCTCTGCTGCTCTGCAACACACAGGGACCTCTGCTGCTCTGCAACACACAGGGACCTCTGCTGCTCTGCAACACACAGGGACCTCTGCTGCGCTGCAACACACAGGGACATCTGCCGCTCTGCAACACACAGGGACCTCTGCTGCTCTGCCGCGCGCTGCAACACACAGGGACCTCTGCTGCTCTGCCGCGCGCTGCAACACACAGGGACCTCTGCTGCTCTGCAACACACAGGGACCTCTGCTGCTCTGCAGCACACAGGGACCTCTGCTGCTCTGCTGCAGCACACAGGGACCTCTGCTGCTCTGCTGCAACACACAGGGACCTCTGCTGCTCTGCAACACACAGGGACCTCTGCTGCTCTGCAACACACAGGGACCTCTGCTGCTCTGCAACACACAGGGACCTCTGCCGCTCTGCAACACACAGGGACCTCTGCTGCTCTGCAACACACAGGGACCTCTGCTGCTCTGCAACACACAGGGACCTCTGCTGCTCTGCAACACACAGGGACCTCTGCTGCTCTGCAACACACAGGGACCTCTGCCGCGCGCTGCAACACACAGGGACCTCTGCTGCTCTGCAACACACAGGGACCTCTGCTGCTCTGCAACACACAGGGACCTCTGCTGCTCTGCCGCGCGCTGCAACACACAGGGACCTCTGCTGCTCTGCAACACACAGGGACCTCTGCTGCTCTGCTGCAACACACAGGGACCTCTGCCGCTCTGCAACACACAGGGACCTCTGCTGCTCTGCCGCGCGCTGCAACACACAGGGACCTCTGCTGCTCTGCAACACACAGGGACCTCTGCTGCTCTGCTGCAACACACAGGGACCTCTGCCGCTCTGCAACACACAGGGACCTCTGCCGCTCTGCAACACACAGGGACCTCTGCTGCTCTGCAACACACAGGGACCTCTGCTGCTCTGCAACACACATATCTGTGTGAAGCTGGCTTTTCATCCATGACAGCTCTGAAAACAAAATATAGGGCCAAGTTGAGCCTTGAGGATGACATGCGTGTTGCCTTGTCAAAGATCTCCCCACGTATTGACCGTATTATTAGCCAGCAGCAGCAGACCTCGCATTGAGCTAGAAATGTCCACTGAGTGAACAAGTGCTTATTTTCTGTATTTATTTATATTAAATTTTTTGAGAAATGGTAACTTGGTGATCCTTTTCTGTATTTAAAAAAAATACATGATTTTCTGTTTTTGAGAAATGGTCAAACTTATCCAAATATGCTATTTTTATGGAGAACACTGCAGCTGCAACAGATAGCACTTTAGTGATCCTTTTCTGTATTTAAAAAGAAAATACATGATTTTCAGTTTGAGAAATGGTCACACTTATCCAAATATTATGCTATTTTTATGGAAAAGTGCAGCTGCAACAGATAGCACTTAGTGATAATTTTCTGTAATTTTATTTAAAGAAATATGCTCTTTGATTTACTACTACAAGCAGTGTAATGTCAACAGTACTAAGCCATTTAGACCTGAAACACCTGTTAATAATGCATTATATAGGCATATACACACAAATGTGTTTCCCGGTTTCTTAAATAAACATTATTTTGAAAGCAAGCACTTTTGTCATCATTGTAGCAAAAAAGACAGGACCGGAAAAGTCTTTATCGTATGTAGGGGTGCCCTGGAATATTTTATTGAACACAGGGGTGCCTTGGCAGCAGAAAGGTTGAGAACCCCTCAGGTAGACCATTGATTGACAGTCGATTCTGCCAATTACGACGCCACACCGCTTGCACTCTGGCCGTCCGGCGCTGCAGCTGGACCCTATTGCCCACCTCTGCTGCTTGCACTCTGGCCGTCCGTCCGGCGCTGCAGCTGGACCCTATTGCCCACATCTGCGGTTGATAACGCTAGCCATGTTAGCTGTACACACATACACAGTGGGCCAGTTACTAACAATGCATCGATCCTACTTTGCAATATTTACAAAACATGACATTGTTTTCGAACTCTAGCCATGGGAAAATGTTTAGCCAATTCACGTTAAATTTGTATGTCTTCCCTCCGGCTCCAGTGGGTGTAGCTTCGCTAGCTACAGTGGGTACATTGGGTGCTACAGTGGGGGTAGTAGTGGGTGTAGCCTCGCTAGCTTGGCCAACTTCGCTAGCATGCTGGCTAGCGTCAGTATCTTGGTTAACGATAACGTTAACTATCACCTCTGTAACATGAGCTGCCTCGCCTGACTTCTCATTCTGACGCTGATCGTTACTTTCAGTTTCCAGTCGCGTGACCACAGGAAACTCTACTGTGATTGGAACGTTTATGCGGCTGTGAACTGTGGGACTTGTAGTTTAACGATTCTCGCAGCAGAGAGAAAAAAGAACGAATGAGGCTGTAATCTGCACTCGTGCGAGTAATTGATTTTTCAGGTTCACACACATATTTTTAGGGGCATATGCGAGCAATATGGTCGCACTGTAGAGCCCTGACATGCCTGTGTGTGTGTGTATTTATGTACGTGCCTGTGTGTGTGTATTTATGTACGTGCCTGTGTGTGTGTATTTATGTACGTGCCTGTGTGTGTGTGTATTTATGTACGTGCCTGTGTGTGTGTGTGTATTTATGTACGTGCCTGTGTGTGTGTATTTATGTACGTGCCTGTGTGTGTGTATTTATGTACATGCCTGTGTGTGTGTGTATTTATGTACGTGCCTGTGTGTGTGTGTCTTTATGTACGTGCCTGTGTGTGTGTCTTTATGTACGTGCGTGTGTGTGTGTGTCTTTATGTACGTGCCTGTGTGTGTGTGTGTATTTATGTACGTGCCTGTGTGTGTGTGTCTTTATGTACATGCCTGTGTGTGTGTGTCTTTATGTACGTGCCTGTGTGTGTGTGTGTATTTATGTACGTGCCTGTGTGTGTGTGTGTGTGAGTGTGTATTTATGTACGTGCCTGTGTGTGTGTGTGTGTGTATTTATGTACGTGCCTGTGTGTGTGTGTGTGTGTATTTATGTACGTGCCTGTGTGTGTGTGTGTGTGTGTGTGTGAGTGTGTGTATTTATGTACGTGTGTGTGTGTGTATTTATGTACGTGCCTGTGTGTGTGTGTGTGTGTGTATTTATGTACGTGCCTGTGTGTGAATGTGTGTGTGTGTGTGTGAATGTGTGTGTGTGTGTGTATTTATGTACGTGCCTGTGTGTATTTATGTACGTGCCTGTGTGTGAATGTGTGTGTGTGTGTGTGTATTTATGTACATGCCTGTGTGTGTATAGTGTGCTGTGGAATAATGATCCCCCCCCCCCCCTCAAACAATCTCCCAGTCATGTTCCAACACAACCCCCCCCCCCCCCCCCCCATTCACCTTTGTCATGACAAACCAATTACATAATCCAACATATGTGTAAAGAAACAACATATTCCAGTTAACGGTATATTTTTTTAATGATTCGTTACGGCGTAGTCAATACTTCCATGCGTATAAATTGAGGAAGTTGAGATCACACGGGGACCTCTGCCGCTCTGCAACACACAGGGACCTCTGCTGCTCTGCAACACACAGGGACCTCTGCCGCGCGCTGCAACACACAGGGACCTCTGCCGCGCTGCAACACACAGGGACCTCTGCTGCTCTGCAACACACAGGGACCTCTGCCGCGCGCTGCAACACACAGGGACCTCTGCTGCTCTGCAACACACAGGGACCTCTGCCGCTCTGCAACACACAGGGACCTCTGCCGCTCTGCAACACACAGGGACCTCTGCTGCTCTGCAACACACAGGGACCTCTGCCGCTCTGCAACACACAGGGACCTCTGCTGCTCTGCAACACACAGGGACCTCTGCTGCTCTGCAACACACAGGGACCTCTGCTGCTCTGCAACACACAGGGACCTCTGCTGCTCTGCAACACACAGGGACCTCTGCTGCTCTGCAACACACAGGGACCTCTGCTGCTCTGCAACACACAGGGACCTCTGCTGCGCTGCAACACACAGGGACATCTGCCGCTCTGCAACACACAGGGACCTCTGCTGCTCTGCCGCGCGCTGCAACACACAGGGACCTCTGCCGCTCTGCAACACACAGGGACCTCTGCTGCTCTGCAACACACAGGGACCTCTGCTGCTCTGCAACACACAGGGACCTCTGCTGCTCTGCAACACACAGGGACCTCTGCTGCGCTGCAACACACAGGGACATCTGCCGCTCTGCAACACACAGGGACCTCTGCTGCTCTGCCGCGCGCTGCAACACACAGGGACCTCTGCTGCTCTGCCGCGCGCTGCAACACACAGGGACCTCTGCTGCTCTGCAACACACAGGGACCTCTGCTGCTCTGCAGCACACAGGGACCTCTGCTGCTCTGCTGCAGCACACAGGGACCTCTGCTGCTCTGCTGCAACACACAGGGACCTCTGCTGCTCTGCAACACACAGGGACCTCTGCTGCTCTGCAACACACAGGGACCTCTGCTGCTCTGCAACACACAGGGACCTCTGCTGCTCTGCAACACACAGGGACCTCTGCTGCTCTGCAACACACAGGGACCTCTGCTGCTCTGCAACACACAGGGACCTCTGCTGCTCTGCAACACACAGGGACCTCTGCTGCTCTGCAACACACAGGGACCTCTGCCGCGCGCTGCAACACACAGGGACCTCTGCTGCTCTGCAACACACAGGGACCTCTGCTGCTCTGCAACACACAGGGACCTCTGCTGCTCTGCCGCGCGCTGCAACACACAGGGACCTCTGCTGCTCTGCAACACACAGGGACCTCTGCTGCTCTGCTGCAACACACAGGGACCTCTGCCGCTCTGCAACACACAGGGACCTCTGCTGCTCTGCCGCGCGCTGCAACACACAGGGACCTCTGCTGCTCTGCAACACACAGGGACCTCTGCTGCTCTGCCGCGCGCTGCAACACACAGGGACCTCTGCTGCTCTGCAACACACAGGGACCTCTGCTGCTCTGCAACACACAGGGACCTCTGCTGCTCTGCAACACACAGGGACCTCTGCTGCTCTGCAACACACAGGGACCTCTGCCGCGCTGCAACACACAGGGACCTCTGCCGCTCTGCAACACACAGGGACCTCTGCCGCTCTGCAACACACAGGGACCTCTGCTGCTCTGCAACACACAGGGACCTCTGCTGCTCTGCAACACACAGGGACCTCTGCCGCTCTGCAACACACAGGGACCTCTGCTGCTCTGCAACACACAGGGACCTCTGCTGCTCTGCAACACACAGGGACCTCTGCTGCTCTGCAACACACAGGGACCTCTGCTCTGCAACACACAGGGACCTCTGCTGCTCTGCAACACACAGGGACCTCTGCTGCTCTGCAACACACAGGGACCTCTGCTCTGCAACACACAGGGACCTCTGCTGCTCTGCAACACACAGGGACCTCTGCTGCTCTGCAACACACAGGGACCTCTGCTGCTCTGCAACACACAGGGACCTCTGCTGCTCTGCAACACACAGGGACCTCTGCCGCTCGCTGCAACACACAGGGACCTCTGCTGCTCTGCAACACACAGGGACCTCTGCTGCTCTGCTGCTCTGCAACACACAGGGACCTCTGCTGCTCTGCAACACACAGGGACCTCTGCTGCTCTGCAACACACAGGGACCTCTGCCGCTCTGCAACACACAGGGACCTCTGCTGCTCTGCAACACACAGGGACCTCTGCAACACACAGGGACCTCTGCTGCTCTGCAACACACAGGGACCTCTGCTGCTCTGCAACACACAGGGACCTCTGCCGCTCTGCAACACACAGGGACCTCTGCCGCTCTGCAACACACAGGGACCTCTGCTGCTCTGCAACACACAGGGACCTCTGCCGCTCTGCAACACACAGGGACCTCTGCTGCTCTGCAACACACAGGGACCTCTGCTGCTCTGCAACACACAGGGACCTCTGCAACACACAGGGACCTCTGCTGCTCTGCAACACACAGGGACCTCTGCTGCTCTGCAACACACAGGGACCTCTGCTGCTCTGCAACACACAGGGACCTCTGCAACACACAGGGACCTCTGCTGCTCTGCAACACACAGGGACCTCTGCCGCTCTGCTGCAACACACAGGGACCTCTGCCGCTCTGCAACACACAGGGACCTCTGCTGCTCTGCAACACACAGGGACCTCTGCCGCTCTGGAACACACAGGGACCTCTGCTGCTCTGCAACACACAGGGACCTCTGCTGCTCTGCAACACACAGGGACCTCTGCCGCGCTGCAACACACAGGGACCTCTGCCGCTCTGCAACACACAGGGACCTCTGCTGCTCTGCAACACACAGGGACCTCTGCTGCTCTGCAACACACAGGGACCTCTGCTGCTCTGCAACACACAGGGACCTCTGCTGCTCTGCAACACACAGGGACCTCTGCCGCGCTGCAACACACAGGGACCTCTGCTGCTCTGCAACACACAGGGACCTCTGCTGCTCTGCAACACACAGGGACCTCTGCTGCTCTGCAACACACAGGGACCTCTGCCGCTCTGCAACACACAGGGACCTCTGCTGCTCTGCAACACACAGGGACCTCTGCCGCGCGCTGCAACACACAGGGACCTCTGCCGCTCTGCCGCGCGCTGCAACACACAGGGACCTCTGCTGCTCTGCAACACACAGGGACCTCTGCCGCGCTGCAACACACAGGGACCTCTGCTGCTCTGCAACACACAGGGACCTCTGCTGCTCTGCAACACACAGGGACCTCTGCTGCTCTGCAACACACAGGGACCTCTGCCGCTCTGCAACACACAGGGACCTCTGCTGCTCTGCAACACACAGGGACCTCTGCCGCGCGCTGCAACACACAGGGACCTCTGCCGCTCTGCCGCGCGCTGCAACACACAGGGACCTCTGCCGCGCGCTGCAACACAGAGGAGCTTGGCGCGGCGTAGCGGCAGGCGTGGATAAGGGGCCGTGCTAGCGCGGGGTCACGTGGGCGTCGTGGCCAATCAGAGGAACCCGGAAACCGAACTGTGTTGTATTTGGCACAGACGCCTCCCAGTCATGTTCCAACACCCCCCCCCCCCCCATTCACCTTTTGTCTCACCCGATACCAATCCCCCCTTTCTAACTCACCCCTCCCTCCTTCCTGGGCCATCCTACCCACAATCCCTTTCTCTCTCCACTATAAAGACCCACGTCTCACTGGATTCTGGGAGCTCTCTGGAGGCCGGCGTCTCCATCGAGTCATCTGCTGTAACTCATGATCTACTTGGACCTGTTTGGGTAATAAACCTGTGTTTAACCAAATCTATATTTGACTATATTTAAACAGTACTGTATATTTGTATATCTTGTATGTCATAAATGTAACAGTACTGTATATCTGTATGTCATAAATGGCATGATATATATCTGTATATCTGTATGATGTGTGTATGTCATAAATGTCAATATGAATTGAAAATGGGGGACCCTGATGTAAACAAGACGAAAGTCTCTCTCTGGTCTGCATCCCCTTAACTGTTTAATTGAGCCGTACTGTATTGTACCCATTCTGCAATCTGTTAAATAAAATGTTCAATCAAAAGGTTTTCAATCAAACTAAGTACATTCATTGATCCGGGTATATTCCTCCACACGTGCATACATGTGTGTGTGTGTGTGTGTGTGTGTGTGTGTGCAGGTGTGTGTGTGTTGTGTGTGTGTGTGCATGGTGCAGGTGTGTGTGTGCATGGTGCAGGTGTGTGTGTGTGTGTGCAGGTGTGTGTGTGTTGTGTGTGTGTGTGTGTGTGTGTGTGTGTGTGTGCGTGGTGCAGGTGTGTGTTGTGTGTGTGTGCATGGTGCAGGTGTGTGTGTGCATGGTGCAGGTGTGTGTGTGTGTGTGTGTGTGTGTGTGTGTGTGTGTGTGTGTGTGCGTGCGTGGTGCAGGTGTGTGTGTGTTGTGTGTGTGTGTGCATGGTGCAGGTGTGTGTGTGCATGGTGCAGGTGTGTGTGTGTGTGTGTGTGTGTGTGTGTGGATTTCAGTTAGAAAACATTGGTGCCGGTGTTCTGCCGAATTCTGCTGCTTTCTCGAAAAAGGCTGCCGTAGCGCGAATCGATAGCCGCCTCTGCCGATTTCTGCTGTTTTGTATACTTCTGGGGTGGCGTATTTCAATAGACCAATTATATCTATATATGCTCCCACTACATAATCATTTTATATTACCTCACTACTCACTCCATGTATACTGTATGCATATGGGGAGCATATAAAACAAAAAATATAAACTATTTGCAAACTAACAAAATATGACATGTAGGCGCCGCGGAATGCATTTGGAATGGGTAGGGACGTTACTCCCTCCGCCCCCAAACCAAGCCACATGCTCGTAAGTTACGCATTAGTTTATTGACTATAGCCTACATTTAGTCACAATCAATATGCATTACTTGACCAGTATGATGTATGACACGGCGGTCAACCAGTTGCATAGGATTAAAACATGTGAACACTCACCCCGTGCTAGGTTGCTGGGAAACGTGTACCTGGTAGTAAGCCATGGCCTCTGTGGTATTTGCTACTCTCATGTTCTCGAAAAGAATGTACAGTGTTTTTCCAATTCTGATATCCAAGCACTGAAAATGCATTCTCGTTGGTTCCGCTTAAACCCGAACCGAGTCCCTCCATTGTCCAAAGGCGACATTTGGTGCAGAAAAGTTTTGCTCTCGTTTAGTTGTTTGACAAAACGTTAGCCATCTGTGGTCCTTGAACCACTTGGGGATGAACAGAGCGGTTTCTGTGAGATGTCCCTGCCTTGTCCTTGTATCCGTTTTGTCCCTGCGAGAACAGCGGGGTGGTCTGGTTGATTGGACTCACGGTAGCAGCAGAGCGGGGCTAGCTGGATCAACGACAGTTGGACATTCTTCTACCGCTGGTTCCTCAGAGCTCATCGTGGGCTGGAGTGACGGTGGTTAACTTTGACCCGAAGAAATCAGTTATTTTTCGACGCTTCATCGTTCAATGGTAACGTATTATTATTATTGCTTAAGCTTTAGCAGTCTGCTTAGAGATAGAGGCTAGAGCGCTATTGAAATGCATGACACGTTAGTGTGACGCTGAGACCTCTGTGTGCACTGTGCTCACATGACACGTTAGTGTGACACTAAGACCTCTGTGTGCACTGTGCTCACATGACACGTTAGTGTGACGCTAAGACCTCTGTGTGCACTGTGCTCACATGACACGTTAGTGTGACTAAGACCTCTGTGTGCACTGTGCTCACATGACACGTTAGTGTGACACTAAGACCTCTGTGTGCACTGTGCTCACATGACACGTTAGTGTGACACTAAGACCTCTGTGTGCACTGTGCTCACATGACACGTTAGTGTGACACTAAGACCTCTGTGTGCACTGTGCTCACATGACACGTTAGTGACACTAAGACCTCTGTGTGCACTGTGCTCACATGACACGTTAGTGTGACACTAAGACCTCTGTGTGCACTGTGCTCACATGACACGTTAGTGTGACACTAAGACCTCTGTGTGCACTGTGCTCACATGACACGTTAGTGTGACACTAAGACCTCTGTGTGCACTGTGCTCACATGACACGTTAGTGTGACACTAAGACCTCTGTGTGCACTGTGCTCACATGACACGTTAGTGTGACACTAAGACCTCTGTGTGCACTGTGCTCACATGACACGTTAGTGTGACACTAAGACCTCTGTGTGCACTGTGCTCACATGACACGTTAGTGTGACACTAAGACCTCTGTGTGCTCTGTGCTCACATGACACGTTAGTGTGACACTAAGACCTCTGTGTGCACTGTGCTCACATGACACGTTAGTGTGACACTAAGACCTCTGTGTGCACTGTGCTCACATGACACGTTAGTAACACTAAGACCTCTGTGTGCACTGTGCTCACATGACACGTTAGTGTGACACTAAGACCTCTGTGTGCACTGTGCTCACATGACACGTTAGTGTGACACTAAGACCTCTGTGTGCACTGTGCTCACATGACACGTTAGTGTGACACTAAGACCTCTGTGTGCACTGTGCTCACATGACACGTTAGTGTGACACTAAGACCTCTGTGTGCACTGTGCTCACATGACACGTTAGTGTGACACTAAGACCTCTGTGTGCACTGTGCTCACATGACACGTTAGTGTGACACTAAGACCTCTGTGTGCACTGTGCTCACATGACACGTTAGTGTGACACTAAGACCTCTGTGTGCACTGTGCTCACATGACACGTTAGTGTGACGCTAAGACCTCTGTGTGCACTGTGCTCACATGACACGTTAGTGTGACCTCTGTGTGACCTCTGTGTGCACTGTGCTCACATGACACGTTAGTGTGACCTCTGTGTGACCTCTGTGTGCACTGTGCTCACATGACACGTTAGTGTGACACTAAGACCTCTGTGTGCACTGTGCTCACATGACACGTTAGTGTGACACTAAGACCTCTGTGTGCACTGTGCTCACATGACACGTTAGTGTGACACTAAGACCTCTGTGTGCACTGTGCTCACATGACACGTTAGTGTGACACTAAGACCTCTGTGTGCACTGTGCTCACATGACACGTTAGTGTGACACTAAGACCTCTGTGTGCTCTGTGCTCTACATGACACGTTAGTGTGACACTAAGACCTCTGTGTGCACTGTGCTCACATGACACGTTAGTGTGACACTAAGACCTCTGTGTGCACTGTGCTCACATGACACGTTAGTGTGACACTAAGACCTCTGTGTGCACTGTGCTCACATGACACGTTAGTGTGACACTAAGACCTCTGTGTGCTCTGTGCTCACATGACACGTTAGTGTGACACTAAGACCTCTGTGTGCACTGTGCTCACATGACACGTTAGTGTGACACTAAGACCTCTGTGTGCACTGTGCTCACATGACACGTTAGTGTGACACTAAGACCTCTGTGTGCACTGTGCTCACATGACACGTTAGTGTGACACTAAGACCTCTGTGTGCACTGTGCTCACATGACACGTTAGTGTGACACTAAGACCTCTGTGTGCACTGTGCTCACATGACACGTTAGTGTGACACTAAGACCTCTGTGTGCTCTGTGCTCACATGACACGTTAGTGTGACACTAAGACCTCTGTGTGCACTGTGCTCACATGACACGTTAGTGTGACACTAAGACCTCTGTGTGCACTGTGCTCACATGACACGTTAGTGTGACGCTAAGACCTCTGTGTGCACTGTGCTCACATGACACGTTAGTGTGACCTCTGTGTGACCTCTGTGTGCACTGTGCTCACATGACACGTTAGTGTGACCTCTGTGTGACCTCTGTGTGCACTGTGCTCACATGACACGTTAGTGTGACACTAAGACCTCTGTGTGCACTGTGCTCACATGACACGTTAGTGTGACAATAAGACCTCTGTGTGCACTGTGCTCACATGACACGTTAGTGTGACACTAAGACCTCTGTGTGCACTGTGCTCACATGACACGTTAGTGTGACACTAAGACCTCTGTGTGCACTGTGCTCACATGACACGTTAGTGTGACACTAAGACCTCTGTGTGCTCTGTGCTCACATGACACGTTAGTGTGACACTAAGACCTCTGTGTGCACTGTGCTCACATGACACGTTAGTGTGACACTAAGACCTCTGTGTGCTCTGTGCTCACATGACACGTTAGTGTGACACTAAGACCTCTGTGTGCACTGTGCTCACATGACACGTTAGTGTGACACTAAGACCTCTGTGTGCACTGTGCTCACATGACACGTTAGTGTGACACTAAGACCTCTGTGTGCTCTGTGCTCACATGACACGTTAGTGTGACACTAAGACCTCTGTCTGCACTGTGCTCACATGACACGTTAGTGTGACACTAAGACCTCTGTGTGCACTGTGCTCACATGACACGTTAGTGACACTAAGACCTCTGTGTGCACTGTGCTCACATGACACGTTAGTGTGACACTAAGACCTCTGTGTGCACTGTGCTCACATGACACGTTAGTGTGACACTAAGACCTCTGTGTGCACTGTGCTCACATGACACGTTAGTGTGACCTCTGTGTGACCTCTGTGTGCACTGTGCTCACATGACACGTTAGTGTGACCTCTGTGTGACCTCTGTGTGCACTGTGCTCACATGACACGTTAGTGTGACCTCTGTGTGACCTCTGTGTGACCTCTGTGTGCACTGTGCTCACATGACACAATAGCCAATCAATCATTAGGAAACAGAATTTGTCGCTTGCAATAATAGGCTAGCTCACGTATTTTTTTATTAAATTTTTTTTTACGTAGGCTGACTGGAAATTAACCCGGGAAGCGCGCAGAATGCGTTTTAGCAGCAGTGGTGCCGTTCTGCTGGCCGGGCTGTGGCCTTCACTCCGAGCGCAGGACATTTTGACCGGAGAGATTAAATATGTCGGACTTCAACAGATTTTCCCGGTAAAAAAACTATAATTACCGGATAACGGAAACCCTGTGTGCATGGTGCAGGTGTGTGTGTGTGTGTGTGTGTGTGTGTGTGTGTGCAGGTGTGTGTGTGTGTGTGTGCAGGTGTGTGTGTGCATGGTGCAGGTGTGTGTGTGTGCATGGTGTGTGTGTGTGTGCAGGTGTGTGTGTGTGCATGGTGCAGGTGTGTGTGTGTGCAGGTGTGTGTGCAGGTGTGTGTGTGTGCATGGTGCAGGTGTGTGTGTGTGCAGGTGTGTGTGTGTGTGCAGGTGTGTGTGTGTGTGCAGGTGTGTGTGTGCAGGTGTGTGTGTGCAGGTGTGTGTGTGTGTGCAGGTGTGTGTGCATGGTGCAGGTGTGTGTGTGCAGGTGTGTGTGTGTGTGTGCAGGTGTGTGTGTGTGTGCATGGTGCAGGTGTGTGTGTGTGTGTGTGTGTGTGTGTGCAGGTGTGTGTGTGTGTGTGTGTGCAGGTGTGTGTATGGTGCAGGTGTGTGTGTGTGTGCAGGTGTGTGTGTGTGCAGGTGTGTGTGTGGTGCAGGTGTGTGTGTGTGCAGGTGTGTGTGTGTGCAGGTGTGTGTGTGGTGCAGGTGTGTGTGTGTGTGCAGGTGTGTGTGTGTGCAGGTGTGTGTGTGTGTGTGTGTGCAGGTGTGTGTGTGTGTGCAGGTGTGTGTGTGTGCAGGTGTGTGTGTGCATGGTGCAGGTGTGTGTGTGTGTGTGTGTCTGTGTGTGTGTGCAGGTGTGTGTGTGTGTGTGTGTGCAGGTGTGTGTGTGCATGGTGCAGGTGTGTGTGTGTGTGTGTGTGTGTGTGTGTGTGTGCATGGTGCAGGTGTGTGTGCAGGTGTGCGTGTGTGTGTGTGTGTGTGTGCAGGTGTGTGTGTGTGTGTGTGTGTGCAGGTGTGTGTGTGCATGGTGCAGGTGAGCGTGTGTGTGTGTGCAGGTGTGTGTGTGTGTGTGCAGGTGTGTGTGTGTGTGTGTGTGCAGGTGTGTGTGTGTGTGTGTGTGTGCAGGTGTGTGTGTGTGCAGGTGTGTGCATGTGTGTGTGTGTGTGTGTGTGTGCAGGTGTGTGTGTGTGTGTGCAGGTGTGTGTGTGTGTGTGTGTGCAGGTGTGTGTGTGCAGGTGTGTGTGTGTGCAGGTGTGTGCAGGTGTGTGTGTGTGTGTGTGTGTGTGCAGGTGTGTGTGTGTGTGTGTGTGCAGGTGTGTGTGTGTGTGCAGGTGTGTGTGTGTGTGCAGGTGTGTGTGTGTGTGTGTGTGTGTGTGTGTGTGCAGGTGTGTGTGTGTGTGTGTGTGCAGGTGTGTGTGTGTGTGCAGGTGTGTGTGTGTGTGTGTGTGTGCAGGTGTGTGTGTGTGTGTGTGTGTGTGCAGGTGTGTGTGTGTGTGCAGGTGTGCAGGTGTGTGTGTGTGTGTGTGTGTGTGCAGGTGTGTGTGTGTGCAGGTGTGCAGGTGTGTGTGTGCAGGTGTGTGTGTGTGTGTGTGTGTGTGTGTGCATGGTGCAGGTGTGTGTGTGCATGGTGCAGGTGTGTGTGTGTGTGCATGGTGCAGGTGTGTGTGTGCATGGTGCAGGTGTGTGTGTGTGTGCAGGTGTGTGTGTGTGTGTGTGCATGGTGCAGGTGTGTGTGTGTGTGTGCATGGTGCAGGTGTGTGTGTGTGTGTGTGTGTGTGCAGGTGTGTGTGTGTGTGTGTGTGTGTGCAGGTGTGTGTGTGCATGGTGCAGGTGTGTGTGTGTGTATGTGTGTGCAGGTGTGTGTGTGTGCATGGTGCAGGTGTGTGTGTGTGTGTGTGCAGGTGTGTGTGTGCATGGTGCAGGTGTGTGTGTGTGTGTGTGTGCAGGTGTGTGTGTGCATGGTGCAGGTGTGTGTGTGCATGGTGCAGGTGTGTGTGTGCATGGTGCAGGTGTGTGTGTGTGTGTGTGTGTGTGCAGGTGTGTGTGTGCATGGTGCAGGTGTGTGTGTGCATGGTGCAGGTGTGTGTGTGCATGGTGCAGGTGTGTGTGTGTGTGTGCATGGTGCAGGTGTGTGTGTGTGTGCATGGTGCAGGTGTGTGTGTGTGTGCATGCATGGTGCAGGTGTGTGTGTGTGTGTGTGCATGGTGCAGGTGTGTGTGTGTGTGTGTGTGCATGGTGCAGGTGTGTGTGTGTGTGTGTGTGCATGGTGCAGGTGTGTGTGTGTGGTGCAGGTGTGTGTGTGTGTGTGTGCAGGTGTGTGTGTGCAGGTGTGTGTGTGTGGTGCTGGTACCAGCTTGGGCAGGCTCCTCTTGGAGAACACCCTGCGGGGGCAGGACAGGTGCAGGTGTCTGGAGATCCAGCTGCGCATGTTGAGCCACTCGGCGGTGCCGCGGGGGGGGGGCCCGTCCTCCTTGTGGAGCAGAACCAGCTGCTTCTGGGCCCGGACCGCACTGCTCTCCAGCATGCGCTCCAGCTGCAGGGGTGGGGCAGAGGGGCGGGGCAGAGGGGCGGGGCACAGAGGGAGGCGGGGTCAGAGCGTGACAGTACAGAGAATTGTGGAATTCTCTCCATAGCGAGCTTAAAGTGCCACTTACAGGTTAAACCCTAGTCTTCAATTATGTGTAGTTTACATCATTGGTATCTAATTTCATTATTATTTTATTTTTTTGACGCCGGAAAATCCACTCATTAAGGGTTAAAAATGTCCACGCACGAATAACATGTATGGATGGAGCCAATGAAAAAAGCGTATCAGACGCTATCAGTGCTGTGACACTGTCACTGCAGGTAACTTTCCCCTACCTCTCATACACTACGATGGAGTTTGACGAGCGCGGAAAGCCATTTCCTTGATGCAAAATGGACGCCTTACAAGACGAAAAAGGGTTTAATCGTCGGAGAGACTTTGATGGACCAGCTACTACTGCATTTTTGGTTGAAACAAAGTTAGTTATAATGCTTTTAATGTCGTAAAAAAAGAACTACATTTACCACTAGGCAGCCTGTTGTTCAGTACGCAGCGCTATTGGCTGTCGCCTTATCCCCGTCACGGGTCATAGTACCAAGCTAGCTAGCTAACGTTAACGTTAGCATTATGTCTACTGTCGTGAACCATTTTAAATCGGGGCATGTAGAGGAGTTTCGGGAATGAGTAAAATGTGCAGGTCCTCTTCTCAGACCTGTGGGGAAAAGTCAAGTCAAGTCAAGAGTTTTATTTGTCACGGCATACAAGTATACAATGAAATGCGGGTGGTCTTGCCCGCAACGATGTGCAATACAGTAGTAACAACATATAATAGAATCCAATAAAACAACATTGTGCAATAAACAAGTAACATAGTAGGGCATATCGGTATTTGTACATAAGTTATTTACAGAGCATGGAGGACATGCTAGGTCCTTTGGTAGTGCAATACACTGTTAGCTACGGATGAGGCACTGGGTCTTTCTGTACATGCTATTTTATACAATCTCAGGTTATACTATACTATTTTTAAAGTGACCTTTCCTTAGTGGCCATAAGTGTGGGCGTGTGCAGCATGAGTGTGTGCTTGCTCACTGCACGCATCATGCCGGCTAGCAAGCTAGCTAGCTACACGTTGCGGCATGTTGATACGATAGTAGCCCCTTTCGTGACTGTGATGCACTCTGTGCTACCACGATAGCTAACTAACGTTAACGTTACAAGCTCAAACACCTTATAACTACTACTACTGTCGTGTCCATAAGTTCCCTGGCAGAATACTTTGTTTGTGAGGACAAAGGTATACAGGAGTTAGGAGTTTCGAGAATGCCGGCTAGCAAGCTAGCTAGCTACTAACGTTATAAACTACACAATATGTACAACGACACAATGATTTACATTAGTATTTACAAATATGGTAACGTGGTTGTGGCTTTTACAAATAGTGGTTAGCTTTAGAGATAAATGGCTATGATCACGGAGCACTAGTGTTAGGTGAAACAGATACTAGCCACAGATTCCTCGGCTAGTAGTAACAAGAAGGCGTTTTGCTTCCTGCCACTACCTGTGTGTGATTCTCAGCGCCCCCTGCTGCCCTGATACCTGGTGTGACGTCATCATTTCGCTGACACACGCACGCTATGAAACATGGATACAAATATGGACGTGCGTAGTGGTTGTGGATGGGCGGACAAAATGTTTGATAAAAACGCTAAAACTGGGTCAATTTCGATAATCTTTTTTCCCTCTTCATGAAAGTCCCATTTGGCCTAGTCCACATTGTTTATTGAACAAAAATACAACCTGCAAGTGGGCCTTTAAAAGGATGTAGTAATATTTGTCAATTAAAAAAGAATTATAAAAAAATATATATTTAGTCAGTATGAAATTCAAATATAAATCTGAATAGTGAGATATTTCATTTTCTTCTTTATTATTATTATTATTATTATTATTATTTATTTTTTAATCTGTGGATTGTTTGTTTCTTTGTATATGGTATGAATTATTATTTCAAAACGCATTATGTTCAGACAGGCTTTTGGTCATATAGGCACCCTTTGTCCTCACTGTTCCTATAGTTTTTAGTTATTGACTGATGATTTTATTTAAATTCTTTTTATTCTATTATTTTATTTGGTTCACTGTTTTTAACTGCCGTCTGTTGTTGTCGTCATTTATTTCAGATTTTTGTTTTTAAATGTTAGCTGTATGATTGATTGATTGATTGATTGAAAAGTTTATTAACAGATTGCAGAATGGGTACAGTACAGTACAGCTCAATACATACAATTGTTAAGAGGATGCAGACCTGAGAAAGACTTTCGTCTTGTTTCCATCAGGGTCCCCCATTTTCAATTCATCATATGACACACATGACATACAGATAGACAGTACTGCTACATCTATACATTTATGACATACCAGATTTTCAAATACAGTACTGTTTGTGATACTAAAAAAATCCAGAAGAAGAGTATATACATTTGACATAGAAACTGTGCATTGGGGGAGGTTGGGTAGGTGGGGTGGGGCTGTACATTGGAGGTGGGGGGGGGGGGTTGGGTAGGGGGGGGGGACACACTGTACATTGGAATACTGACATACATTTGACATGGAAACTGTACATTGGAGGAGGTTGGGTAGGTGGGGTGGGGTTGGGTGGGGCTGTACATTGGAATACTGACAAAGCCATGCTTGGTCTTTATTGTACAACTGGGTTAGGACATTTGTAGGGGCCAGTTTTGAATTGCAGTCTCCCGTAGGTGTTCTTTGAGAGTGTTTTTGAAGGTGGGTAGTGATTTACATTCCTTTACAGCTTTGGGTAGGGCGTTCCACATTGTTGTGGCATAATTGCGAAACGTGTTTAGTCCCTTGTTTGAGCCGAATCTGGGTTTTACATGATTTGTGGAGCTCCCTCTGGTGTTGTGATCGTGGTATTCACTGACCTTTGGGAAGTATTTTGACATGTACATGGTTACCTTGGTCGTGTAGTGTATCTTGTAGACCAGGCCCATTGCAAGTTGCTGTACTCTGTCGTCTACTCTAAGCCATCCTAGGTTGGCAAAGTGGGCAGGGGTGAGGTGGGTTCTAGGAGTAAGGTCAAGCAGTAGTCTGACTAGTTTGTTTTGAGATGTTTGTAATTTGGTTTTTAGTGCCTTTGAGGTGCTTTGGTACCATGAGGTGCAAGCATAGCCGTAGTACCCTTGAATGAGTGCTCCTGCCAGAGTCTTCAGGGTATTCTTGTTTACCAGAGAGGAGATCCGGTACAATAATCGAGTTCGTTGATTGACTTTTTTTATTACATTGGATGCCATTTTGTCACAGGAAAGATTAGCCTCTAGGATGGAACCCAGGTAGGTAATTTCATCTTTCCTTGTGACAATATTGTCACCCACTGTAACCGAGAAGCCGTCGGTCTTGCTGAGTTTGTTATTTGAACCGAAGAGAATGGACTCTGTTTTGCCCATATAGTGTAAAGCACCTTGTGCATTCGTGCTGTGAAGGCTGCTATATAAATAAAGGTCATTCATTCATTCATAATGATTGAAGAAGTGCGTCTTTAGTCAACGGCGAAAGATTGGACGGGTTTCGGCTCCTAACTGGGGTGGGCAGTTCATTCCACCATTGTGGGGCAAGGACTGAGAAAAGGCGGCTTCTCCTTGATGACCCTCCCGGAGCTCGGATAGTGTTCTCCCTCCTCTCCACTCAGACGGCAGGGAGGTGATCTACTCTCCACTCAGACGGCAGGGAGGTGATCTACTCTCCACTCAGACGGCAGGGAGGTGATCTACTCTCCACTCAGATGGCAGGGAGGTGATCTACTCTCCACTCAGACGGCAAGGGAGGTGATCTACTCTCCACTCAGACGGCAGGGAGGTGATCTACTCTCCACTCAGACGGCAGGGAGGTGATCTACTCTCCACTCAGACGGCAGGAGGTGATCTACTCTCCACTCAGACGGCAGGGAGGTGATCTACTCTCCACTCAGACGGCAGGGAGGTGATCTACTCTCCACTCAGATGGCAGGGAGGTGATCTACTCTCCACTCAGACGGCAGGGAGGTGATCTACTCTCCACTCAGACGGCAGGGAGGTGATCTACTCTCCACTCAGACGGCAGGGAGGTGATCTACTCTCCACTCAGACGGCAGGGAGGTGATCTACTCTCCACTCAGACGGCAGGGAGGTGATCTACTCTCCACTCAGACGGCAGGGAGGTGATCTACTCTCCACTCAGACGGCAGGGAGGTGATCTCCTCTCCACTCAGACGGCAGGGAGGTGATCTACTCTCCACTCAGACGGCAGGGAGGTGATCTACTCTCCACAGCAGCCGCCTCTAGCTTTAATTACCACTAATAGGGTCTAATCCTGCTCAACCTGACGACACGTGGACTCCCCCCGGGATGTAGGTCATATTCGCGGCTGCAATAACAGCACTGTAGTGTGGTAGGGGAAAGGGTTAACCTTCTGTAGTGTAGTAGTGAAAGGGTTAACCTTCTGTAGTGTGGTAGGGAAAGGGTTAACCTTCTGTAGTGTAGTAGTGAAAGGGTTAACCTTCTGTAGTGTGGTAGGGAAAGGGTTAACCTTCTGTAGTGTAGTAGGGAAAGGGTTAACCTTCTGTAGTGTGGTAGGGAAAGGGTTAACCTTCTGTAGTGTGGTAGTGAAAGGGTTAACCTTCTGTAGTGTGGTAGGGAAAGGGTTAACCTTCTGTAGTGTGGTAGGGAAATGGTTAACCTTCTGTAGTGTGGTAGGGAAAGGGTTAACCTTCTGTAGTGTGGTAGTGAAAGGTTAACCTCCTGTAGTGTGGTAGGGAAAGGGTTAACCTTCTAGTGTGGTAGTGAAAGGTTAACCTTCTGTAGTGTGGTAGTGAAAGGTTAACCTTCTGTAGTGTGTAGTGAAAGGTTAACTTTCTGTAGTGTGGTAGTGAAAGGGTTAACCTTCTGTAGTGTGGTAGGGAAAGGTTAACATTCTGTAGTGTGGTAGTGAAAGGGTTAACCTTCTGTAGTGTGGTAGGGAAAGGTTAACCTTCTGTAGTGTGGTAGGGAAAGGGTTAACCTTCTGTAGGTGGTTAGGGAAAGGGTTAACCTTTCTATAGTGTGGTAGTGAAAGGTTAACCTTCTGTAGTGTGGTAGTGAAAGGTTAACCTTCTGTAGTGTGGTAGTTGAAAGGGTTAATGGGGGGGGGGGTTAAAGGGGAAATGATAAAAAAAAAAAAAAAAAAAAAAACTAACCCCGACTAACCTTAATTAACCCTTAGAAGTCAACGGGGCCTATTGCTCCCGTGGGCGGAGAACAAAAGAATTAGAAATCTCTCACAAATGCTCAGGAAGTCCCGTTTTTCAAAAATCTGTAAAAATAGCACAAAGACAATTTCGAGTGCATAATAGTGTAATCTATATGTATCCTTACTTGCTAAACATAATACGACTTGTAAATATGTTTAATTCTTGCTCAATTGTATAGTTCTAAATATCCCTGTATTCCCCCGAAACTACAACGCGTCACGTACATGCACGCGCGCACACACACACAGCGCATAGGTGTTAATCACTGAGTGATCTAATATGCATATTCTTCAGCGCGAGAGGGGGGGGGGGGTTGTGGTTTCTCACTGTCTGTCGTTGATAATATAATCTGAAGAGGTCCTGCATTATTATTATTATCATTCTCGAGAATACACGCGGACCCGACGGAACGTTAACTTATGAATAAAAAGTAGTCTAACATGCTTTTCATCCTCGCCCGTGTATATACCCACGTCGCGCTAAAACATCAACTACTGTATGAGTAGAGACAGAGTGCTTGTGTGTACGAGTTATGATGAGTTATCTCGCAGTTTTCTAGAGTAGAAAGGTGCGCCCAGTAGAGCACACACACACACACACAGAAGGAATTTCTTGTACAGCGAGTTGGGGCGTTTTATTTATTTTATCACTTGTAGGCTACCATAGCGAAGGCTCATGGCAGCAACGTTAGTGGTTGAAACGTGATTCGAGAGTGATACCAAGTGGAAGGAAATATATCCTGTCATCAGTGCGTATAGCAGGTATCCTCGAAATTCTCCGCTATCTCCTCTGCAAGCTCCTGTCTGTCCGCCTGCACTGCTCCAACTGCCTGTGTCTGTCTACTGCTTTGGTCCAATCATATTCAGAGTCCCGTCAGAATCCCGCCCCCCCACCCACAGTCTGCGAATCAGAGGCAGAAGTAGGGCGGGTCTTCACGAAATGCGTGTTGTCTCTTTCAACGGGTTGGAGTCAGAGCGAGAGTTGACAGCGCATATACACAGGTAGTCTAATCTGCAGGTACTGTAGCGAGTAGCATAGTTTTGCCAGCAGGCAGTTAGTAGAAAAATATGGCATGTTCAAAGATGGCCAGTAAAATAAAAGTCAACAGTGAAAATCGCTGCAATAATAATTCTTTCTTTCTTTCTTTCTTTCTTTCTTTCTTTCTTTCTTTCTTTCTTCTTTCTTTCTTTCTTTCTTTCTTTTCTTTCTTTCTTTCTTTCTTTCTTTCTTCTTTCTTCTTTCTTTCTTTCTTTCTTTCTTCTTCTTCTCTCTCTCTCTCTCTCTCTCTCTCTCTCTCTCTCTCTCTCTCTCTCTCTCCTCTCTCCTCTCTCTCTCTCTCTCTCTCTCTCTCTCTCTCTCTCTCTCTCTCTACTCTCTCTCTCTCTCTCTCTCTCTCTCTCTCCTCTCTCTCTCTCTCTCTCTCTCTCTCTCTCCTCTCTCTCTCTCTCTCTCTCTCCTCTCTCTCTCTCTCTCTCTCTCTCTCTCTCTCTCCCTCTCTCTCTCTCCTCTCTCTCGTCTCTCCTCTCTCTCTCTCTCTCTCCTCTCTCTCTCTCTCTAGAGAAATACAACCACAAATTGTTATTGGTTTGCTTCTTTTTCTTACAGTACTATATATACTGTACTTTACTGTATATACTGTACCATCCACTGTACTGAAACATCTCAATATAAGTAATCATGGTATGCTGCAAAAGGTGATATGGTATGTGATATGGTACAGTACTGTAAATACCATCTCTCTCCTCTCTATCTCTCTCTCTCTCTCTCTCTCTCTCTCTCTCTCTCTCTCTCTCTCTCTCTCTCTCTCTCTCTCTCTCTCTCTCTCTGGCTTTATTGAGGAAGGGCACACCCTCTATCAAGCTGAGTAACAATGTTCATCAAAGTGTTGAGTGCTACAGTGTAGGTTAGTATATTAGGACAAGTGCATACCTACATGTATGACCTATATCTATCTACTACTTTTGGATATGAGCATTTTTTCAATACCCAACTATGTAGTGGCCGCTTGTCGCTAGGCTAGGCCTCCTGCTGGGTCCATTCACTGGAATAACAAGGAATGACTGGGCCTTTGCTCCAGGTGTGAAATGGTTCTAGTGACAATGATCACATTGAATTCTGGGAGTGTAGTTCTCTCATCAGATAGCTGAATGAACTTGGATCTAGTTCAAAGTCCTATACTGAAAAGGTGTTAGGATTTACCAGAATGTTTGATAGGACATTGATTGAAAACTATCGTCTCAAATTTGACAATTGATGGCTTATTTTGAAGGTATGAATCTGTAATTTTATATTATGTAACAAAAAAAAAAGGGGGAAATTCTCAGGAGGAGGAGCTATTTAGGTTAGACTTCTAAGGGTTAATGTCATGCACTTGTCCTAATAAACTAACCTACACTGTAACACGCAACACTTTGATGAACATTGTTACTCAGCTGATAGAGTTATACCCTTCTTGCTGTCTTGTCGCACAGAACTTGTAAGTCGCTTTGGATAAAAGCGTCAGCTAAATGACTAAATGTAAATGTAAATGTAGTGTGGTAGGGAAGGTTAACCTTCTGTAGTGAGGTAGTGAAAGGGTTAACCTTCTGTAGTGTGGTAGTGAAAGGGTTAACCTCTGTAGTGTGGTAGTGAAAGGTTAACCTTCTGTAGTGTGGTAGTGAAAGGTTAACCTTCTGTAGTGTGGCAGTGAAAGGTTAGCCTTCTGTAGTGTGGTAGTGAAAGGTTAACCTTCTGTAGTGTGGTAGTGAAAGGTTAACCGTCTGTAGTGTGGTAGTGAAAGGGTTAACCTTCTGTAGTGTGGTAGTGAAAGGTTAACCTTCTGTAGGTGTGGTAGTGAAAGGTTAACCCTTCTGTAGTGTGGTAGTGAAAGGTTAACCCTTCTGTAGTGTGGTAGTGAAAGGTTAACCTTCTGTAGTGTGGCAGTGAAAGGTTAACCTTCTGTAGTGTGGTAGTGAAAGGGTTAACCTTCTGTAGTGGTGGTAGTGAAGGGTTAACCGTCTGTAGTGTGGTAGTGAAAGGGTTAACCTTCTGTAGTGTGGTAGTGAAAGGTTAACCTTCTGTAGTGTGGTAGTGAAAGGTTAACCTTCTGTAGTGTGGTAGTGAAAGGTTAACCTTCTGTA
>NC_140165.1:118320617-118360617 GCF_963971535.1 Notolepis coatsorum
GAGAGACACACACCTTGCTTACAAGTAACAAAGTGCTTCACAAATTCCAAAGATCAAAAGGACGACAACAACTAAAAAAAAGGAGAAAAACTGAATAGCAAGTACATGATAATCAATACACACTTCAGACAAAGCAAAACCTTTAATCACTGACACACAGAAATATCAAAGGAAAAGTGTGAAGCTGGTGATGATCCATGAACCATCCTGACGTGCTTTTTAGCAGCCAGGGGCAGATTTTGTGTTGGTGTATGTTAGAACTTTGTTAGAACTTTAGTGTTAAGAGCGATGCACTGCTCTGTTGTTCTATACGGTCATTTAGAACTGAACGTTAACTCAGTGTTAAGAGCGATGCACTGCTCTGTTGTTCTATACGGTCATTTAGAACTGAACGTTAACTCAGTGTTAAGAGCGATGCACTGCTCTGTTGTTCTATACGGTCATTTAGAACTGAACGTTAACTCAGTGTTAAGAGCGATGCACTGCTCTGTTGTTCTATACGGTCATTTAGAACTGAACGTTAACTCAGTGTTAAGAGCGATGCACTGCTCTGTTGTTCTATACGGTCATTTAGAACTGAACGTTAACTCAGTGTTAAGAGCGATGCACTGCTCTGTTGTTCTATACGGTCATTTAGAACTGAACGTTAACTCAGTGTTAAGAGCGATGCACTGCTCTGTTGTTCTATACGGTCATTTAGAACTGAACGTTAACTCAGTGTTACACCCCTTCCTGACAGGCAGCGACGCGAGCGAGCTAGAGACGAAATCGCCCGCGAGTCGCGACACTGTCCTGATATGAGGCGGCGCGTGTCCGAGTGTGTCTGTGTGTGTGTGTGTTACCTGGAAGCACACGTGGGGGGGGCCTGGGATTCTTGACCAATAAAAAGTGTTTAGGGGCGGGACTCGGCCGCGTAATCGCTCAACTAGAGACACAGCGAGCGAATATCTGAGGGGTGAACGACATCGCTGTCGCTCGCGGCAGGTCAGGATAGTCTGATTGAAACGAATACATTTTAATCATTTTCGCAATCACGCTCGCTCGCGTCGCTCCCTGTCAGGAACCGGTGTTAAGAGCGATGCACTGCTCTGTTGTTCTATACGGTAATTTTTTTTTTTTTATCTACCTTTTCTTCCATTTTCTATTTTTCTCCCGTCCCCAATTTCGTATCGTCCAATTCTACCCTCCCCTGTCTTGAACGCTGTTAGGCCATGCCTCCCACAAGCCGGCTGCAATGTGGACGAAGCCATACATTGCACGTGTCCCCTCCGGTACTCGAGGAAGCAGCCGTCGCATCTTTTCACCTGCACAGCGCGATCTCTCAGCGTCGGGGGTCTGCGTGGGAGGGACACGCCGCCCCCGTCGCTTCCTGATTCTGCTGCGCAGGCAGGCGCTAGGGATGGGTACCGAATTCGGTTCTTTTGAGGTACCGAACCGAAACACGTCGGTACTACAGAGTATCGATTCAAGTGAGATACAGAAACTTACTTTTTTTCTTTTCATGTCAACGTTCACACGCACAATATATGCT
Organism: Notolepis coatsorum; assembly: GCF_963971535.1. Lineage (NCBI taxonomy): Eukaryota > Metazoa > Chordata > Actinopteri > Aulopiformes > Paralepididae > Notolepis > Notolepis coatsorum. The sequence goes on from NC_140165.1 coordinate 118,322,149, forward strand.
TACCTAGGATTTGACTTGATTCAACAACAAAGCAGTTGGAGCAATGGCAAGCCGAAAACGGTCGAAATTGTAGTTATTTGAAGTTAGGATTTCTTTTTTAGACTAAAGTACAGAAAAAAGGTACCGTTGGGTACCGGTATCGATTCACAGGTACCGGTACCGTATCGGTTCAAATGTGAAAGGTACCCATCCCTAGCAGGCGCACCAACCAACCTGTAGGAGTCGCTGTCCACAACGTCCGATCCCCACCCATCAGCTTCCCACCCCCTAATACTGCCAATTGTATTAGTATGAACGACCAGCCAAGCTGATAGCAATGCGGAGAGCTGGGCTCGAACCCAGCGTCTCCTGCATTGGTGGTGAGCGCCTTGCCCACTGCACCACCTAGCCGCCCTCTATAAGGTAATTTAGAACTGAACGTTAACTCAGTGTTAAGAGCGATGCACTGCTCTGTTGTTCTATACGGTCATTTAGAACTGAACGTTAACTCAGTGTTAAGAGCGATGCACTGCTCTGTTGTTCTATACGGTCATTTAGAACTGAACGTTAACTCAGTGTTAAGAGCGATGCACTGCTCTGTTGTTCTATACGGTCATTTAGAACTGAACGTTAACTCAGTGTTAAGAGCGATGCACTGCTCTGTTGTTCTATACGGTCATTTAGAACTGAACGTTAACTCAGTGTTAAGAGCGATGCACTGCTCTGTTGTTCTATACGGTCATTTAGAACTGAACGTTAACTCAGTGTTAAGAGCGATGCACTGCTCTGTTGTTCTATACGGTCATTTTTTTTTATCTACCTTTTCTCCCATTTTCTATTTTTCTCCCGTCCCCAATTTCGTATCGTCCAATTCTACCCTCCCCTGTCTTGAACGCTGTTAGGCCATGCCTAACCTCCCCAGAGAGCAGTCGCATTTTTTATCTCTCCTCCCTGCCCTCCAAGGCCTCCTTTACCCTCCTCCCTGCAGCCGCTTTTATCTCCGTACACCAGCGCTGTCTTTCTGCCTCTCTCGACGGTGTGGACTCTAAGCTGCAATTAATAACGGTGTGGATCCCTAATTACAACTGCCTTACAACTGCCTCCTTGACGGTGTGGACATTCTACTTTTTCTTCAATATACCTGACTTCCTACTCAGTCAATCAATGGATCAACTAGTAAGCTGGGGTTTTGCAGCAGTGGATCGAATTTTCTCTTCAAGAAAACAAAGTGCGACCGAACCATTATGTCCGATAGGGACATTCCAGGCCGGGTTTGCAATTGACAGTTGGAATAATTGGCGATCAATATGCCTATATTCTATTGAGATTGAAGATGTTGAGGATCTGTATCTCCTCGTCATCTTCCTGATCGGTTGGGGAGCGATCGCAATTTGGATTTGGATTTGCTGCCTTCAAGTAGTAGCAAGATTGGAAAATGCCCACATTGAACTGACAAAGCGGCTCGCTCAACACACAGCCGATGAACAATGTAGGGGTCAAATAATGTTGGGGGTCGCGCAGGACATTAGGACCGCGACAAAGAAGAAAGATCTGGATTAAATTAAAGCATTACAGAAATCATTGTAACCTGATGCAAACCACCCCCCCCCCCCGCCACAAAACTCAAGTCTGTGGAAGAAAAGAAAGAATGTTCGAGGTCAATGCAAGAGGCCGAGGAGAAGAAGTCAAGATAAGACCTGGTTTATGACGTCCGTACCCATCGCAACCAAGGACGGGACAGTATCTGACTGTCTGAAGATAAGATGGATGGCAGGCCCCCCCTCCCCTCCCCATCCTCACGCAAACCTCCCCCCCACGAGCACGACTGGCGACGTGCACGGAAGGAGGGGTGGATCCCTCGACTGCCTCACACGCCCAAACCCTAAGCCACTACCCTATCCTTAACTCCCACCCCCCACTCTCCGCCCTCCCTCCCATCCCCCAAATTCCCTCCCCCGAGGGTGCTTCTTGAAGCTCACTGACTTTCGACATAAATTAACATTGTAACAACAAATGTGCTTTGTTTGTATTAATTTAGGGTTGTGCCATTATTATTATGCAAAGATAATAATTGTGATTAATTCTGTAATGAGTTGTGTGTTTCTAGCATCCTTGACACCCAAGGACAACGATGTAAATAAGTCAAGAGGCTTTTTCGTTTCTATCCTTGACAACAATGTATGTTGGATTAATGATCTGTATATGTTGCGGAGTCTAAATAAAAACCTGAAACCTGAAACCTCCCACAAGCCGGCTGCAATGTGGACGAAGCCATACATTGCACGTGTCCCCTCCGGTACTCGAGGAAGCAGCCGTCGCATCTTTTCACCTGCACAGCGCGATCTCTCAGCGTCGGGGGGTCTGCGTGGGAGGGACACGCCGCCTCCGTCGCTTCCTGATTCTGCTGCGCAGGCGCTAGGGATGGGTACCGAATTCGGTTCTTTTGAGGTACCGAACCGAAACACGTCGGTACTACCGAGTATCGATTCAAGTGAGATACAGAAAAAAAAAAAAAATCTTTTTTTACTTTTTTTCTTTTCATGTCAACGTTCACACGCACAATATATGCTTACCTAGTGTGAAGTGCCACAGAACAACAAGTGACACTTTTGGAAATTGACATCCTGATTCGTTCCTATATGACCAGTATAATCTTTAAACTGAACTCTGGAGGATAGCTATATGATGGCTCTACTTATAAAAATGGAAATGAGCCTTTAATATCTGCAGAAAAGGTGCCTGTTGTCTGTGAAGAACAGGCCCGCAAAGGGGAGTCAACCTGGGGAATGTGCTTCAGCAGAAGAGAGAAAGCTGTAATGTGGAGAGTCACAGCCACGTGACCCCACAATCGCCATCTCGTCCCCCAGTACAGACGCTATTAAGACAATGGAAAATGACCGCCCAGGATGACAGAGTGGGTGTGAAGTGCCACAGAACAAGTGACACTTTTGGAAATTGACATCCTGATTCGTTCCAATATAGCCGTATATACCTATTTTTCACATGTAATTATATGCTTCATTATTCAATTATTCAATTGACGATGGACAATGACCTCCCAGGATGACAGAGTGGGTGTGAAGTGCCACAGAACAACAAGTGACACTTTTGGAAATTGACATCCTGATTCGTTCCTATATGACCAGTATAATCTTTAAACTGAACTCTGGAGGATAGCTCTATGATGGCTCTACTTATAAAAATGGAAATGAGCCTTTAATATCTGCAGAAAAGGTGCCTGTTGTCTGTGAAGAACAGGCCCGCAATGGGGAGTCAACCTGGGGAATGTGGGGAATGTGGCCCTCAGCAGAGGAGAGAGAGCTGTAAATGTTAACCCTTACAGACGGGAAGGGAATTAAAGGTTGAGGGTTGAGAAACAGGGAGTCCTGAAACTATAGAGGGAATCTTAAAAAACTATATAACAATTAAATGTTTAATGTGTACAGTAAAAGTTTTCATAAATGGCATGCTTATAATTAACTGTCAGTAGAGAATAATACTAAAAGAATGATGTGTAAAACTGTTTTCTGGAGGGGATCTTTAAGGAATCTTGATAAGAAATCCTATGGATGGCCTCGTGCCTGGTACCATATCACGTGGTCACCACAGACAAAGCAGTTGTCTGTTCTGAAGGAATAAGGGACTTTCTCTTACTTAAACCACTAGGTAACTAGAAGTAACGCTAGTACAAAGAAGGAGGAGTCCATACGAAATATGTATTGTATTTTGGTTTGCTAAACGAAAATGACATCCCTGTGACATCACTGTGTTTAGACCAATCGAAAATATGATACAATATCAATATAAAAAGGAGTGTAGCCCTTTCAAGAGCCAGACTTTTTTGAGAGATTTTGAGGAGATGACTGAAACACCGGGCACAAGCCGTGCCAGATGAGATGTTTTGTTTTATGCTCATTTTAACTGAATTGGAAATTTTCCAATTCAGTCTCTTTTTGTAACTTGCCTTTTCTAATTAAAAATACCTCTTTATAAATATATCCTTTGTATCCTTTCTTCTGACCAGACGGCCGGGTAAGCATTGAAATGTGTTTTGCATTGTAACTTCACCCTTTGCATTTTGATTAATGATGTAAAACTTTAGAAGTGTGGCTTTATCCAGACGGAGTAAAAGGAGAAATATGATTATGCATTAAGGACTAAAGGTGGGTTCTGTATAACTGTGTATTACAGTGGTAATACGGCCAACCGAGTAGATTAAAGCAAAATAGAATAAGTGGCTTTATCCCTACGGAGGCCTGAGGAGAAAAATGTATATGTATACTAAAGGTGGGTTCCGTATAACTGTGATTATCAAGTAATGCCATACAGTGGTAATACGGCCAACCGAGTAGATTAAAGCAAAATAAATAAAAGTAAACTCCGCAACTCCAATCAATCAACTGTATGACTGGGGGGGACGGGGGGGTGCCTGTGTGTGAGCCGGGGTCGGCTGGGTTTAAGCCCTGAAGTCTATAGACACATTGAGTCCTACACGTCCCAAACTTCGCAGGACGCTGCTTGAAGCTGGGATGCGGACCAATGAGTTATGGGATAATCAGACTGGATTCATTAAAGGGACAGACGCAGGACAACGTAAGAAAGACATTACACATAGTGGGGGCCCCCCAGGGCTGTGTTCTGAGTCCCCTCCTCTACTCCCTGTACACACACGACTGTGTGGCTCAGCGGAGTAGCAATACAATCATCAAATTTGCTGACGACACAGTGGTGGTGGGCCTGATCTCTGCCAACGACGAGAGGGCCTACCTGGAAGAGGTCAAGGTCCTGGCGGGATGGTGCCAGGAAAACAGCCTCTCCCTGAACGTCAGCAAAACAAAGGAGATGATTGTGGACTTCAGGAGGTCGGGGGTCAAGGACTACAGCCCCCTCAGCATCGACGGGGCACAGGTTGAGAGAGTCAACAGCTTTAAGTACCTCGGAGCCTACATATCCGAGGACTTGACATGGACCACACACATTGACAGTGTTGTGAAGAAGGCACGACAACGCCTCTACTTCCTCAGGCGCCTAAGGAAGTTCCAAGTCAGTCAGAAGATCCTTAAGAACTTCTACTCATGTACAATAGAGAGCATCTTGACTGGCAACATCACCTCCTGGTTTGGGAATAGCACTGCACAAGACCGAAGCAGACTACAAAGAGTGACACGTTCAGCCGAACGCACAATTGGAGGGGGGCTCCCCACCCTCCAGAACATTTACAACAAGCGTTGCAAGGGCAAGGCTAAGAGAATCATTAAAGACTCCAGTCACCCGAACAACTGCCTCTTTGAACTGCTGCGGTCAGGCAAGCGATACCGGAGTCTCAAGGCGAGCACAGAAAGACTCAGAAGAAGCTTCTATCCCCAGGCCATCAGGCTGCTAAACGAACAATGAACACTACACAACAACAACCACCAAACGCACATAGCACACACATCCACACGCACACACTCACTTTAAACAAACACACTGTAGCACCCACTCCACACACTTTATAGCACACACCCACTTTAAACAAACACACTGTAGCACCCACTCCCCACACTTTATATTTATTGATGAAGGATTGCACTACAGCTCGTACACCTTACTGTAAATTGTACCTAAATTGTACCTCATCCCATTTCTGCTTTGCACTATATAGTACTGTACATTAGTACACTGCATAGTATTGTATATTATATGGTAACTCAGAACATTGTACATATGTCTATACCAAACACTGTGACCTCATTTTCTTCTTCTAAATTACATGCTATACTATGTTATTTGATACTATCTTGTCTAGCACAGTCTCTGGAGCGTAACAGTAAGAAGCATTTTGTATGAAAGTATTCTGTACTTCTGTATGACAACTATTAAAGAAACTTGAAACTTGAAACTTGGAGGATATACAAAAGCAGGGTGAGAGTGCGGTACTGATTAGCCTAGATGCAGAAAAGGCATTCGACAGTGTTAGATGGGTATTTTTATATAAGGCGCTAGAGAAATTCGGACTAAACGAAAGGGCAATGAAGACGATCAAGGCACTATATCAGGAGCCGACAGCGAGAATTAAGGTGAATGGCAGCCTGACGGATAGAATCAGACTGGAGAGGGCTACCAGACAGGGATGTTGTCTCTCGCCGACGCTCTTCGACGTTTTCATAGAACCATTGGCACAACTGATCAGACAGACCGAGGACATCAAGTGGATAGTGATAAGGGGGACGGAACACAAATTAGGCCTATTTGCGGACGACGTGATAGTGTACATGAGACAACCAGATAAGAGCTTCCCGGCACTGATGGATCTACTGAAGGAATATGGCCACTACTCAGGATACAAACTAAACGTGACAAAGACACAGGCCTTAGCGTGGAACTATACTCCAACGACAGAAATTAGGGAGGAGTACGGGATAAGGTGGGACATGGACAGGATTAAATACCTAGGGGTGAACATTACGAGAGGGTGGGGAAGTTGTTTGAGGCGACTTATACACAGATCAATCAGAACATCAAGAAAGACTTAGAGAGATGGACAGTAATGCCCCTGGACTTCAACTCAAGGATAGAGGTTATTAAAATGAACATACTATCAAGGTTACTATACCTGTTTCTGTCACTACCCATACAGATACCACAGAACCAATTCAGGGAGTGGGACAGACTGGTATCAAGGTTCATATGGGCGGGGAGAAGACCACGGGTCAGATAAAAAACGCTACAACTACCAAAGGAAAAGGGGGGAATGGCAGTACCCAGCCTACAAGACTTATTATGCAGCATAGCTGAGAGCAGTGACGTGCTGGTGCAACGACAACTATGAGGCTAGATGGAAAGACATTGAAAAAGAAGGGGGGGGGATACAAAGTACAGGTTCTCGTAGGAGATAGGGAACTATTCAAGGAAAAAGAGGAACTGTTAGATCCAATCACCAAGTGCACCTTGATTATATGGAACAGAGTAGTAAAAACACACAAGTTGGGGAAGCAGTCAGGGGTTCTGAGATGGGTAGCACATGACAAGAGGTTCGAGCCAGGGAGGGTGGACCATGGATTCAGAAGGTGGGAAAGAGGTGGGGCAACAGTGATATGCAAAAAGAAGGGGGAAATGCAGACACTACAAAAACTGAAGGAGAAATTTGGATTAGAAAACAGGGACCACTTCAGATATCTACAGATTAGAGATTACTATAACAAAGAAATAAGAGGGGACAAAGACGAGGAACAGAATGGAATAATTAGGATGATAGTAAGGGCGTACGAAGGGGGAAAGGAAGGGTAATATCAGCACTGTACCGGGCTATAATGGCCAGCAAGGGACACACGACTGACTATATAAGAGAGAAATGGGAGAGAGAACTAGAGATGGGAATCACAGAGAAGGAATGGGATAACATATGCGAGGTGCAGCACTCAACAACAGGGTCAAGGGTATGGAAGGAATTTGGATGGAAGAACATAATCAGGTTCTTTATAACCCCGGAGTTGAAGGGAAAGTATGCACCAGCACAAAAGGCATGCTGGAGGATGTGTGGGAAGGAGGGGGCAAATCACACACATGTATTCTGGGGATGTCAGAAGCTGAAGGGGTATTGGGAGGAGATAGGGGAGGCAATAACCAGAATAATAGGATACGGGTTACCCCAGACGGGCCTGGTGCTATACTTAGGGGACTTGACGCACGAGGGTATACAAGGGGGGGACAAATATTTAATAAAGATAATGCTGATATCGGCCAGAAAAGCAATAACGAGGCAGTGGTACAAGGAAGACCCACCGACAATAGCACAATGGGAAGGAATAGTAGAGGAGATACAGGATATGGATAGGATAACGCACATGCTGAGGCTACAGGAGGAGAAATATGGGGAAAGTGGGGGGACTATAAGGGGGACGGGAACGACATCACAGAGGGAGAAGCGAATGCAACACAAGAAGGCGAAGGATGAGGGAGGAAAGAGGTTCGAGGAGGGTCATTGAACCCATGTCACACACTTTGCCTTAGTCAGTACTTTTTTTTTTTTTTTGAGGGTATTATGATTTTTCTTTATTGTCTATGCTTGTTTGGGCCCATATTATTGTACTGTTGTGTTATTGATGTCATTGTAAATGTTGTGTTGTATGTCTATAAGTGTTAAATAAAAAAATTTAAAAATTTAAAAAAAATAAAAAATAAGGGAATATTCAGTCAATATACATAATTATATACAATATACAATACAGAGTAAAATGAGTAACAGTGAGGTACAATGCAAAAATTAGATGAGGTACAAAACTTAGGGTAGGGTGCAAATGAGGTATGAATGTGGTGCAAATCTCTTTAATAATAGATAAATATAAAGTGTGTTAAAGTGAATAAAGTGAGTGGTAAGGTGAGTGTTTGTTTAAAGTGAGTGTGTACATGTGGATGTACACACCTCATGTACCCTCATGCTCCCCTGTCCCCTACTTTGCCATAGCTTGCCCCCCCACCTCCCCACACTTGCTAGCCCCCCTCGGCCCCTCCCTACTGATGTGCCCTCATCCTCCTCACCCGCCCCCCCCCCCCCCACCAACCCCACCCCCAGAACTACAGCCCAGACCAAACACCCGGAGACAACCAAACACCCACCTTCATCACAACGGATCGGGTAAGAAGGCAGTTCTCCAGGGTCAAGGTGAATAAAGCCAGAGGACCAGACAACATCAACCCCAGAGTGCTCAGGGCCTGCGCTGAGGAGCTGGCGGACACATTCCAACACCTCTTCAACCTCTCACTGAGACTGAAGAAGGTTCCCCGGCTGTGGAAAACATCCCTTATCGTCCTGGTGCCCAAGAAGGGACACCCCATCAATGACTACAGGCCGGTTGCTCTGACGGCACAGGTCATGAAGGTCTTTGAGAGGCTGGTTCTGGAGCACCTTAAACCACAGGTGAGAGGCTTTACGGACCCCCAGCAGTTTGCGTATCAGCAGAACATCGGTGTGGAGGATGCCATAATCTACATGGTCCACAAGGCCTACTTACATCTGGAGAAGCCGGGCAGCTCAGTGAGGGTAACATTCTTTGACTTTTCCAGTGCCTTCAACACTATTCAGCCTCCACTACTGACTGAGAAGCTGTCAGTGATGGGGGTGGAGGACGACTTGGTGGCCTGGATCTTCAACTACCTCACTGGCAGACCACAGTGTGTCAAACTGCAGGGGTGCCACTCGGACGTGCTGATCTGCAACACTGGCGCCCCCCAGGGAACTGTATTGGCACCCTTTTTATTCACCCTGTACACCTCAGACTTCCGCTTCAGCTCCGGGAACTACCATCTCCAAAAGTTCTGATGACTCCTCCATCGTTGGATACATCACCAACAACAACGAGGAGGAGTACAGAGCTGTGGTGGAGAGATTCACAGAGTGGAGCAATGAAAACCACCTACAGCTCAACATCAGCAAGACGAAGGAGATGGTGGTAGAGGTAGACCATCAGCGGAGCAGGAGGAAGCCCCCAACTCCCATCATCATCCAGGGGGTGGAGGTGGAAATGGTGGAGAACTACACATTCTTGGGTGTTCTCATGAACAATAAACTGGACTGGACGGACAACACCGAGGCCCTCTACAGGAAGGGACAGAGCAGACTGTTCTTCCTGAGAGGGCTCAGGTCTTTTAATGTCTGCAGCAAACTGCTGCAGATGTTCTACCAGTCTGTGGTGGCTAGTGCCCTCTTCTTCGCTGTGGTATGCTGGGGGGGCAACACCAACACAGACAAAATAAATAAACTAGTCAAGAAAGCAAGCTCTGTGGTGGGAGCGGACCTGGATAGTCTGCAGGTGGTGGCAGAGGGGAGGACAAGGAGGAAGCTGTATGCTATCCTCGATAACCCCTGCCACCCCCTCTATGATGAGCTGACCGCATTGCGGTCCACGTTTAGCCACAGACTTATCCCCCCCCTGACATACCACAAAGCGCTTCGGGCAGTCCTTTGTCCCGGTGGCAATCAGGCTCCACAACCAGGCAGGGCCAGGACGGGCTAACTGCTGTGGACTGGAGGAACTGGGTTGTGGACTGTAACCAATTAATATCATGATTGAACTCGTTTTTTTCTTTTCTTCCATTCGCCACTTTTAGCTCTATTTTAGCTCTTCTTTTTAGCCCTATGTATTTGTCCATCTTCGTTTATAACACATACTAAATAAGTGTATGTTATGTATTAACTGTTTCTATTAACTGTTTTTTAATTGCTGTGATGGACATCTGAATCTCCCCTCAGGGATAAATAAAGTTTTTCAATCAATCAATTCGATGTGTGTGCAGCAGTGAGTGGATGATGGGTTGTTAAATAGTGTCATTGTCGTTGAGCATCCTGATGGCCTGGGGATAGAAGCTCCTTCTGAGTCTCTCTGTGCTTGCCATGAGACTCCGGTAGCGCTTGCCTGACCGCAGCAGTTCAAAGAGGCAGTTGGTTTATACCTAGAGCATGAGGTTTATACATTGGTTGGTGGGTGCACAAACGCACACACAAAATGGTGGGTTCTGTATAACTGTTATTATCAAGTAATGCCATACAGTGGTAATACGGCCAACCGAGTAGATTAAAGCAAAATAGAATAAGTGGCTTTATCCCTACGGAGGCCTGAGGAGAAAAATGTATATGTATACTAAAGGTGGGTTCCGTATAACTGTGATTATCAAGTAATGCCATACAGTGGTAATACGGCCAACCGAGTAGATTAAAGCAAAATAAATAAAAGTAAACTCCGCAACTCCAATCAATCAACTGTATGACTGGGGGGGACGGGGGGGTGCCTGTGTGTGAGCCGGGGTCGGCTGGGTTTAAGCCCTGAAGTCTATAGACACATTGAGTCCTACACGTCCCAAACTTCGCAGGACGCTGCTTGAAGCTGGGATGCGGACCAATGAGTTATGGGATAATCTACCTAGCCTCTGCTTATGACTCGTACTTAACACCTAGGATTTGACTTGATTCAACAACAAAGCAGTTGGAGCAATGGCAAGCCGAAAACTGTCGAAATTGTAGTTATTTGAAGTTAGGATTTCTTTTTTAGACTAAAGTACAGAAAAAAGGTACCGTTGGGTACCGGTATCGATTCACAGGTACCGGTACCGTATCGGTTCAAATGTGAAAGGTACCCATCCCTAGCAGGCGCACCAACCAACCTGTAGGAGTCGCTGTCCACAACGTCCCATCCCCACCCATCAGCTTCCCACCCCCTAATACTGCCAATTGTATTAGTATGAACGACCAGCCAAGCTGATAGCAATGCGGAGAGCTGGCCTCGAACCCAGCGTCTCCTGCATTGGTGGTGAGCGCCTTGCCCACTGCACCACCTAGCCGCCCTCTATAAGGTCATTTAGAACTGAATGTTAACTCAGTGTTAAGAGCGATGCACTGCTCTGTTGTTCTATACGGTCATTTAGAACTGAACGTTAACTCAGTGTTAAGAGCGATGCACTGCTCTGTTGTTCTATACGGTCATTTAGAACTGAACGTTAACTCAGTGTTAAGAGCGATGCACTGCTCTGTTGTTCTATACGGTCATTTAGAACTGAACGTTAACTCAGTGTTAAGAGCGATGCACTGCTCTGTTGTTCTATACGGTCATTTAGAACTGAACGTTAACTCAGTGTTAAGAGCGATGCACTGCTCTGTTGTTCTATACGGTCATTTAGAACTGAACGTTAACTCAGTGTTAACTCTTTCAGTGCCACTCACGAGATTTCTCGTGTTTTTTTATAGGTGGTTGCTAGCCACTCACGAGATTTCTCAGATTTTTTTTTTTTTTCTTTTTTTGCGATCTGAAAAATTATTGCATCACCCGAGTCTACCCGAGTATAGCCGAGGGGCGCCGATGATCACTGTGGAAAAAAGCGCCCCCTGTCGTCTCCCAGATGACATAAGTGATTTTGGAATGGACTCAATGAAAATGAATGGGGAAAAAAATCCGGTACTCCACATTTTCCAGTTCACTGATCCAGCCGGGGTTACCACAGTTCATTCTGGAGCCTCAGATCCCCGCGGATCATAGAGATCTACTGTGTCGCGTTGGATCCATACACTTATCGATTTTTTCGAATGGTGATCAGGAATTGGAATATACCAGTTGGATACCATCTGATGTCAGGTAAGGACTCTGTGTTATCAGTGGTAGGATAATCGGAGTACGTTTGATGAAGTTATAAGCCGTTTTGTGAAATGTCTTCTTTCGGTTTCATTGTAAAAGTCCGAGAGGAAATCAACGGGGCGATTATCAGTGCGTGGCCGTAATGTGCGTGCGTGCACGTATAATATTGATCATCTAGCGTTTATTTGAAAACGATTCATAAAAAGGCCGACGAATATCAACGTTGTGGAATATTCCACTAAAAGACAATTTTCATAGAATGCTCCAGAATGAGCTGTTTTTTATATCAAAACGGGGGCTTTTCTAACTGCTCTGAAACGGAAACGACGCGATAAAAAAAGAATGCCTTCACAGCACTGACTGGAAAATAGTATTTGATAATGCGATGGGCAGATTAGACACATAGCCATAATTTAAAACATAGATTAGGCGATATTAACGTTAACATTGGCGCGGATGGTGGCATTCAAGCGGTAAAACGGAAAACCAGGCATGGCATTGAAAGAGTTAAGAGCGATGCACTGCTCTGTTGTTCTATACGGTCATTTAGAACTGAACGTTAACTCAGTGTTAAGAGCGATGCACTGCTCTGTTGTTCTATACGGTCATTTAGAACTGAACGTTAACTCAGTGTTAAGAGCGATGCACTGCTCTGTTGTTCTATTCAGTGTTATGAGCGATGCTCTGTTGTAAATGTTATTGTATATTTTTATTGAACCATTTTATCACACATTTTTACTCTGTCTATTCTATTTGATTATTTTTAGTATTGCCTATTTTTAAACTGAATCAAACCGCACTTTTTTTTTACTCCGTCTATTCTATTTTATAATTTGTATTACTGAATGAAACTGTAAACAGAGCGGCCTATTGGGATGTTAGATCCTAATGTGAAACACTGTGATTTACCTTACCTTGCTACTAGGGGTGGAACGATACGCATTCGAACCGTACACCGTTCGGCACGACCTCCACGGTTCGGGCGTCTGTGTATTGTACGGTTCAGGGGATGCGCAAATAAAAAATAAAACTTCATTTGGCACGGAGCCGGGAGAGGTGAGCGCTGGCTGCAGGCCGCAGCAGCACTGCAGGTGCTAGTCAGTTTGTGTAAATGGCAAGCGCAATATAAATCAATCTTCATTACGACTTACATCTTGCCATAATGTTAGCAGTTTGTACAACACAACGCACGTTTTAACTATGGTAGCCCGCCAGCTAATACAGTCAATGCAATGTTATTGTAGCTACTAGCTAGCAGAGGAGAAAATGGGAGTCTGAGAGGCGGGGTGTTTAAAGACAATGATAGGCATTTATTCAACATCCAAGAAGGCTAACATACAACTGTGTTTTACTAACTCAAACCGGGACTATTGCTGCTTTTCCACTGCATGTTATCAACACGATTCAACTCCGGTAACGTTAAGAGTCGAGAAGGTCCGTGGCGCTAAAATGTCCGTGCGGTCCCCCAACCCATAGATAGTTCCAACTCACCGAATTACTTTAATCCACCACAGTTGCACTCAATATTTAAATAATGTTAGTCTAAAATAAATGTAGACAGATAATGTACGTATTTTAAAAATAGAATGAACAGTGCAGTGTTGTTTTGAAACAGTACAGTGTGTGTGTTAGTTTGATGTATGCTGCAATTTATATTGATGGCCTCCTAATTTTGTTTATTTATTTATTTTAAATAACTGACACTTTTCCCTTTGATAAGAAATCCAGCCATATTCCTTTCATTGTATTGCAAATACTGCACTTTAATTTCAAGCGGAAAACTAATCTTTCCATTAACACATTCCCTGCCATTGGTTATATCCATCAATATAGCCAGTCTGCCACCACTGTAAGCCTATGGAGATGTTCACCTTCTTTGCAGGGCTATAACTTTTTAAATTGTATTGCTAAATTGACATTACTATGGCCCATTCAACATCGATTATCTATCGTTCAGAATGTGGGAACGTTATACTTTTTCATTCATACATTCATACAAAAATACCTTCTAGAATTTTTATCGTTTTCTGCAGTAATTCCTAGAACGTGAGTTATAGGCCTAAACGCATATATAGATTATCGATTGCCGTTTATTCCCTAGACATGCTATATTAAAAAATTCAACTGTATATGATCGTATACGTTATGCGTCATCATGCGCGGAGGTAAGAGGCGGGGGGTCGTTTATAATTCCGTGATCGTCAGTAAATGCTTTATGTAGTATGGATTGATTTATTGATCAGATGGTTTGCAGTGAAATGAATAAACAATTGGGCTGAAAATAACGTCAGTGTCCTCTTACCGTGCGTCAAAGAGACTGGCGGTGAAATATCCCAAGTATAGGAAGTCGATCGCCTAGGTCCATTTCCAGTTTGTATGTCGCAATAAACGCAGAAATCATATCGATTATTACGTTTATAAAGCGATCCATTATGTACATAGTGTCTGTCGGGAGCCTTGCAACAATGTCTGACGGCCGGATGAATTTAATCGACGCACACCCCACCACTTCCTGTTGTTCGAGTGTAACTCGCCCGACCATCCACCGGGCGGCAGTATTGAGCCGTCGTTGTATTGAGCCATAGGGTCCAGATGCAGCGTCGGAAGTGTATATATGAATTATGAATGCCATGGCGAAAAAATGAAATATTGATCTCAATAACGCTGTACAGCGAGATCTGGCGGTCAAAGCATGGCGGGCAATAACGCTTTACAGCGTGGATGGCGGTGGATGTGTTAAGAACTGACAATCAGGGAATTTAAACATTGTTGACATTGTTTTTTTGTGTTTATTAAAGAAAGGTGTTTGCACTAAGTTAATACTTTGACAAATGTAGCCTATATTTTTCAGTCAGTTCGGTCTTTGTGTGCCAAACATTATTTAAGGCTGTAAACACTGTAAACCTTTTTTTTATAAATGAGAAGCATGTTTAGATTTTTTTGTGTCAAATTTAAAAATAAATAAAAAACAACATATATATCGAACCGAACCGAAAACGTTTAGCCCAAAAGCGTGATACGAACCGAACCGTCGATTTTGTGAACCATTCCACCCCTACTTGCTACCTCTATCTTTTTTATGCTCGCTTATGCCTGTATTTGTTACTGCTGTGAAGCACTTTGAACTGCAATTTCTGTATGAAAAGTGCTATACAAATAAAGTTTATTATTATTATTATTATTATTATTATTATTATTATTATTATTATTATTATTATTATTATTATTGTGATTTAGGGAGATGCTGAGAAAGGCATCAGTTGTTAGTCTGACCGCTGTCCACACTACGTCCGCGCTGTGCCAGAGGTGGAGAAAGTCACTACTGCGCACGTGTCCCATAAAATGTCCCTGCCAGATCGTCCCGCGAGTGAGAGAGTGATCCCAATGTGCAGTGCATTGCATAAAACATAAAGCCTATGTTTTCATTTCTTAATCTGTTAAAACAGCCTATAACAGATTGAGAAATTAAGTAAAATCTTAAAATGTGCCCGACTCGGAGCGATGACTAGATGGTGTCCCTTGTGCACCCCGGTGACGTTATACCTGTCCAGTGCAGCGGAGCCCAGTCGCTGTTTGATGATGTCACTGGTCAGGAGAAGAGTGGGGCCTGCAACAACAGGAACAGAGGTCATCATCACACGCCTGTAAATACCTCTGCATGCGCTGGGAAAAAGATAGTTTCAGTGGACTCACTGTTTTGGTGCTTTGCCAAGAAACAGCTGTGACTAAAGTTGACTTCCTGTCACTTTTGTCGTTTGATAAAACAAAAACCTGGCAAAATTGATAAGATAAGATATTCCTTTATTGATCCCCTTGGGGAAATTCAGGCATCATAGCAGCATGGGGGGAGGGGGGAGGGGAGGTACAGGTAGTAAAAAAGCAGTGTAAACAATTCATTATTACATCTTGGTGAATAATGCTTCTTCTCTCTTATAATATCCCTAATATCCCAAATAATATTGGCTCTTTCCATCGCATACGGTCAATCAAGATGCCATTTCCAGGCTGTAGTGTGGTTAGTTCAAGAAGTTAAGAACACAAGGTGTTTGTATCGTTCTAGTTTGCGTACCGATGGCACTCAGTGCGTGTAGTGTGGTTAAGTTTCAAGTTTCAAGTTTCTTTAATAGTTGTCATACAGAAGTACAGAATACTTTTATACAAAATGCTTCTTACTGTTGCGCTCCAGAGACTGTGCAAGACAAGATAAGTATGAATTTGTATGGTTAGTTCAAGAACACAAGGTGTTTGTATTGTTCTAGTTTGCGTACCGATGGCACTCAGCGCGTGTAGTGTGGTTAGTTCAAGAACACAAGGTGTTTGTATTGTTCTAGTGTGCGTACCGATGGCACTCAGCGCATGTAGTGTGGTTAGTTCAAGAACACAAGGTGTAACTGAGGGGTACAATTCCCTGACTGTATTGATAAGTATGGTATCATTAAACCACTACCGCTTTATGTACTTTAATTACTGGCCATACAGTACATGATATATAAATATGATGAACACTTCCCACAATGAACCGGTTCCAAACCAAGGTGTAATCAAGTATTTATTGCAGCAAAAGGTACATAATATACTTCTCTATTATACTTTGGATGCGCTTATAAGGCAAAGGAATATGCGTAGGCAAATCAATAATGAATGTCCATTCTCTGGTTACGCAGGAGGTAATTATACAACCTGAATCTTAGGGAATTATATCTATGGTACACTAGTAATATATAGCGGGAGATACTGGAAGGGTCCCCCCGGTTGTAAGCCAGCAGGGGTAGAGGATCTGTCGGTAGTAGAGAGTCTGGTCAACGATGACTAAGGAGACTCCAAGTACAGGAGACGGTGCAATAGCCTCTTGATCCACAGACGAATACAGCTGTTCTCCGTAGACTGTAGCTCCACAGTGAAGAAAGCTAGCCGGCCTCAGGCTCTCTGAGGCGCCGACTCGACTGGTCTCCTCACAGGGTAAATCCAACACGTGTAGGCGTCGGCGATTCTCCGCTCCATAAATCACAGGACCAAAACAAATATAATCCAGCCGCAAAGGGCTATGTAGTCGTCGGGTAGATTAATCCAGTGTACATGTCCACACGGTTCTCGTCTAGGTCTCCTCGGGTGAAAGCGCCATGAAAGCAGCCCAGCCTGGATAAGCACTCTAGCTGGTACGAGGAAGCGTTGGTGATGCTGGTCACTGTAGAACTTTAGCCGCACGATACACTATACACAAATAGACTATTACTGACTTAATAGAAATATGTCGCACTCGACGGTATAGCGCCAAACTCTGACAATTCAGTTATTAATTCGCACGCGGTCTCAATGCTCTATTTTGGGGCCAAACAGGCCATACTTCACCGCACGTTGTATCGTGGGTGAGGCTTCAACTTATTGGGTAACTCTGACTTCTGACTAAGTGCTTCTGTATTCACCTGCGCCATATTTATATGCACGGCGAACAAACTAGTGCCAACCTCATTTCTGTCTCGTAGCCCTGGGCAAGGCCGGGCATGCACAGACATGTCTTGACGGTGACTTTGAACCTGACTCCGGAGGCATGGCTCTGGCGCCTGTGGACCGCTGTCCAATAGGAGAATGAAATATTATGGTCTGTACTAGGCTAAAGGGACATTCCGTGTATATGTACAAGGAATATACAAGGGATATCAAACGATATACAAATACTATGCAATATATATCAATCAATAAATATATATATTCGGTTTAATCTGATCCTTTGTAACACAAGGCGTTTGTATTGTTCTAGGTTGCGTACCGATGGCACTCAGCACATGTAGTGTGGTTAGTTCAAGAACACAAGGTGTTTGTATTGTTCTAGTGTGGTTAGTTCAAGAACACAAGGTGTTTGTATTGTTCTAGGTTGCGTACCGATGGCACTCAGCGCGTGCTGCAGCTCCAAGGTGAAGGCCATCATTGGCACCTCTTCAGAGACGGGCAGGATGGTGACCGTGGACAGGTTGGAGGCTGGGTTCCCTGCGTCCCACTTGCTGGTGGGGGTGTGGAGGGCAAGGCCGCGGGCTGGAGGGGGAGGGGGAGCAAGGAGCACGTTTCAAGTTGGATTGATTGAAAACTTTATTAACAGATTGCAGAATGGGGTACAATACAGTACGGCTCAATACACACAATTGTTAAGGGGATGCAGACCAGAGAAAGACCTTTGTCTTGTTTACATCAGGGTCCCCCATTTTCAATTCATAACATTTATGACATACATGATATACAGTACTGTTACATCCAGACATTTATGACATACAAGATATACACATATTATATACTGTTTATTTACAGACAGAGTTTCTAAAAGAGAATATATACATTTAACACTTTCCGTGCCAGCAGTGCCGTGCCTAGGTACCCCGTTGCTCGATCATATTTGTGAACGCATAAACTATATCTTAAATTATGGCTATGTGTCTAATACGCCCGTCGCTTATCAATGACTTGTGTGCAGTCAACATTGTCGAAACGGATTTTTTTTTAATCGGTTCATTTCCCTTTTATACGATTTAGAAAAACGCTCGTTTTTTGAAAGTTTCAGAAAAAAATATTGATTTCACACGAATCGCCCTTTACTGGAATACACAAAACACGTTGTAATTTTTCGGCCTATTTATGAATCGTTTTCAAATAAACGCTAGATTATCGATAGTATATGTGTACTTATGCACGCTATAGAAGCGGGTTGAAAAACCGATTCTCTTATTTCCTGATCGCACACACACACACATACACGGGACACGTTGATATATCTGTGAAAATAGCTCTGATTATCCCAAAACTGCTCAAATAGATTCCTTACCTCAGATCAGATGTTCTCCAAAAAGATTATTCCAATTCCTGATCGCCATTCCAAATATCGATCGCGTTTATTGATCCAACACTGGATACTGGAAACACTTATTCTCCGCTGTTCTGATGGTGGGCAATGACTGGGATCGTCTCCGGTTACATGCCTGACAAGTAAAATGTGGAATCCGGAAAAAATATTTCCCATGCGTTTCATTCAATCCAATCCAATGGGGTGCAATTCCCAATGGAGCTCAGAGAGAGTTCCAGTGGTAACGTGAGGCTAGATTGATGAAATATGAATGACGCTGAGCCTACAATGGAGAATGGAGAAGGCACGTGGGTGGACCAGGGTAGGAGACCGGGGTCCTGGAGCGGAGAGAGGAGAGAGAGGAGGGCCGGAGTGAACCGAGGCAGACTGAGGGCGGAGGCAGACGAGGAGGCGAGAGATGGAGTCGGAGAGGAGACACGGGGAAACGAACGGGATGAGTACACACACAAGGAATGGAATAAGCAGCCCAGATAGAAGCACTGTATAAGAACTGACGAAACATATGCATGAACACACACTACAAACGCTGCAGAGGTAAATAAGTAAGAATATAATTAGGCAACACCACATGAAACGAGGGTATACCAACAGTGGCCAGTAGAGGGAGCCGTCGCTCCAGCGAAGGCCTAGGAGGGATGCCCCAGAGGGGACACACAAACACAATGAGAACGCAGACATTACGAATGAGGATAATTACAGGGGCGAACAGACATGTCCCGGCTATAGACAATGCATAATGCCTACTGAAACACATACATGAACACACATTGCGAGTATCACAGATGGAAGTAATTAAGAAGATAAATATGCAGCCCATAGGAAATAGATAAAAGAAAATACATGGGCGCACACAGAGGATACCACACGTTTGACTGGGAGGAAGGAGGGGCAATGGAACGTGTGACTCACATTAAGAGAGACCTAGGAGGTGGGGATCTTTGGACAGGAGGAAGGACATATAGAGCACTTTGACCAGGAGCTCGAACGCACTAAACAGCACGAATGCTTCAGGCCCCCACGCCGCTAGGGAGAGCCCTCTCACTAAGAGAGCAGTTACTCTTCACCCGCCAGCAGGGGAGAGGGGGGGGACACACCTCCGAACACCTTGGGAGCACTTTATGTAGAGTTTATGTTTTTCTTTTTTGTTAACTATTATGGGTACACGGTAAAGAGAGCGGAGGCTACAACCGAAGGTAAAACTGTATATGACATGGGGGGGACTGACAGACGAACAAAGAAGAAATATGGCAAAGGTTAAAGGTATAAAAATGATGTTGAATGTAAATGGAATGAACAATCCGATAAAAAGGAGTAAAGTGATGTTGAAATGTAGAAAAGATGAGATGCAAGTGGTATTTTTGCAGGAGACGCATCTTATAGCACAGGAACACGAGAAACTGAAAAGATTTGGATATGAGAATGCATATTATAGTTCCTTTAAACGGACCTTGAGGAGAGGAGTAGCCATATTAATCAAGAACACGGTTACGTTAGTAAATGTATATGCCACACCGGAGAGTGAGAGATGTTTATTTGAGACCATTTATGACATGATAGCAATGGAATTGGAAGGGATATTGATATGTGCGAGGGATTTTAATGTGGTATTGAATCATGACATGGACACTACAAGTACTAGGAAAGGGAGACCACAAATCAGTAGGTATATGAATATACAAATGGCAGAAATGGGAATTACAGACGTTTGGAGGAGGATGCACGCTTTGGACAGGGAATACATGCACTACTCACATCCACACGCGACATATTCGAGAATAGATCATTTCCTTATGACGACGGGGGACAGCTACAGGGTAAAGGAAAGCAGAATATGGGTAGCGGACATATCGGACCACAGTGCGACATATCTGATAGTAGATCTGGAGGGAAGACGGAGGAACACGGTCTGGAGACTGAATGTGGGACTATTGAATAATAAGGGGTTGGTGAGTGGAATTAAGGAGGAGATAGCCAGATATAAGGAGGAAAATGACAACGGGGAGGTCGACCCGAACATTCTATGGGACACACTGAAGGCGGTAATAAGGGGAAAATTGATGGAGAAAGCAGCACTACTGAAGAGAGCCAGAACGGAGACATATCACAATCTGATAGGGAAGCTGAAGGATTTAGAGAGGAAGCACCAGATCTCAAAAGAACAGGAAACGCTCAGGGAAATCAAAGAAGTAAGGGCCAGGATAAATAGGGAATTATTGACGGAAATAGAAAAGAAAGCGAGGTTTATGAAACAGACATACTATGAGGGGGGACCAAGGGCGACTAGACTGTTAGCTAGGAGAATCAGGACGCAACAGAAGTTAAACACGATACACACAATAAGGGATACAAAGACTAACGAAATATTGAGACCCAGCTGAAATAGAGAGGACATTTAGAGATTACTATAAGACACTATACACACAGCCAATGGCAGCGGGAGAAGAGGAAATAGACGCTTTTTTGGAGAAGCTGGAGTTACCATCAATAGGGATAGAACAGAATGAAGAATTAAATAAAATAATTACAGAACAGGAACTGGAAGAGGCAATTAGTAGAGCAAAGAACAACAAATCTCCGGGGAGCGACGGATTCCCATCGGAATTCTACAAGACATTTAGAGTAGAATTAGCGCCCATGTTAGTAGCGGCATTCAGGCACACGATGGAAGAGGGCAAAATGCCTCCCTCATGGAAGGAAGCCATAATCACCACGATACCGAAAGAAGGGAAGGATAGAGAATTATGTAGTAGTTTCAGACCTGTGTCCATACTCAACATGGATTATAAGATGTATACATCAATAATATCAAAGAGATTCGAGACGTTTATGCCAGACATCATAGATGAAGATCAGACTGGATTCATTAAAGGGACAGACGCAGGACAACGTAAGAAAGACATTACACATAGTGGGGGCCCCCCAGGGCTGTGTTCTGAGTCCCCTCCTCTACTCCCTGTACACACACGACTGTGTGGCTCAGCGGAGTAGCAATACAATCATCAAATTTGCTGACGACACAGTGGTGGTGGGCCTGATCTCTGCCAACGACGAGAGGGCCTACCTGGAAGAGGTCAAGGTCCTGGCGGGATGGTGCCAGGAAAACAGCCTCTCCCTGAACGTCAGCAAAACAAAGGAGATGATTGTGGACTTCAGGAGGTCGGGGGTCAAGGACTACAGCCCCCTCAGCATCGACGGGGCACAGGTTGAGAGAGTCAACAGCTTTAAGTACCTCGGAGCCTACATATCCGAGGACTTGACATGGACCACACACATTGACAGTGTTGTGAAGAAGGCACGACAACGCCTCTACTTCCTCAGGCGCCTAAGGAAGTTCCAAGTCAGTCAGAAGATCCTTAAGAACTTCTACTCATGTACAATAGAGAGCATCTTGACTGGCAACATCACCTCCTGGTTTGGGAATAGCACTGCACAAGACCGAAGCAGACTACAAAGAGTGACACGTTCAGCCGAACGCACAATTGGAGGGGGGCTCCCCACCCTCCAGAACATTTACAACAAGCGTTGCAAGGGCAAGGCTAAGAGAATCATTAAAGACTCCAGTCACCCGAACAACTGCCTCTTTGAACTGCTGCGGTCAGGCAAGCGATACCGGAGTCTCAAGGCGAGCACAGAAAGACTCAGAAGAAGCTTCTATCCCCAGGCCATCAGGCTGCTAAACGAACAATGAACACTACACAACAACAACCACCAAACGCACATAGCACACACATCCACACGCACACACTCACTTTAAACAAACACACTGTAGCACCCACTCCCCACACTTTATATTTATTGATGAAGGATTGCACTACAGCTCGTACACCTTACTGTAAATTGTACCTAAATTGTACCTCATCCCATTTCTGCTTTGCACTATATAGTACTGTACATTAGTACACTGCATAGTATTGTATATTATATGGTAACTCAGAACATTGTACATATGTCTATACCAAACACTGTGACCTCATTTTCTTCTTCTAAATTACATGCTATACTATGTTATTTGATACTATCTTGTCTAGCACAGTCTCTGGAGCGTAACAGTAAGAAGCATTTTGTATGAAAGTATTCTGTACTTCTGTATGACAACTATTAAAGAAACTTGAAACTTGAAACTTGGAGGATATACAAAAGCAGGGTGAGAGTGCGGTACTGATTAGCCTAGATGCAGAAAAGGCATTCGACAGTGTTAGATGGGTATTTTTATATAAGGCGCTAGAGAAATTCGGACTAAACGAAAGGGCAATGAAGACGATCAAGGCACTATATCAGGAGCCGACAGCGAGAATTAAGGTGAATGGCAGCCTGACGGATAGAATCAGACTGGAGAGGGCTACCAGACAGGGATGTTGTCTCTCGCCGACGCTCTTCGACGTTTTCATAGAACCATTGGCACAACTGATCAGACAGACCGAGGACATCAAGTGGATAGTGATAAGGGGGACGGAACACAAATTAGGCCTATTTGCGGACGACGTGATAGTGTACATGAGACAACCAGATAAGAGCTTCCCGGCACTGATGGATCTACTGAAGGAATATGGCCACTACTCAGGATACAAACTAAACGTGACAAAGACACAGGCCTTAGCGTGGAACTATACTCCAACGACAGAAATTAGGGAGGAGTACGGGATAAGGTGGGACATGGACAGGATTAAATACCTAGGGGTGAACATTACGAGAGGGTGGGGAAGTTGTTTGAGGCGACTTATACACAGATCAATCAGAACATCAAGAAAGACTTAGAGAGATGGACAGTAATGCCCCTGGACTTCAACTCAAGGATAGAGGTTATTAAAATGAACATACTATCAAGGTTACTATACCTGTTTCCGTCACTACCCATACAGATACCACAGAACCAATTCAGGGAGTGGGACAGACTGGTATCAAGGTTCATATGGGCGGGGAGAAGACCACGGGTCAGATAAAAAACGCTACAACTACCAAAGGAAAAGGGGGGAATGGCCAGCCTACAAGACTTATTATGCAGCATAGCTGAGAGCAGTGACGTGCTGGTGCAACGACAACTATGAGGCTAGATGGAAAGACATTGAAAAAGAAGGGGGGGGGATACAAAGTACAGGTTCTCGTAGGAGATAGGGAACTATTCAAGGAAAAAGAGGAACTGTTAGATCCAATCACCAAGTGCACCTTGATTATATGGAACAGAGTAGTAAAAACACACAAGTTGGGGAAGCAGTCAGGGGTTCTGAGATGGGTAGCACATGACAAGAGGTTCGAGCCAGGGAGGGTGGACCATGGATTCAGAAGGTGGGAAAGAGGTGGGGCAACAGTGATATGCAAAAAGAAGGGGGAAATGCAGACACTACAAAAACTGAAGGAGAAATTTGGATTAGAAAACAGGGACCACTTCAGATATCTACAGATTAGAGATTACTATAACAAAGAAATAAGAGGGGACAAAGACGAGGAACAGAATGGAATAATTAGGATGATAGTAAGGGCGTACGAAGGGGGAAAGGAAGGGTAATATCAGCACTGTACCGGGCTATAATGGCCAGCAAGGGACACACGACTGACTATATAAGAGAGAAATGGGAGAGAGAACTAGAGATGGGAATCACAGAGAAGGAATGGGATAACATATGCGAGGTGCAGCACTCAACAACAGGGTCAAGGGTATGGAAGGAATTTGGATGGAAGAACATAATCAGGTTCTTTATAACCCCGGAGTTGAAGGGAAAGTATGCACCAGCACAAAAGGCATGCTGGAGGATGTGTGGGAAGGAGGGGGCAAATCACACACATGTATTCTGGGGATGTCAGAAGCTGAAGGGGTATTGGGAGGAGATAGGGGAGGCAATAACCAGAATAATAGGATACGGGTTACCCCAGACGTGCCTGGTGCTATACTTAGGGGACTTGACGCACGAGGGTATACAAGGGGGGGACAAATATTTAATAAAGATAATGCTGATATCGGCCAGAAAAGCAATAACGAGGCAGTGGTACAAGGAAGACCCACCGACAATAGCACAATGGGAAGGAATAGTAGAGGAGATACAGGATATGGATAGGATAACGCACATGCTGAGGCTACAGGAGGAGAAATATGGGGAAAGTGGGGGGACTATAAGGGGGACGGGAACGACATCACAGAGGGAGAAGCGAATGCAACACAAGAAGGCGAAGGATGAGGGAGGAAAGAGGTTCGAGGAGGGTCATTGAACCCATGTCACACACTTTGCCTTAGTCAGTACTTTTTTTTTTTTTTTGAGGGTATTATGATTTTTCTTTATTGTCTATGCTTGTTTGGGCCCATATTATTGTACTGTTGTGTTATTGATGTCATTGTAAATGTTGTGTTGTATGTCTATAAGTGTTAAATAAAAAAATTTAAAAATTTAAAAAAAATAAAAAATAAGGGAATATTCAGTCAATATACATAATTATATACAATATACAATACAGAGTAAAATGAGTAACAGTGAGGTACAATGCAAAAATTAGATGAGGTACAAAACTTAGGGTAGGGTGCAAATGAGGTATGAATGTGGTGCAAATCTCTTTAATAATAGATAAATATAAAGTGTGTTAAAGTGAATAAAGTGAGTGGTAAGGTGAGTGTTTGTTTAAAGTGAGTGTGTACATGTGGATGTACACACCTCATGTACCCTCATGCTCCCCTGTCCCCTACTTTGCCATAGCTTGCCCCCCCACCTCCCCGCACTTGCTAGCCCCCCTCGGCCCCTCCCTACTGATGTGCCCTCATCCTCCTCACCCGCCCCCCCCCCCCCCCACCAACCCCAGCCCCAGAACTACAGCCCAGACCAAACACCCGGAGACAACCAAACACCCACCTTCATCACAACGGATCGGGTAAGAAGGCAGCTCTCCAGGGTCAAGGTGAATAAAGCCAGAGGACCAGACAACATCAACCCCAGAGTGCTCAGGGCCTGCGCTGAGGAGCTGGCGGACACATTCCAACACCTCTTCAACCTCTCACTGAGACTGAAGAAGGTTCCCCGGCTCAAGTTCAAGTTCTTTAGTTCAAGTTCTTTAATAGTTGTCATACAGAAGTACAGAATACTTTCATACAAAATGCTTCTTACTGTTACGCTCCAGAGACTGTGCTAGACAAGATAGTATCAAATAACATAATAACATAATATAGCATGAATTTAGAAGAAGAATGAGGTCACAGTTGTTCGGTATAGACATATGTACAATGTTCTGAGTTACCATATAATATACAATACACAATACTATGCAGTGTACTAATGTACAGTACTATCTAGTGCAAAGCAGAAATGGGATGAGGTACAATTTTAGGTACAATTTACAGTAAGGTGTACGAGTTGTAGTGCAATCCTTCATCCATAAATATAAAGTGTGGGGAGTGGGTGCTACAGTGTGTTTGTTTAAAGTGGGTGTGTGCTATAAAGTGTGTGTAGTGGGTGCTACAGTGTGTTTGTTTAAAGTGAGTGTGTGCGTGTGGATGTGTGTGCTATGTGTGTTTGGTGGTTGTTGTTGTGTAGTGTTCATTCATTGTTCGTTTAGCAGCCTGATGGCCTGGGGATAGAAGCTACTTCTGAGTCTTTCTGTGCTCGCCTTGAGACTCCTGTGTCGCTTGCCTGACGGCAGCAGTTCAAAGAGGCAGTTGTTCGGGTGGCTCGAGTCCTTAATAATTCTCTTAGCCTTCCCCTTGCAACGCTTGTTGTAAATGTTCTGGAGAGTGGGGAGCCCCCCTCCAATTGTGCGTTCGGCTGAACGTGTCACTCTTTGTAGTCTGCTTTGGTCTTTTGCAGTGCTATTCCCAAACCAGGAGGTGATGTTGCCGGTCAAGATGCTCTCTATTGTACATGAGTAGAAGTTCTTAAGGATCTTCTGGCTGACTTGGAACTTCCTTAGGCGCCTGAGGAAGTAGAGGCGTTGTCGTGCCTTCTTCACCACACTGTTAATGTGTATGGTCCATTTCAAGTCCTCGGATATGTGGGCTCCGAGGTACTTGAAGCTGTTGACTCTCTCAACCGGTGCCCCGTCGATGCTGAGGGGGCTGTAGTCCTTGACCCCCGACCTCCTGAAGTCCACAATCATCTCCTTTGTTTTGCTGACGTTCAGGGAGAGGCTGTTTTCCTGGCACCATCCCGCCAGGACCTTGACCTCTTCCAGGTAGGCCCTCTCGTCGTTGGCAGAGATCAGGCCCACCACCACTGTGTCGTCAGCAAATTTGACGATTGTATTGCTACTCCGCTGAGCCACACAGTCGTGTGTGTACAGGGAGTAGAGGAGGGGACTCAGAACACAGCCCTGGGGGGCCCCTATGTTGAGGGTGATGGATGAGGAGGTGCAGTTGCCTGCTCTCACCACCTGGGGTCTGCCAGTCAGGAAGTCCAAGACCCACTGGCAGAGGTCATAGCCCAAGCCCAGGTCCCTGAGCTTGGCTATGAGTATGGAGGGGACTATGGTATTGAATGCCGAGCTGTAGTCGATGAATAGCATTCTCACATAGTTCCCCTGCCTCTTGTCCAGGTGTGATGCTGCTGTGTGCAGCACATGGGATATGGCGTCCTCCGTGGACCTGTTGGGGCGGTATGCAAATTGCAGGGGGTCCATGTTGATGGGGAGGGAGGAGCAGATGTAGCCCTTTACTAGCTTCTCAAAGCACTTCATGGCTATGGAGGTGAGAGCTACAGGGCGGTAGTCGTTGAGGCAAGCAGGCTTGGATTTTTTGGGTACAGGGATAATAGTGGACTTCTTCAGGCAGGTGGGGATGACAGCCTGTTCTAAGGACAGGTTAAATATGTCAGTGAATACTGGGGCCAGTTGGTCGGCACAGACTTTTAGGACGCGGCCGGGGATGCCGTCCGGACCTGCTGCCTTCCTGATATTCACTTTTTTAAAGGTCCGCCTCACCTCATGCTCTGTTACCCTGAACACTGCGCCTCCATCAGCAGCCGACCCCCCCCCCCCCATTGCCGAGGCTTGTGAGCTGGTGTTGTTATTACCAGCATCAAACCTCGCATAGAAGGTATTGAGGTCGTTTGCTAAGGAGATGTCATTGTTCAGTTTGAGGGAGGCGCCTTTGTAGTCTGTCATCGTTTTGAGCCCCTGCCACATAGCTCTAGAGTCAGCTTGTTCAAACTGGAGTTCAATTTTATCCCTGTAGCGCCGTTTGGCCTCTGACACTGTCCTCCTTACGTTGTGTTGCGCCACCTTGTGGTCATTCATGTTGCCTGCCACTAGGCCGTCATTGTATGCTTTGGTGCGCTCTCTCAGAGCTTCACGGACGGATTTGTCTACCCAGGGTTTTTGATTTGGGTAAACTTTCATTTTGGTAGTGGGGATTGTTTCTTTCACCCTAGTACAGACATAGTCCAGCACTGTCTCCGTGTAGGCATTAATGTTATCTGTGTCGCGGAATACAATCCAGTCTGTGTTGTGGAACACTGACCGGATCGTATCCTCTGACGTCACATCCCATTTCTGCACCTCTCGCGAGACTACGGGAGTACTTTTAATTCTTTGTCTGTACTTTGGTGTAAGGAAAATGGATGCGTGATCTGACTTGCCAAAGCCACTATCAGAATGAGCCTTGTAGCCACCTTTAAATTGCGTGTAACAGTGATCTAGGATGTTACCGCCTCTGGTGTTGCAAGTCACATGCTGGTAGAAATCAGGCAATACCTTTCTCAGATTGGCGCTATTGAAATCTCCCAGTACTAAAATGGCGGCGTTAACGTTCGTCGCTTGTATATTATTTACCTCGTCGTGTAGTCTGGAGAGCGCGGCGTTGTTGTTGGCTTGCGGTGGAATATACACTCCGACCAGGACGATCGCCGTTAACTCCCTCGGGAGGAAGAAAGGACGACACTTGATGGTTATATATTCCAGTTCTGGGGAGCAGTAGTTGGATAATTCCTTCACATTCGTTGGATCACTCCAATTTTTGTTAAACATGAAGGCAATACCTCCACCACGTTGTTTACCGGACTCTGATTGTGTCCGATCCTTCCTATGGATAAAGAAGTGATCCGTTGGTTGAATCGCGTGATCTGGAACCTCCGGTGTTAGCCAAGTTTCGGTGAAGCAAAGGACATTGCAGTCCCTAACGTCTCTTTGATATTGAATCCTTGCTCGGATGTCATCCAGTTTATTGTCTATTGATTGTACATTGGCTAGCAATATACTGGGAAGTGGTGTACGGTGTCGTCTGGATCTCAGCCTGTTTCGGATCCCAGACCTTTTTCCTCGACGTCTTTTCCTGGGGTCTAGGAACAAAGGATCCGGTCCTAGTCTCCGGAGGATTTCTTCCGGCCATTGATGTGGTTCGGAAAGTTGATCCAGCGAGTAATCCAGTTGGTAAGTTTCCCGTAATCCAATGTCAATGATTGACTGACGGTCATACACATATAATGCACCAACAGTTGGTGCAAATAAAACTCCTAATACTATAAAAATTAACAAAATAAAGCACAGTCTCGTCGGAGCGATCAGAAAGGCAGCCATCACAGCAGGCTGTGGAAAACATCCCTTATCGTCCTGGTGCCCAAGAAGGGACACCCCACCACTCTCAATGACTACAGGCCGGTTGCTCTGACGGCACAGGTCATGAAGGTCTTTGAGAGGCTGGTTCTGGAGCACCTTAAACCACAGGTGAGAGGCTTTACGGACCCCCAGCAGTTTGCGTATCAGCAGAACATCGGTGTGGAGGATGCCATAATCTACATGGTCCACAAGGCCTACTTACATCTGGAGAAGCCGGGCAGCTCAGTGAGGGTAACATTCTTTGACTTTTCCAGTGCCTTCAACACTATTCAGCCTCCACTACTGACTGAGAAGCTGTCAGTGATGGGGGTGGAGGACGACTTGGTGGCCTGGATCTTCAACTACCTCACTGGCAGACCACAGTGTGTCAAACTGCAGGGGTGCCACTCGGACGTGCTGATCTGCAACACTGGCGCCCCCCAGGGAACTGTATTGGCACCCTTTTTATTCACCCTGTACACCTCAGACTTCCGCTTCAGCTCCGGGAACTACCATCTCCAAAAGTTCTGATGACTCCTCCATCGTTGGATACATCACCAACAACAACGAGGAGGAGTACAGAGCTGTGGTGGAGAGATTCACAGAGTGGAGCAATGAAAACCACCTACAGCTCAACATCAGCAAGACGAAGGAGATGGTGGTAGAGGTAGACCATCAGCGGAGCAGGAGGAAGCCCCCAACTCCCATCATCATCCAGGGGGTGGAGGTGGAAATGGTGGAGAACTACACATTCTTGGGTGTTCTCATGAACAATAAACTGGACTGGACGGACAACACCGAGGCCCTCTACAGGAAGGGACAGAGCAGACTGTTCTTCCTGAGAGGGCTCAGGTCTTTTAATGTCTGCAGCAAACTGCTGCAGATGTTCTACCAGTCTGTGGTGGCTAGTGCCCTCTTCTTCGCTGTGGTATGCTGGGGGGGCAACACCAACACAGACAAAATAAATAAACTAGTCAAGAAAGCAAGCTCTGTGGTGGGAGCGGACCTGGATAGTCTGCAGGTGGTGGCAGAGGGGAGGACAAGGAGGAAGCTGTATGCTATCCTCGATAACCCCTGCCACCCCCTCTATGATGAGCTGACCGCATTGCGGTCCACGTTTAGCCACAGACTTATCCCCCCCCTGACATACCACAAAGCGCTTCGGGCAGTCCTTTGTCCCGGTGGCAATCAGGCTCCACAACCAGGCAGGGCCAGGACGGGCTAACTGCTGTGGACTGGAGGAACTGGGTTGTGGACTGTAACCAATTAATATCATGATTGAACTCGTTTTTTTCTTTTCTTCCATTCGCCACTTTTAGCTCTATTTTAGCTCTTCTTTTTAGCCCTATGTATTTGTCCATCTTCGTTTATAACACATACTAAATAAGTGTATGTTATGTATTAACTGTTTCTATTAACTGTTTTTTAATTGCTGTGATGGACATCTGAATCTCCCCTCAGGGATAAATAAAGTTTTTCAATCAATCAATTCGATGTGTGTGCAGCAGTGAGTGGATGATGGGTTGTTAAATAGTGTCATTGTCGTTGAGCATCCTGATGGCCTGGGGATAGAAGCTCCTTCTGAGTCTCTCTGTGCTTGCCATGAGACTCCGGTAGCGCTTGCCTGACCGCAGCAGTTCAAAGAGGCAGTTGGTTTATACCTAGAGCATGAGGTTTATACATTGGTTGGTGGGTGCACAAACGCACACACAAAATGTAACAACAAAACATCATCTACACTCACAGCACACACATCCACACGTACACACTCACTTTAAATAAACACGCACTTATTGGTAAAGAGATTTGCACTACAATTCATACCTCATTGCACCTTACCCCAAGTTGTACCTCATCCCATTTCTGCATTGTACTGTATAGTGTATTGTACTGTAACTCACTGTTACTCTTCTTTTTTTTTTACTCTGTATTGTATATTGTATATAATGTATATTGCCTGAATACTTAAAATGTTTATACTTTTTATCTGTTTTTTTTATCTAGCACACTCCCAGGAGCTCATGACAGAAAAAAGCATGTCATGAAAAAGTATTCTGGATATTTTTTTACTATGACAACTAATGAAGAAACTTGAACTTGAACTTGCGCACACACGCGGTACCTGCCAGTGGTCACACACGCAGTACCTGCCAGTGGCCCGTTGACCTGCTGCATGTTGCCCAGGATCTTCTGCCCCAGCAGGTGGATGAGCCGGGTGACCACCTGCGGGTACCTCCTCTTGATGGAGTTCAGCGCCCCCTCCGGCAGCTTGGCCAGCTCCGAGTCCCTCACGGCGTGCACCGTGGTCGCTCGGTTCAGATGGGTGAGGGCCTCCACCTGGCGGGGCGGGGGGGGGGGGGGGGGGGGGGGACACACACAGTCAATCACTAGTCCCGATTATTAACCCTTTCACTGCCCCACTACCACACAACGGTTTGACCCTTTCACTGCGACACGACAAAGTGTAGTGTAAAACCTTTACACCACAGACGGTTAACCTGATAGTAAAGGGTTAACCTTCTGTGGTGTGGCAGTGAAAGGGTTACGACTCGTCAGACAAACATGCAGCGTGTCCTGAATTAAAAACAGCTTCTTCCCCACTGCCCCCCCCCCCCCCCCCCCCACTGGACACTGAACTCCCTGTAGCAGCCCCACTGCCATACGGACACTGAGCTCCCTGTAGCACCCCCACTGCCATACGGACACTGACCTCCCTGTAGCACCCCCACTGCCATACGGACACTGACCTCCCTGTAGCAGCCCCACTGCCATACGGACACTGAACTCCCTGTAGCAGCCCCACTGCCATACGGACACTGACCTCCCTGTAGCAGCCCCACTGCCATACGGACACTGACCTCCCTGTAGCACCCCCACTGCCATACGGACACTGACCTCCCTGTAGCACCCCCACTGCCATACGGACACTGACCTCCCTGTAGCACCCCCACTGCCATACGGACACTGAACTCCCTGCCTGCCGTACGGACACTGAACTCCCTGTAGCAGCCCCACTGCCATACGGACACTGAACTCCCTGTAGCAGCCCCACTGCCATACGGACACTGAGCTCCCTGTAGCAGCCCCACTGCCTTACGGACACTGAACTCCCTGTAGCACCCCCACTGCCATACGGACACTGACCTCCCTGTAGCACCCCCACTGCCATACGGACACTGACCTCCCTGTAGCAGCCCCACTGCCATACGGACACTGAACTCCCTGTAGCACCCCCACTGCCATACGGACACTGACCTCCCTGTAGCACCCCCACTGCCATACGGACACTGACCTCCCTGTAGCACCCCCACTGCCATACGGACACTGAGCTCCCTGTAGCAGCCCCACTGCCATACGGACACTGAACTCCCTGTAGCAGCCCCACTGCCTTACGGACACTGAACTCCCTGTAGCAGCCCCACTGCCATACGGACACTGAACTCCCTGTAGCACCCCCACTGCCATACGGACACTGAACTCCCTGTAGCAGCCCCACTGCCATACGGACACTGAGCTCCCTGTAGCAGCCCCACTGCCTTACGGACACTGACCTCCCTGTAGCACCCCCACTGCCATACGGACACTGAACTCCCTGTAGCAGCCCCACTGCCATACGGACACTGACCTCCCTGTAGCACCCCCACTGCCATACGGACACTGAACTCCCTGTAGCAGCCCCACTGCCATACGGACACTGACCTCCCTGTAGCAGCCCCACTGCCTTACGGACACTGAACTCCCTGTAGCCACCCCCACTGCCATACGGACACTGAACTCCCTGTAGCAGCCCCACTGCCATACGGACACTGAACTCCCTGTAGCACCCCCACTGCCATACGGACACTGAACTCCCTGTAGCAGCCCCACTGCCTTACGGACACTGAACTCCCTGTAGCAGCCCCACTGCCATACGGACACTGAGCTCCCTGTAGCACCCCCACTGCCATACGGACACTGACCTCCCTGTAGCAGCCCCACTGCCATACGGACACTGAACTCCCTGTAGCAGCCCCACTGCCATACGGACACTGAGCTCCCTGTAGCCCCCACTGCCATACGGACACTGAACTCCCTGTAGCCCCCACTGCCATACGGACACTGAACTCCCTGTAGCAGCCCCACTGCCATACGGACACTGAGCTCCCTGTAGCAGCCCCACTGCCTTACGGACACTGACCTCCCTGTAGCAGCCCCACTGCCATACGGACACTGAGCTCCCTGTAGCAGCCCCACTGCCATACGGACACTGAACTCCCTGTAGCAGCCCCACTGCCTTACGGACACTGACCTCCCTGTAGCACCCCCACTGCCATACGGACACTGACCTCCCTGTAGCAGCCCCACTGCCATACGGACACTGAACTCCCTGTAGCAGCCCCACTGCCTTACGGACACTGAACTCCCTGTAGCACCCCCACTGCCATACGGACACTGACCTCCCTGTAGCAGCCCCACTGCCATACGGACACTGAGCTCCCTGTAGCCCCCACTGCCATACGGACACTGACCTCCCTGTAGCAGCCCCACTGCCATACGGACACTGAGCTCCCTGTAGCAGCCCCACTGCCTTACGGACACTGAACTCCCTGTAGCACCCCCACTGCCATACGGACACTGAACTCCCTGTAGCAGCCCCACTGCCTTACGGACACTGAACTCCCTGTAGCACCCCCACTGCCATACGGACACTGAACTCCCTGTAGCACCCCCACTGCCATACGGACACTGAGCTCCCTGTAGCCCCCACTGCCATACAGACACTGACCTCCCTGTAGCACCCCCACTGCCATACGGACACTGACCTCCCTGTAGCAGCCCCACTGCCATACGGACACTGAGCTCCCTGTAGCCCCCACTGCCATACAGACACTGAGCTCCCTGTAGCAGCCCCACTGCCATACGGACACTGAGCTCCCTGTAGCAGCCCCACTGCCATACGGACACTGAGCTCCCTGTAGCACCCCCACTGCCATACGGACACTGAACTCCCTGTAGCAGCCCCACTGCCATACGGACACTGAACTCCCTGTAGCAGCCCCACTGCCATACGGACACTGACCTCCCTGTAGCAGCCCCACTGCCATACGGACACTGAACTCCCTGTAGCACCCCCACTGCCATACGGACACTGACCTCCCTGTAGCAGCCCCACTGCCTTACGGACACTGAACTCCCTGTAGCAGCCCCACTGCCATACGGACACTGAGCTCCCTGTAGCAGCCCCACTGCCATACGGACACTGAGCTCCCTGTAGCACCCCCACTGCCATACGGACACTGAACTCCCTGTAGCAGCCCCACTGCCATACGGACACTGAGCTCCCTGTAGCAGCCCCACTGCCATACGGACACTGAACTCCCTGTAGCAGCCCCACTGCCATACGGACACTGAGCTCCCTGTAGCACCCCCACTGCCATAAGGACACTGAACTCCCTGTAGCACCCCCACTGCCATACGGACACTGAACTCCCTGTAGCACCCCCACTGCCATACGGACACTGAACTCCCTGTAGCCACCCCCACTGCCATACGGACACTGACCTCCCTGTAGCAGCCCCACTGCCATACGGACACTGAGCTCCCTGTAGCAGCCCCACTGCCATACGGACACTGAACTCCCTGTAGCAGCCCCACTGCCATACGGACACTGACCTCCCTGTAGCACCCCCACTGCCATACGGACACTGAGCTCCCTGTAGCAGCCCCACTGCCATACGGACACTGAGCTCCCTGTAGCACCCCCACTGCCATACGGACACTGACCTCCCTGTAGCACCCCCACTGCCATACGGACACTGACCTCCCTGTAGCACCCCCACTGCCATACGGACACTGACCTCCCTGTAGCACCCCCACTGCCATACGGACACTGACCTCCCTGTAGCAGCCCCACTGCCATACGGACACTGACCTCCCTGTAGCACCCCCACTGCCATACGGACACTGAGCTCCCCACTGCCATACGGACACTGAACTCCCTGTCTGCCGTACGGACACTGAACTCCCTGCAGCAACCCCGCCTACCTCTGTTGCTATGGACATGGACATAAATAAACTGTGATATTGTAGGTCTTTGTAATTATGTATTTAACTGCATGTAGTATGTATGTATTGTAAGTAGGGATGCTCGATATTGTTTTTTTTACCGATACCGATATACTGATATTGTCCAACTCTTAATTTCCGATACCGATATCAACCGATACCGATATATGCAGGGTCCCCCCCCCCCCCCCCCCCCAAAAAACTGAATAATTTCGGTTAATTAACATTACATATCTCTTGTCGTGTAATTAACACAACATTATGCATACTTTGACAATAAATAAAATAATAATTTGTTCTTACTTGCTTGCCTGGGTAAATAAAGGTTAAATAAATGTAAAAAGAATTAAAGATTAAAATAAATATTTAAAACAGATACCGATATTTTCCGATATCACATTTTTATGCCAATATCGGCCGATAATATCGGTAGGCCGATAATATCGGACATCCCTAAATGTAAGTGATGTTATATGTTCTATGTTGCAACAATGCTGTAACTGCACTGAAAACAAATTCCACCCGCCTGGCTGGGTGGTCATTAAAGAATCTAATCTAATCTAATCGGAATAAGAAGGAAAACCTACGGCTATAGGACAGAACAGAACCCCGGTGGCCGACCACTCACCACGCCGATGAGGTCTCCGCGGCCGTACTCCCCGGTCAGCTCCTTTTTCCCGTTGTCCTTCGCGACGACCGAGCGCAAACGTCCACTGAGGACAATGAAGGTGCTGTCCGACTTGTCTCCCTGTCTGGAAGAGACAGAGACGATAAGAGATGAGGGGAGTGGTTTAGACCGTGAACAGGGTCCATGGAGACGCTCGACTTCTTTGTTCCTTCAACACTTGAGCTTTTTTCACTTCAAAACGAGGTATAAAGCTGGGTCACGTGAATGTGATCGAGGAAGCTTCAAACGTGATACCGAAGAGTGACATGTTTCAAAGTGTGACCTTTTGAAACAGTTGGCAATCTTCTTAAAAAACAAAATAAAACTAAATCTGTACTAGCATATTCATCCGTTTCCGCTCAGGCACAGATTGCTCTGCCGGAAACCCCAAATAATAAATCTGTGCACTAAGATAGCTAGGAGCACTGGAACCACGACACATCCTGACCCACTGCACACTCTGTATTGTGCACTTATATTGCCATATTTAATGTACTGTGTGAAAGTTTGGGGAAATACCTATAAGAGCACCCTACAAAAATAATAATAATAGAATAGTAAATCATGTTGGGTATCGTGAGCATACTAATAATTTATTTTTAAACAAACAAACATTGAAATGTATGGACATAGTGACATTTTTAATGGCACACATTATGTTCAAAGCAAGAAATAATTTACTGCCAGGTAATACTCAAAAGATGTTTAGGGATCGAGAGGGAAAATATGATTTAAGAAGGAATTATAATTTAAAACGATGTATGCTATGTCCGCACTACTATTAAAGGTTTGTGTATTTCAGATTGTGGTGTGATCCTGTGGAATGGCTTAGATGAAGTAACAAAAGTGAGCAAGAACATTGTACAGTTCAAAAATAGGTATAGGAAAACTCTCATGAGTACAAAAACGAGGAGCTCTAAAATTGTTGCTTTTAATTTCTACTAAAATTACATTTTTTATTGATGTTTATTTTGTTTGTTATTTTAGGTTTGTAGGAGATTTTGTATGATATTGTGAGGAAGGGGCAGGACTAGATAAACATTTGCTTCCTTCTGCTCCTTCTCAAACTCATTTGTTTATCATTTAACTCATTCAGTGCCAGAGGGCGCTGTTTACTGTTACTGTTGAAAGGCCAGCGCTTTAAAGTATAGGAATACGTGGCGGTGTTTGCAGGGCTCAAACTATATTATATACCATAGCTATGGATATAATACTATTGGCCATTTGACATCGAGTATCTATAGTTAAATTTGTGAAAAAGAAATAATTTTTTCATCCATACATTCCCGCTTTATACCGTGGTGAATATGAGTATAGTTTTAGAGTAATCCTGTCTAATCCCAGAAAACTACGCTATGCAGCAATACGTGCATTTCACAAAAAATTTGCTGTTTCTCGCCTGTATACGCTACTATTTCGAAAATCAACGCTATATTATCGGTATTATGTTTCATCGTCAATGCATGAAAGGGTGTGGGGGGGGGGTGTTTTTCTATGCTTTGATCGTCACTAACGGAATACATTACACACATACGCTCGGATCGCAGTGAAGGAATTCTTGGATCAACGCAAGATTGATACCATATAGTCCTTACCTTGAGTAGGATGTACTCCAAAAAGAATATTCCAATGATCTGATCGCCATTCCAAGTATTGATGTCGATCGTGTTGCCAACATAATCCACCAAAGAACATGAACCGGGAATGCTTGATTCTCCTCAATCCATGCGTTATAAACCCGTTATAATGCCCGACAAGGAAAACTCCGCCCGGACACTTTAGATCGACGCACAGCCCAAGACAGAGAGTTTCAAAGGATGTGCAATACCGGCCGCAAGGTGGCAGGCAGCGGTATTGGACGTTTGCGATCTCAGACCCATTCCCAATGATAACATCAGGCTCCCTGGATGGATAATCAATGGAAATAGCGAATAAAAGAAATAACGACCAAAACCCGACTATACTCGGGTCTGGCGTGGAAAGTGTTAATGAAGAATGTAAGATTTAATTTTTTTTCTTTAGTTTATCCTTTTTATTGTGTTTTTTATATGGGTGTGTTCGAGATAAAATCAACTCAACTCTCTTTAGTATCCTAACTATGCCATCAGCAGTCCATGTGGCAATGTAGCAACATACTGAATGACTACAGGTGAGGTTATTGTGTCTGCAGTGGGATGGGGCTCACCGTGTGGCCAGACAGTACTGCCACTAGCTACTCACCAGGTTTCCCCCCTCATTCAATGGTTACCTGTAAACGGCCCGGCCGGCCTCCACAGCCATCCAGTCCAGAGCGAAGTCGATCTGTCTGACGAAGGAGGACACTC
>NC_140165.1:118365617-118478117 GCF_963971535.1 Notolepis coatsorum
AAGAACGCTCTCAATCACACAGCGGTAGAAGTTGTGTGACGGACAGTGCTGTGGTGTGTCTTGAGGGAGAGGATTAGGCCTCATGAGAGGAATTCATAAACAAAAACAATAAACACTTAATTTTGAGCGGTAACATGTATTGTACATGTATTGTACATAATAACTGTAATAATATTACTGAAATGATATTAGTAATGAGTTATATTACTGTGTTACTGCTAAAAGTAATAAGTAACGGCACATGTTACCCCCAACAATGCTCACTTCCACAATAAGTAATACAATGAGAACTGAGTTTTAGTATAGCATAATATAGTATAGTATAGTACAGTACAGTATAGTATAGTATAGTATAATATAGTATAGTATAAACCAGGGTTTCTCAAACTTTGTTATACCACAACCCCATTTTATTTAGGATTTTTTTTTGGCGACCCCACACTTAGGGCCGAATCCAGAAAGGGTTTGCGCTGCTTTTTTCGACGCATATCGCTCTCAAAGGACGCGCAGCGGCTGAAATGAAGGTGGCCCATGCGTTGCTTCAGCTTTGCGTCCAGTGCAATTGGCACCTCCCCTTTCTATGTAAATTTGCCTCTTCACAGGTGATGATCATGGGAGCAGTAACAGCGTGACCGCGAAATAATATTTTGAAGGAGAATATCACTCTGGATGAAATCAAGGATGATATTGAGCAGATATATGATATTGAGCAGGCAATGTTGTGGTGTTATGCTCCAGAATAAACTCTATTTATTTATTCAGAGTTGGTTTCCCACTTCAGTTTGAAAGTTAATTGTGTCTGTTTGTTATTTTCTTCTTTTCTATATAAGCGACACTTAAATGGGATATAAACTAAATTAAATCTAGCACAATAGAATATAGTACAATAGAATTATAAGTGACGAAGCTGTCTTTTCTTAACACTGTCGGCTTCCCCAATGTCGTGGGCGCGATACCACCCGGCGAAAATGAGCATGTTTTTCAAAATAGGAAACATACCTATTCCATCCATATCCAGATGGTGTGTGTAACGCCAGTAATTTAATTACTAATGTGGTTAGTTCCCTGGGTCAGTGCACGACAGCTACATCTTTCGGAACAGCAGTCTATACCGAACGATGCAAGCTGTTCTGAAGGTCCAGATTAATTATTAGAATTAGTTCAACAAAAAGGTAGATTAGGCTATCACCTAAAGTCCACGTTTATTATTTTCTATACCATATATATTGTTTTATTTGTATAAGATATATAATTACTGTTGACCTGATAGTGTTTTATTGTTCGCCCGTATATGCTCCTTGTATAAAATTTTATTACAGCACTATGTTATCAATACAAATTTATAAAATGAGGCATATTTAGCCAAAATATGTTGCCAGAACATTCAAATATATATATTCTTTTTAAATTATTATAAAAAAATTATTTGCCAATGCACTGTCACCTACCCACAACCCCACTTTGGGTCGCGAGCCGTAGTTCGAGAAGCGCTGGTCTAGACTGACAGACTGACCTGGTCTCCCTGGCTGGCCACAACACAGTATAGACTGACCTGGTCCCCCTGGCTGGCCACAACACAGTATAGACTGACAGACTGACCTGGTCTCCCTGGCTGGTCTAGACTGACAGACTGACCTGGTCCCCCTGGCTGGCCACAACACAGTATAGACTGACAGACTGACCTGGTCCCCCTGGCTGGTCTAGACTGACAGACTGACCTGGTCTCCCTGGCTGGTATAGACTGACAGACTGACCTGGTCCCCCGGGCTGGCCACAACACAGTATAGACTGACAGACTGACCTGGTCTCCCTGGCTGGCCACAACACAGTATAGACTGACAGACTGACCTGGTCCCCCTGGCTGGCCACAACACAGTATAGACTGACAGACTGACCTGGTCTCCCTGGCTGGCCACAACACAGTATAGACTGACAGACTGACCTGGTCTCCCTGGCTGGCCACAACACAGTATAGACTGACAGACTGACCTGGTCCCCCTGGCTGGCCACAACACAGTATAGACTGACAGACTGACCTGGTCCCCCTGGCTGGCCACAACACAGTATAGACTGACAGACTGACCTGGTCTCCCTGGCTGGCCACAACACAGTATAGACTGACAGACTGACCTGGTCTCCCTGGCTGGCCACAACACAGTATAGACTGACAGACTGACCTGGTCCCCCTGGCTGGCCACAACACAGTATAGACTGACAGACTGACCTGGTCCCCCTGGCTGGCCACAACACAGTCTAGACTGACCTGGTCCCCCTGGCTGGCCACAACACAGTATAGACTGACAGACTGACCTGGTCTCCCTGGCTGGCCACAACACAGTATAGACTGACAGACTGACCTGGTCTCCCTGGCTGGCCACAACACAGTATAGACTGACAGACTGACCTGGTCCCCCTGGCTGGCCACAACACAGCCAGCTTTGACCTGGCGCAGCGTCACCCGGCCCTCCAGCAGACTGGGGTCCTGGCAAGAAGGGAGCAAGGTCAGAGGTCACAGAGTCATTGGCAGGTATAGGGCTTCCCGTCTTAGTGTGCATTTAAGTAGCCCCTCAACAAACTACCCAATCCAATCCCTGAACAAAAACCAAGTTTATCTTGTGGGTTAAGTACTTTTATAACACAGACATTCCAGTCCAGTCATTTTTTATTTCTGGGTTTTGGACACATAACAATAAATAACCATAAATAAATAAATAACCATAAATCTGCAAAGTTTTACCAGCTGCTATTGCAGCATTGTCCAATTGTCCGAAAAGGGCTGAAGGGAGAAGCACTAGGCTTGTCGGGCCCTACCCCCTGAAGACTTACGTTCTTTCTTTTTTTTACATTTAAATGCATACATAGTACATACATATAGTACACATTACAGTATAGTATACCTGCAGTATATAATAGTATATAGTATATAATAGTGTATACAACAACATATATAATGTGATATGAGATATATAGTACATGATATATATAATATAGTACCATAATATAATAGCATATAGTGCAAATGTAGTCCAATATAATATGCAGATTAATTATAATATGATTATATAATGTAATATGACACAACACGGAGACATTAGAACCACTACATGAAGTAAGAAGACACACACTGCTCACACCTGTATCTGGATGGCCTGGAGGAGGTCCTTCTTGGCAGCCTGGAAGATGGCGTTGACTTTGTTATGGTGCACGTGTTGCCCCGAGTGTCCGCCCCCAGAGTGTCCGCCCCCAGAGTGTCCGCCCCCAGAGTGTCCGCCCCCAGAGTAGTGGTAGACGGCCGGCGGCGCGTCCTGCATGGTCACGCTCTTCTTCAAGATGGACTGACGGACGGGGAGAGAAGGGAGGCGTGAGATTCACATTTGCATTTAGTCATTTAGCCGACGCTTGTATCCAAAGCGACTAGGGGTGTGAAGGTACACGTATCCGTACCGAACCCAACCGTTTCAGTGTGTACCGTACCGTACCGAGCGGCTGTGTAGTGTACCGAACGAATACAACGGTACGTTAACCACTAACGACCGCCCACTGGGGGCTGTGTTTTTCACAATCTAATATAATTTTTTTTTTTTTTTTACATGTCGATTATTAATTTCAATATAGAATATTCGCTGACAGCCCTACCAGTACAATTAGTTACTGCACACTACATCACCCCTGAGTGGAACATGGAAAACCAAACGTTCCCCCACTGTACTGAAAACCCGTACCGAACCGTGACTTCAAAACCGAGGTACGTACCGAACCGTGGTTTTTGTGTACCGTTACACCCCTAAAATCGACTTACAAGTTCTGTACGACAGGTCATCAGGAAGGGCACAACTCTATCAGCTGAGTAACAATGTTCATCAAAGTGTGATACAGTGTAGGTTAGTATATTAGGACAAGCACATGACAGTAAGGTTAGAATTATTTTTTTATTTCAGATAATGGTTGCAGAAGTGCGTCTTTAGTCGACGGCGAAAGATTGGGCGTGTTTCGGCTCCTAACTGGGGTGGGTAGTTCATTCCACCATTGTGGGGCAAGGACTGAGAATAGGCGACTTCTCTTTGATGACCCTCCCGGAGCTCGGATAGGAGTAGGTCTGAGGCGGCCAGAAGATGCAGAGCGTAGGGGTCTTGAGGGTTTGTAGGTAGGCGGGAGCGGTTCCCTTTGCCGCACGGTATGCCAGGTCGAGGGCCTTGAAGCGGATTTGTGCGGCGATGGGGAGCCAGCGCAGGTCCCTGAGAAGTGGGGTGACATGGACTGCTCTCCAGGGCGGCTCCCAGGCTCTGGAGCTCCCTCCCCCAAGACATTAGAGACTCCAGAGTGTCTCTCTCTCAGTTTGCCCATCTCTTCTCCACGGCCTTGTCTTAGCCCCTCCTCCCCATCCATCCTTCTCTTAGCCCCTCCTCCCCATCCATCCTTCTCTTAGCCCCTCCTCCCCATCCATCCTTGTGCGTTCATGTCATGCTCGTCTGTTGTTGTGTAAAGTGACTATAAAACATATCATCTATTATTATTCCTATTTAACTGTACTTTTGGTTTAAAAGAGATGTTTGCACTTCAGTCATCTCGGTTCCCCACGTGGGGATCCCATGGGGGTCCTTGACAAGGTTCCAGAGGGGGAGCCCAGCAGATTGAGGCATTGCCTAACTTTATAAAAAAACAGTACTTAAGAAACATATAAGACCTCTATAGACCTTTACTGAAACATATAAGACCTCTATACCTTTACTGAAACATATAAAACATCTACATGCATTTACTGAAACATATAAGACATCTACATGCATTTACTGAAACATATAAGACCTCTATAGACCTTTACTGAAACATATAAGACCTATACAGACATTTACTGAAACATATAAGACATCTACATGCATTTACTGAAACATATAAGACATCTATACCTTTACTGAAACATATAAGACATCTATACTTTT
Source organism: Notolepis coatsorum (assembly GCF_963971535.1). Classification (NCBI taxonomy): domain Eukaryota; kingdom Metazoa; phylum Chordata; class Actinopteri; order Aulopiformes; family Paralepididae; genus Notolepis; species Notolepis coatsorum. The sequence goes on from NC_140165.1 coordinate 118,370,558, forward strand.
ACTGAAACATATAAGACATCTACATGCATTTACTGAAACATATAAGACATATATACATTTACTGAAACATATAAGACATATATACCTTTACTGAAACATATAAGACCTCTATAGACCTTTACTGAAACATATAAGACCTCTACATGCCTTTACTGAAACATATAAGACATCTACATGCATTTACTGAAACATATAAGACATCTATACCTTCACTGAAACATATAAGACATCTATACCTTTACTGAAACATATAAGACATCTATACCTTTACTGAAACATATAAGACCTATATACCTTTACTGAAACATATAAGACATCTATACCTTTACTGAAACATATAAGACCTCTATACCTTTACTGAAACATATAAGACCTCTACATGCATTTACTGAAACATATAATACCTATATACCTTTACTGAAACATATAAGACCTATATACCTTTACTGACACATATAAGACCTATATACCTTTACTGAAACATATAATACCTTTACTGAAACATATAAGACCTCTATAGACCTTTAGTGAAACATATAAGACCTATATACCTTTACTGAAACATATAAGACATCTATACCTTTACTGAAACATATAAGACATCTATACCTTTACTGAAACATATAAGACCTCTATAGACCTTTACTGAAACATATAAGACCTTTACAGACATCTACTGAAACATATAAGACCTCTACATGCATTTACTGAAACATATAAGACATCTATACCTTTACTGACACATATAAGACCTTTACAGACATTTAGTGAAACATATAATACCTCTATACCTTTACTGAAACATACAAGACCTTTACTGAAACATATAAGACCTCTACAGACCTTTAGTGAAACATATAAGACCTTTACAGACATCTACTGAAACATATAAGACCTCTACAGACCTTTAGTGAAACATATAAGACCTTTACAGACATCTACTGAAACATATAAGACCTCTATACCTTTACTGAAACATACAAGACCTTTACTGAAACATATAAGACCTCTACAGACCTTGTAGGCGAGTGGACTCGCGGGTGGCGTTCCCTCCTTTGAACCTCTTGCCCGTTCATAAGCCCTGTTGAGGTCGTTGGAGACCTCCTCTGCAGCAAGATGGGAAAAGGGCTCAGTAACCATATGATGTTGCTGCTATATGGAACTTAAAAGGTGTAGGCCTATATATTTATATACAGTACCTGTGACGGGCATAGGGCTGGAGAAAGAACGAGACTTTCTGCATCTGTTTTCTGTGGTGTTGCTCTTCTGTGGCGTCTCTGTTGTGACATATGAACAGACTTAATTTAACAGACTTTTTTTTACTTAACCCTTTCACTGCCACACTACCAAACAGTTAACCCTTTCACTGCGACAATACAGAAGGTTAACCATTTCACTGCCCCACGACAGCAGGTTAACCCTTTCACAACCACACTACAGAAGGTTAACCGTCTGTAGTGGAAGGTTAACCTTCTGTAGTGTGGTAGTGAAAGGGTTAAAAAGGGTAGAATCTGTAATGTCATCAAGCTGCGACCTCGAGGAAAAAGAGACCCTCTTTACTTGGTGTTGCGTTTGGTTTACATTTTTTGTTTTTCAGTGGATATAGGAGAGGGGGTGCTACTGCTGGCCACACCTCAGGGGGAGGAGTTACTACTGCTGGCCACACCTCTGGGGGAGGAGTCACTACTGCTGGCCACACCTCAGGCTCTGGGGGAGGAGTCACTACTGCTGGCCACACCTCAGGGGGAGGAGTTACTACTGCTGGCCACACCTCTGGGGGAGGAGTCACAACTGCTGGCCACACCTCAGGCTCTGGGGGAGGAGTCACTACTGCTGGCAACACCTCAGGGGGAGGAGTTACTACTGCTGGCCACACCTCTGGGGGAGGAGTCACTACTGCTGGCCACACCTCTGGGGGAGGAGTCACTACTGCTGGCCACACCTCAGGCTCTGGGGGAGGAGTCACTACTGCTGGCCACACCTCAGGCTCTGGGGGAGGAGTCACTACTGCTGGCCACACCTCAGGCTCTGGGGGAGGAGTCACTACTGCTGACCACACCTCAGGCTCTGGGGGAGGAGTCACTACTGCTGACCACACCTCAGGCTCTGGGGGAGGAGTCACTACTGCTGACCACACCTCAGGCTCTGGGGGAGGAGTCACTACTGCTGGCCACACCTCTGGGGGAGGAGTCACTACTGCTGGCCACACCTCTGGGGGAGGAGTCACTACTGCTGGCCACACCTCAGGCTCTGGGGGAGGAGTCACTACTGCTGGCCACACCTCTGGGGGAGGAGTCACTACTGCTGGCCACACCTCAGGCTCTGGGGGAGGAGTCACTACTGCTGACCACACCTCAGGCTCTGGGGGAGGAGTCACTACTGCTGGCCACACCTCAGGCTCTGGGGGAGGAGTCACTACTGCTGGCCACACCTCAGGCTCTGGGGGAGGAGTCACTACTGCTGGCCACACCTCTGGGGGAGGAGTCACTACTGCTGGCCACACCTCAGGCTCTGGGGGAGGAGTCACTACTGCTGGCCACACCTCTGGGGGAGGAGTCACTACTGCTGGCCACGCCTCAGGCTCTGGGGGAGGAGTCACTACTGCTGGCCACACCTCTGGGGGAGGAGTCACTACTGCTGGCCACACCTCAGGCTCTGGGGGAGGAGTCACTACTGCTGGCCACACCTCTGGGGGAGGAGTCACTACTGCTGGCCACACCTCTGGGGGAGGAGTCACTACTGCTGGCCACACCTCAGGCTCTGGGGGAGGAGTCACTACTGCTGGCCACACCTCAGGCTCTGGGGGAGGAGTCACTACTGCTGGCCACACCTCAGGCTCTGGGGGAGGAGTCACTACTGCTGGCCACACCTCAGGCTCTGGGGGAGGAGTCACTACTGCTGGCCACACCTCAGGCTCTGGGGGAGGAGTCACTACTGCTGGCCACACCTCAGGCTCTGGGGGAGGAGTCACTACTGCTGGCCACGCCTCCGGCTCTGTCAAGAGAGGTCTGGAGACATTTACAGTGTGAGAACTTACTCCAGACCAAAGAAAAGATTTTTTTTTTTTCAACCCTGTGTTCAATAAAATATTCCAGGGCACCCCTACATACGATAAAGACTTTTCCGGTCCGGTCTTTTTTGCTACAATGATGACAAAAGTGCTTGCTTTCAAAATAATGTTTATTTAAGAAACCGGGAAACACATTTGTGTGTATATTCAGGCTATATAATGCATTATTAACAGGTGTTTCAGGTCTAAATGGCTTAGTACTGTTGACATTACACTGCTTGTAGTAGTAAATCAAATAGCATATTTCTTTAAATAAAATTACAGAAAATTATCACTGTTGCAGCTGCACTCTTTTCCATAAAAATAGCATATTTGGATAAGTGTGACCATTTCTCAAAAACTGAAAATCATGTATTTTTTTTAAATACAGAAAAGGATCACTAAAGTGCTATCTGTTGCAGCTGCACTGTTCTCCATAAAAATAGCATATTTGGATAAGTGTGACCATTTCACAGAAAAGGATCACCAAGTTACCATTTCTCAAAAAATATAAATAAATACAGAAGATAAGCACTTGTTCACTCAGTGGACATTTCTAGCTCAATGTGAGGTCTGCTGCTGCTGGCTAATAATACGGTCAATACGTGGGGAGATCTTTGACAAGGCAACACGCATGTCATCCTCAAGGCTCAACTTGGTCCTATATTTTGTTTTCAGAGCTGTCATGGATGAAAAGCCAGCTTCACACAGATATGTGGTGCTGAATGGTATCAACACCTTAACTGCTGCATCATGAGATACTTGGTACTCAGCACCACACTCTGAAACTAGCTCTCCAGCTGGTATCAGATGAGATTTCAAAGAGTTCTTCCAAGAGTTTGGATGGAGATGTGTCAGGAAGCTTTGTCTCAATGTTGTCTGTAAAGGTTTTTTTATCCAGAGTAACTTGGTGATCCTTTTCTGTGTTTTATTAAATAATGATTTTCAGATTTTGAGAAATGGTCAAACTTATCCAAATATGGTATTTTCATGGAAAACAGTGCAGCTGCAACAGATAGCACTTTAGTGATAATTTTCTGTAATCCAAAAAAAAAAATACTAAAAATATATTTTTTTTTTTTTTTTTTTTTTTTATCTCAAGGCACCCCTCCTGGCAGCTCTCGGAGGCACCCTAGGGTGCTGCGGCACCCCTGTTGAGAACCGCTGGTCTAGAGGTCGCAGTGTGACGATATTACAGATTCAAATCTTTAAGTCATCAGTCATTAGGGTCGACTAAGCTGGTTACAGTTGGTTAAATGTTTTTTTTTATGATTTTCGTGTTGTAATAACGTTAATTATTACTGGAAGATTATTCACACCATTAACACTATATATATATAATAGCAAATACGTCATTTTACATGATAAAATGTATTCTCCAGACAATTTTACAGATTTGTCTATTAAATCAGGGCTGCAATTAATGATTATTAATTAATCTATTGATTATTTTATTGATTAGTCGATTCATCTAAACGATTAATTTACCAGAAAAAACAACAATTGATTACATTTGCAATTGAACATTTCAAAATGTATTGACGTGTTTTTCAAGTGCAATACTACTATCCTCAGGTCACATGGGTCGTTGCCTCTTTGACACCATCTACTGGTCACATGGGTCGTTGCCTCTTTGACACCATCTACTGGACACCCAGAGTAGAAGATGAGCCATGACGTTTATTTATGTCTGTAAATGCTGTGTAGTGTGGATGCCTACTGTACATGAGTAGGGTGAGTAACCTACATGCCATTAATGCTTTTTAGCTATTGACTCATTATTATTATTATTATTATTATTATCTTGAAAGAATATAACACCCGCCCGTTACTATGACATTGTTTATCATTACATACAATTTATCTATGCCTGTAGCTAAATGCTGAAAAACAGGGAACAACTTCTTTTTTTCAAAACGTTTTGGCTTACAAGCCAAGGTGGCTGGTAGATAAAAAATTTTTAAATATCAGTCAAGAGAGATATTTTACCGGACGGAAATGATAAATAGCTTTTTAGTACATCTGCCATTTCCACTGCAAAGACAAGATGAGTAACAACACGACGCGTCGGTCATGAAAATGCAAATCGACAAAATGTCACGGTCGACGTCATTGACGACATCGATTCATCCTTGCAGCCCTGGATTAAATACACTACTCAATTACGTTGGTTGAGAAAATCCTTTGTCTAGTAGTCGTGGACTATATGAACAGCCCATATCCACTAAACAGTTTAACACGTAGTACACTATAAACAGCCCATATCCACTAAACAGTTTAACACGTAGTACACTATGAACAGCCCATATCCACTAAACAGTTTAACACGTAGTACACTATGAACAGCCCATATCCACTAAACAGTTTAACACGTAGTACACTATGAACAGCCCATATCCACTAAACAGTTTAACACGTAGTACACCATGAACAGCCCATATCCACTAAACAGTTTAACACGTAGTACACTATGAACAGCCCATATCCACTAAACAGTTTAACACGTAGTACACTATGAACAGCACATATCCACTAAACAGTTTAACACGTAGTACACTATGAACAGCCCATATCCACTAAACAGTTTAACACGTAGTACACTATGAACAGCCCATATCCACTAAACAGTTTAACACGTAGTACACTATGAACAGCACATATCCACTAAACAGTTTAACACGTAGTACACTATGAACAGCCCATATCCACTAAACAGTTTAACACGTAGTACACACATTACTACCCTGAGAGGGAGGTTTGCCCCGAGTGGGAGGTTCGAAGGGTCAAGGTGGGTATAAAACAGGAGGGAAGACTGTCAAGTTTTAAACTGTGGATACCAAACAGAGAAGGTAAAGACGACTTTGAACTGTTGAACAGTAATCCAGAGCTATTTTATTGCACTGTATACATTTTTTTTTATCTATTCTATTCTACTATTTTATTGCACTGCACCATTGCCTCTGTCTATTTGATCTTACTATTTTTATTATTGTCTATTTAAAACTGAATCAAACCAAAAACAAGGTGGCCTGTTATGGGATGTTAGATCCTAATGTGAAAAACGGTGATTGTATATGTCTGCACTTTATGTGCTCATTTTAGGCCTGTCTTTGTTCTGTTGTGAAGCACTTTGAGCTGCAGTCTCTGTAGGAAAGGTGCTCTACAAATAAAGTGTATTATTATTATTATTATTATTATTATTATTATTATTATTATTACAACTACAGCAGGGGATGACTTCAGTCACATATAACCAACGGGCTCAATGGTCCAACACCAACCTCCGTCTGCCGTCGGCCCCGGGGGCCCCTTTTCAGAGCTGGAGTCGTCCGACTGGGAGTGCTGCCTGCGGAGCCCCTTGGGGGGGTGGGCCTCCCCGAGGACATGGGTGACGGACACCAGCGGGATGGCTTGACTCTCCTGTAACGCACGCACGCACGCACGCACGCACGCACACACACACACACACACACACACACACACACACACACACACACACACACACACACACACACACACACACACACACACACACACACACACACACACACACACACACACACACACACACACACACACACACACACACACACACACACACCATCATCATCATCATCATCATCATCAGCCCACTTTGTGGCTTACTTTAAAAAGGAAGTGTTATCCGTGTTTCACTACACATATGAGTGCATGCTTACCAACTGTTCACCTGTTTTATTGCAACACTACTATCACCCACATCTAAGAAGGGAGATCCCCCCTTGGGTTTCTCTCCTCCACATTGCCTGTGGTGCATTTTTTCCTATTGCTAGGTTTTAGTGAGTTTTTCCTTACCTTCACGTGGGGTATGTCTGGGAGTGTTGCCTTCATTTTGCATTTATTTAAAAAAAATATTGGACTTTATGGTGTTTTTGTTTTGTTATTGATTTATTGTGATGTTTCTTCTTGACTTGTTTAAAGAAGACGTGTCCGGCCCATGGGGACATTAACGTGTGTTGTTGTCAGGCCTTACAAATACATTTTATTAGATTTGATTTAAGTCCATAGTGAAGGAGGCAGTCTGAAGGAAATCCGAGGCACTCCGATTATAAGCTCATTTTAAAATCCTTTATTCAAAACATGGATAATGACCGATGCATTTCGACTCGGAGTCAGGAATTATCTTATAATAATCAAGAGTGCAGACCGCCTCCTTTGCTGCAGACTTCCTTATAAAAGTAAGCAGGAAAGGGGGGGCGCGGCTGGGTAGCGCAGTGGACTAAGCACTCGCCTACCACCGCAGAGACTCTGGGATCGAATCCAGCTGTCAGCGGTACCTCCGGCTTGGTCAGTCGTCCATACTAACACAAGTGGCAGTGTTAGCGGGTGGGAAGCCGGTGGGGTGTGGGTCCTGGTCGTTGTAAACAGTGACTCCTACTGGTCGGTCGGGGCGCCTGTTCAGCAGGGAAAGGATCTGGGGGAAATAGCGTGATCCTCCGCACACGTTACGTTCCCCCAGTGAGAGTCCTCGCTGGCAGGTGAAAAGAAGCGGCCGGCTGACTCCACATGTATCGGAGGAGGCATGTGGTAGTTCTGCACCCTCCCCAGGCCGACAGAGGGGCAGCATCTGGTAGTTCTACACCCTCCCCAGGCCGACAGTAGGGCAGCATGTGGTAGTTCTACACCCTCCCCAGACTGACAGAGGGCAGCATGTGTTAGTCTACACCCTCCCCACACCGACAGTAGGGCAGCATGTGGTAGTCTACACCCTCCCCAGGCCGACAGAGGGGCAGCATGTGGTAGTTCTACACCCTCCCCAGGCCGACAGTAGGGCAGCATGTGGTAGTTCTACACCCTCCCCAGACCGACAGTAGGGCAGCATGTGGTAGTTCTACACCCTCCCCGGACCAACAGCAGGGCAGCATGTGGTAGTTCTACACCCTCCCCAGACTGACAGTAGGGCAGCATGTGGTAGTTCTACACCCTCCCCAGACCGACAGAGGGCAGCATGTGGTAGTTCTACACCCTCCCCAGACTGACAGAGGGCAGCATGTGTTAGTCTACACCCTCCCCACACAGACAGTGGGGCAGCATGTGGTAGTTCTACACCCTCCCCAGACAGTAGGCAGCATGTGGTAGTTCTACACCCTCCTCAGGCCGACAGAGGTCAGCATGTGGTAGTTCTACACCCTCCCCAGGCCGACAGAGGGCAGCATGTGGTAGTTCTACACCCTCCCCAGGCCAACAGAGGGGCAGCATGTGGTAGTTCTACACCCTCCCCAGACCGACAGAGGGTAGCATGTGGTAGTTCTACACCCTCCCCAGACCGACAGAGGGTAGCATGTGGTAGTTCTACACCCTCCCCAGACCGACAGAGGGTAGCATGTGGTAGTTCTACACCCTCCCCAGACCGACAGAGGGTAGCATGTGGTAGTTCTACACCCTCCCCAGACAGACAGTGGGGCAGCATGTGGTAGTTCTACACCCTCCCCAGGCCGACAGTAGGGCAGCATGTGGTAGTTCTACACCCTCCCCAGGCCGACAGTAGGGCAGCATGTGGTAGTTCTACACCCTCCCCAGACCGACAGTAGGGCAGCATGTGGTAGTTCTACACCCTCCCCAGACCGACAGTAGGGCAGCATGTGGTAGTTCTACACCCTCCCCAGGCCGACAGTAGGGCAGCATGTGGTAGTTCTACACCCTCCCCAGGCCGACAGAGGGGCAGCATGTGGTAGTTCTACACCCTCCCCAGACTGACAGTAGGGCAGCATGTGGTAGTTCTACACCCTCCCCAGGCCGACAGTAAGGCAGCATGTGGTAGTTCTACACCCTCCCCAGACCGACAGTAGGGCAGCATGTGGTAGTTCTACACCCTCCCCAGACCGACAGTAGGGCAGCATGTGGTAGTTCTACACCCTCCCCAGACCGACAGTGGGGCAGCATGTGGTAGTTCTACACCCTCCCCAGGCTGACAGTAGGGCAGCATGTGGTAGTTCTACACCCTCCCCAGACCAACAGTAGGGCAGCATGTGGTAGTTCTACACCCTCCCCAGGCCGACAGTAGGGCAGCATGTGGTAGTTCTACACCCTCCCCAGACCGACAGTAGGGCAGCATGTGGTAGTTCTACACCCTCCCCAGACCGACAGTAGGGCAGCATGTGGTAGTTCTACACCCTCCCCAGACTGACAGTAGGGCAGCATGTGGTAGTTATACACCCTCCCCAGGCCGACAGAGGGCAGCATGTGGTAGTTCTACACCCTCACCAGACTGACAGTAGGGCAGCATGTGGTAGTTCTACACCCTCCCCAGGCCGACAGAGGGCAGCATGTGGTAGTTCTACACCCTCCCCAGGCCGACAGAGGGGCAGCATGTGGTAGTTCTACACCCTCCCCAGGCCGACAGAGGGGCAGCATGTGGTAGTTCTACACCCTCCCCAGACCGACAGTAGGGCAGCATGTGGTAGTTCTACACCCTCTCCAGACTGACAGTAGGGCAGCATGTGGTAGTTCTACACCCTCCCCAGGCCGACAGTAGGGCAGCATGTGGTAGTCTACACCCTCTCCAGACTGACAGTAGGGCAGCATGTGGTAGTTCTACACCCTCCCCAGGCCGACAGTAGGGCAGCATGTGGTAGTTCTACACCCTCCCCAGGCCGACAGAGGGGCAGCATGTGGTAGTTCTACACCCTCTCCAGACTGACAGTAGGGCAGCATGTGGTAGTTCTACACCCTCCCCAGGCCGACAGTAGGGCAGCATGTGGTAGTCTACACCCTCCCCAGACTGACAGTAGGGCAGCATGTGGTAGTTCTACACCCTCCCCAGGCCGACAGTAGGGCAGCATGTGGTAGTTCTACACCCTCCCCAGACAGACAGTGGGGCAGCATGTGGTAGTTCTACACCCTCCCCAGGCCGACAGTAGGGCAGCATGTGGTAGTTCTACACCCTCCCCAGGCCGACAGTAGGGCAGCATGTGGTAGTTCTACACCCTCCCCAGACCGACAGTAGGGCAGCATGTGGTAGTTCTACACCCTCCCCAGACCGACAGTAGGGCAGCATGTGGTAGTTCTACACCCTCCCCAGGCCGACAGTAGGGCAGCATGTGGTAGTTCTACACCCTCCCCAGGCCGACAGAGGGGCAGCATGTGGTAGTTCTACACCCTCCCCAGACCGACAGTGGGGCAGCATGTGGTAGTTCTACACCCTCCCCAGGCCGACAGTAGGGCAGCATGTGGTAGTTCTACACCCTCCCCAGACAGACAGTGGGGCAGCATGTGGTAGTTCTACACCCTCCCCAGGCCGACAGTGGGGCAGCATGAGGTAGTTCTACACCCTCCCCAGACCGACAGAGGGTAGCATGTGGTAGTTCTACACCCTCCCCAGACCGACAGAGGGTAGCATGTGGTAGTTCTACACCCTCCCCAGACCGACAGAGGGTAGCATGTGGTAGTTCTACACCCTCCCCAGACCGACAGTAGGGCAGCATGTGGTAGTTCTACACCCTCCCCAGACCGACAGAGGGGCAGCATGTGGTAGTTCTACACCCTCCCCAGACTGACAGTAGGGCAGCATGTGGTAGTTCTACACCCTCCCCAGACCGACAGTAGGGCAGCATGTGGTAGTTCTACACCCTCCCCAGACCGACAGTAGGGCAGCATGTGGTAGTTCTACACCCTCCCCAGGCCGACAGTAGGGCAGCATGTGGTAGTTCTACACCCTCCCCAGACCGACAGTAGGGCAGCATGTGGTAGTTCTACACCCTCCCCAGGCCGACAGTAGGGCAGCATGTGGTAGTTCTACACCCTCCCCAGACCAACAGCAGGGCAGCATGTGGTAGTTCTACACCCTCCCCAGGCCGACAGTGGGGCAGCATGTGGTAGTTCTACACCCTCCCCAGACCAACAGTGGGGCAGCATGTGGTAGTTCTACACCCTCCCCAGACCGACAGAGGGCAGCATGTGGTAGTTCTACACCCTCCCCAGACCAACAGTAGGGCAGCATGTGGTAGTTCTACACCCTCCACAGGCCGACAGTGGGGCAGCATGTGGTAGTTCTACACCCTCCCCAGACCAACAGTAGGGCAGCATGTGGTAGTTCTACACCCTCCCCAGACCGACAGTGGGGCAGCATGTGGTAGTTCTACACCCTCCCCAGGCCGACAGTGGGGCAATGTGCGCAACGACCAGGAAGGGAATTGGCATAACGACTAAATTGGGATGGGTGAAAAATACAGAAAGATTAAGAATAAGTAAGCAGGAAAGCCGCAATAGGAGTGCAGTACCGTGTTGAAGAGCTCGGTGGTCAGGCCCAGGTAGTTATGTAGAGCGAGGAAGGTCACCCTCTGCAGACGCACCATGATGATCTACAGGCAGCGGGACACAGAAGGACGACACAAAACACTTTCATGGTTATTGGAGCAAAGTGTTTTAGTTTACCAAGGGATTACTGAGGGCTTGAAACCAGGGCAGCAGGGCATTATGGGTTAAATTACTTCTATATAATAAGTATATATGAAAATGCTTTGTGAGATCTACCTTGTACCTAAAGGACTTTGATCAATTGTTAATTAACTAAATGAATAAAATTGGACATCAATGACGTGAAGAATTCATATTTTGGCTCATTTGTGAAAGACAGTCAAAGCCCACTGACGCTTCTCAGTGTGCGTTGCAACTCGGTCGACGTACATTTCATCTGTTAACTTGCCACACGTGATAAGGTACAATAAGGTACATTCGCCGCATTGTTGCAGTATTATGTGCAGTATTTCAACTTTCCCTGCGTCTGTACCTGGATCACACGGACCAGAGTCTCGGGGTACTTCTCAAAGATCGACTGGAAGGCCACCGCTGGCAGACGCACAATAGTTGAGGAGGTTGCAGCCCTGGCGGAGACCGTCTTATAAGGAGCTGGATAGCCCTGAGACACATGGACACACAGAGGTAGATAACAGCCATCACAAATGCAATCAGGTGTAGCGCTTAAAGGAACACGCCAACATTTGGGGGAATTAGCGTACCGTCTTCTCCAGATAGAGACAAGAAGATAGATACCAGTCTCCTCTGTGAGCGTTCAGTAGGAAGCTATCTGGCTGCACGTTAGCCTAGCTTAGCACAATGAATGGAAGCGGACAGTGACGGGTTCTGGTTCCAATCATTGTGCTAAGCTAGGCTAACGTGCAGCCAGATAGCTTTCTTTCTAGTACTGAACGCACAGAGGGGAAACTGGTATCTATCTCCTTGTCTCTCTCTGGAGAAGACGGTAAGCTAACTTCCCAAAATGTTGATGTGTTTCTTTAAGTATAGTCATTATGAAATGAACGCAACATCTGTATCAAATACCGAAATATGGGCATTTAAAAAAATTCTTTTTAGCAATATACTACATAATCAGTGAGTTAAGAGGAGCATCTGGTAGTCACAGCTCCCACAAGCTCAGAAATATACAGTATAATATAATATATATATATATTATAATATGACGGCTCAGTCAGTGGGAACTAGTCCTCTATGTAACATCTTAACCCTTTCACTACCACACTACAGAAGGTTAACCTTTCACTACCACACTAGACGGTTAACCCTTTCACTACCACACTAGACGGTTAACCTTCTGTAGTGTGGTAATGAAAGGTTATCCTTCTGTAGTGTGGTAGTGAAAGGGTTAACCTTCTGTAGCGTGGTAGTGAAAGGGTTAACCTTCTGTTGTGTGGTAGTGAAAGGTTAACCTTCTGTAGTGTGGTAGTGAAAGGGTTAACAGTATGTAGTGTGGTAGTGAAAGGTTAACCGTCTGTAGTGTGGTAGTGAAAGGTTAACCGTCTGTAGTGTGGTAGTGAAAGGGTTAACCGTCTGTAGTGTGGTAGTGAAAGGTTAACCTTCTGTAGTGTGGTAGTGAAAGGGTTAACCTTCTGTAGTGTGGTAGTGAAAGGGTTAACCGTCTGTAGTGTGGTAGTGAAAGGTTAACCTTCTGTAGCGTCGTAGTGAAAGGGTTAACCGTCTGTAGTGTGGTAGTGAAAGGGTTATTAACCTTCTGTAGTGCCGCAGTGAAAGGGTTAACCCTTTGGCAGTGTGGTAGTGAAAGGGTTAAAAAGGTAACGTAGACACTCATTCAATGTTTTACCATGCATGCAGTCCCAATCGAGATGTAAACGAACATGTTTAAACTCAAAATTTAAATCATTAAAACAACATATATATATATATATATATATATAACCACAAATAGAGGAGAGGAGGAATAACGATGCCGTACGGTGATCTGGTCCAGGATGCTGAGCAGGCTGTGGACGCTGTCTCCTGCCAACACCTCCTTCACCACCGCGTCCGTCCCGTCCTGCCGCACCACAAACAGGACAAAAGGTGCACAATTTCCTCTGAAATGGACTCCAACAGGGTTCCTTCCCACAGACATTGCGAAATGAAATTCACGGACTTTCAAGTACTTTTTAAGATTTTTTTTTAAAGATTTCTTTTTTGGCGTTTTATCGCTTTATTTCTACTGGGCAGTCCAGTAGAGAGAGACAGAGGAGGAATGGGAGACAGAGTGGGGGGAAGACATTCGGCAAATAACAACGGGTTCGGGAGTCGAACCCGGGTCGGCCGTGTCGCGGCTGAGCGCGCTATGTGGTTCGCCACTGGGGCGCCCCCTTTTCTAAGATTTAAAAAAATAAATTGCATTTATCGCTTTTTCATGGTCAGACATGACCGACAGATGAGGAGAGGATGAACGGGAGAGGAGGCGGGGAAGACATGCGACAAATGGAAGTCACCGGGAGCGGGAAGTGAACCCGGGACGGCCGCTTCGCGACGCAGCGCGATACATGGTGTGCTACTAGGGCGCCCCTTTCAAGTACTTTTCTAAGCACAGTTTTTCATTTTAAAAAGGGCATTTAAAGGGATACAATTCACCTTTAAATGCTGTTTTTTATAGAAAAGAAATCTGATCCAATATTTATGGCTTAAAGGAAAACTCCAACATTTTGGGAAATTAGCTTATTTGGCATCTACCCTGGAGTTAGACAAGAAGATACATACCTTTTTCTTCTCTGTGCATGCAGTAGGAAGACATGCACCGTTAGCCTAGCTTAGCATCAGTCACTGGAAGTAGGTTCCTCCATTAGCCTAGTTCCCAACGTCTTCCTACTGCTACTGCATGCACAGAGAACAAAAAGGTATGCATCTTCTTGTCTAACTCCAGGGTAGATGGCAAATAAGCTAATTTCCCAAAATGTTGGAGTTTTCCTTTAAAACCAATTTCCGACTATTAGTTACACTTTAAATTAAAACGATTACATTTCTTAATTCAGACCCAATTTTTTTTGATACATTTTGATTATAATCGATTCTAACATATCGATGCATCGAATCGAACACATTAGAATCGATGCATTTCGATTAATCGATGCATCGTTACACCCCTAAAAAACACTATACAGTATTTGGCATTAGTAAAAAGAAAAAGGGATCAGGTCTTAGACAAACACTAATGATTAATACTTTCTGCGCCAAAAACATAAAAAGTTGTTTTTGGATCGTTTGATCTTTTTACTTTGATCCCCGCTCTACAGACTTGCCCAGAGCGATCTGCATCATTTTCGACCATCCCCACAGAATAGAACTGCAATGCCGATCGACTATCACCAGGTGGCGGTATCGTCCGTGTCTGAAATGCGATGGCTTGGGTTGAATCACACTCTAACTTTCATTTCTGCTTGGCCAGTGGCCACTCCTCCTGCCAGTGGCCACGCCTCCTGCCAGTGGCCACTCCTCCTGCCGGGACATAGATTCACATTGATCGCCTAGAAATTCCGTCGCCCAAGCGTATTTGACCATCGAAACGTGTATTGCACATAACGCGTTTTATCTCGTGATCTATGAAAAAATACGATTATCTTGGAAACGCGCCATGTTTAGCATATAATAAACTACAAACTACAGCGTGTGGAAACAAACTATTATTCCCATGCTGGACTACAAGTAATGTTTGTTAAAAATGATCACACCATGTCTCTACAGCTATAATACAGAAGACACACACAGCTTCGCAAACATAGTGCAACGACCACGGAAACTACTAGAAGGCTGGCATTCTAAGGGTAATGATAACCGAATTGCGTGGCAGTCAATGTGTTAAGATGCTTTATGTGAACGCTGCGCCGGAGATCTTAGGTTCTCCTGGATGCAGAGTTCTAACGCCGCGCCGGAGATCTTAGGTTCTCCTGGATGCAGAGTTCTAACGCCGCGCCGGAGATCTTAGGTTCTCCTGGATGCAGAGTTCTAACGCCGCGCCGGAGATCTTAGGTTCTCCTGGATGCAGAGTTCTAACGCCGCGCCGGAGATCTTAGGTTCTCCTGGATGCAGAGTTCTAACGCCGCACCGGAGATCTTAGGTTCTCCTGGATGCAGAGTTCTAACGCCGCGCCGGAGATCTTACGTTCTCATGGATGCAGAGTTCTAGTCGTCCGTCTTGAACCACGTAGATGCTGTCGTCTATGTCCCCGGGACGAAACAGGACCTCCCCCTGGTGCAGCTGGATGAAGACCATGTGACGACACAACTCCAGGAAGAGCGGCTTCTCGAAGTGACCCAGGACCCTGTTAGAACGCACACACACACCAACACTATTATAATACTATACTATCTTTAAACACACAAGAAAATTACACTTTAAAAGAAGGGTAAAAGGACTTTAAGACAATAACTTGTTGTGATTGTTGCATAGTATAGTTAGTAACAGCAAGTATAGCATAGGGACATAGAAGTAAAACTGCACATTGTATAGGCGTGTACATAGGATCCAGTGCCTTTAAGTGATTTATTAACATGTCTATTTATCATGTCTATTTAGTTATCTTATTATTATGACTACTATTACTATTGTTTTATTGCACAATCGTAGCGGGCATGGCCAACCACATGTCACTGTATGCCCTGGTATACTTGGTCATTTACTGTACAACTGGGTTAGGACATTTGTAGGGGCCAGTTTCGAATTGCAGTCTCCCGTAGGTGTTCTTTGAGAGTGTTTTTGAAAGTGGGTAGTAATTCACATTCCTTTACAGCTTTGGGTAGGGCGTTCCACATTGATGTGGCATAATTGCGAAACGTGTTTAGTCCCTTGTTTGAGCCGAATCTGGGTTTAACATGATTTGTGGAGCTCCCTCTGGTGTTGTGATCGTGGTATTCACTGACCTTTGGGAAGTATTTTGACATGTACATGGGTACCTGTGTGGTGTAGTGTATCTTGTAGACCAGGCCCATTGCAAGTTGCTGTACTCTGGCGTCTACTCTAAGCCATCCTAGGTTGTCAAAGTGGGCAGGGGTGAGGTGGGTTCTAGGAGTAAGGTCAAGCAGTAGTCTGACTAGTTTTTTTTTAGATGTTTGTAATTTGGTTTTTAGTGCCTTTGAGGTGCTTTGGTACCATGAGGTGCAAGCATAGTCGTAGTACCCTTGAATGAGTGCTCCTGCCAGAGTCCTCAGGGTATTCTTGTTTACCAGAGAGGAGATCCGGTACAAGAATCGAGTTCGTTGGTTGACTTTTTTTATTACATTGGATGCCATTTTGTCACAGGAAAGATTAGCCTCTAGGATGGAACCCAGGTAGGTAATTTCATCTTTCCTTGTGACAATATTGTCACCCACTGTAACTGAGAAGCCGTCGGTCTTGCTGAGTTTGTTATTTGAACCAAAGAGAATGGACTCCGTTTTGCCCATGTGTAATGATAGTTTGTGTCGGCGAGCCATATGCAGATTTTGCCTAGTTCCGAGCTGAGGGTTTTTTCAACCTGTAACTTGTTCTTGTCAGAAACCAGCAGGGCTGAGTCGTCCGCAAACAGGAACAAGTTGCAGTCACAAGCTGACGACATGTCATTTGCATAAATTAGGAACAGTAGCGGTCCTAGTATGCTTCCTTGTGGAACACCACAGCTCACTGTGAGGGGGGGGGATAGGGTACCGTTTACCTCCACCATCTGTTCTCTCCCCTCCAGGTAGGATTGTATCCAGCTCACTGATAAGACTATCAAAACCAATTGCTTTTAGCTTGTCAATCAGAATGGTGTGATTGACAGTGTCGAAGGCCTTTTGTAGGTCCAGCATGACCATGCCGCAGTATTTGCCCACGTCCACCTCTTGCTTGATGTGGTCGTTCAAATAGAGAAGGCATGTGTCAGTGGAGTGGGATGTTCTGAAGCCAGATTGGAATTCGTAGATTCGATTATTTTCCCGCAAGGTACTTTTCAACCTGTTCGTATACTATTTTTTCCATGACTTTCGAGATGGATGTAAGGATAGAAACAGGGCGGTAGTTGCCTGGGTCTAATTTGCTGCCCTCTAAACAATATGCTGGCTCTATTATACTGTAGTTAAATCAGAAACAATACGCTGGCTCTATTATACTGTAGTTAAATCAGAAACAATACGCTGGCTCTATTATACTGTAGTTAAATCAGATACAATACGCTGGCTCTATTATACTGTAGTTAAATCAGATACAATACGCTGGCTCTATTATACTGTAGTTAAATCAGATACACCAACACTATTATACTGTAGTCAAATCAGAAACAATACGCTGGCTCTATTATACTGTAGTTAAATCAGATACAATACGCTGGCTCTATTATACTGTAGTTAAATCAGATACAATACACCAACACTATTATACTGTAGTTAAATCAGAAACAATACGCTGGCTCTATTATACTGTAGTTAAATCAGATACAATACGCTGGCTCTATTATACTGTAGTTAAATCAGATACAATACACCAACACTATTATACTGTAGTTAAATCAGAAACAATACGCTGGCTCTATTATACTGTAGTTAAATCAGATACAATACGCTGGCTCTATTATACTGTAGTTAAATCAGATACAATACACCAACACTATTATACTGTAGTTAAATCAGAAACAATACGCTGGCTCTATTATACTGTAGTTAAATCAGATACAATACGCTGGCTCTATTATACTGTAGTTAAATCAGATACAATACACCAACACTATTATACTGTAGTTAAATCAGATACAATACGCTGGCTCTATTATACTGTAATTAAATCAGATACAATACGCTGGCTCTATTATACTGTAGTTAAATCAGATACAATACACCAACACTATTATACTGTAGTTAAATCAGATACAATACGCTGGCTCTATTATACTGTAATTAAATCAGATACAATACGCTGGCTCTATTATACTGTAGTTAAATCAGATACAATACGCTGGCTCTATTATCCTGTAGTTAAATCAGAAACAATATGCTGACTCTAATATACCATAGTTAAATCAGATGTTTATTTGTGTGTGCGTGTATCTGTGTGTGTATGTGTGTGTGCAGGGGCGGAGCTTCCTACAGGCGATATAGGCGGTCGCCTAGAGCGCCACCCACAGGGCGGCGCCAAAATAAATAAAAAATAAAAAAAAAAATTTTATTTATTTTTTGCTCTGCGCAGTTTTGGCGCCCTCATCTATATCTGCAACCATTATTTTTACATTAAAAAAATTCTAACATAAGGGAAAATGAGCCAAAAATCTAAAACGGTGGGTCGGTCTGAGCCTCAGCTTTAGGTGTTCACAGTCAGAACATGCTAGAGCGCTGTGCATTGATGGGTATCGGTCAAGTGTTTATAGAATTGAGCGTTGAGGAAAGAAAGACTAACGTTAGAAAACTATGAAGAGGCAAAAGCCATCCGGCCATCCAGTATAAAAAGAGAAGAAAAGAAGAAGAATAGAATAGAATAGAATAGAATAGAAATACTTTTATTATCCTGTGGGAAATTTGACACTGCAAATCGCTCAACATTTAAACATTTAGACAGGACAGGTCACGAATTAGAATAATAACAAATCAAATCAAGTTGCCTAGGATAAGAGTAGAGTAAAATAGAATAAAAATGGAATAAAATATACAGTAAATAAATACAGTAAAAATATACTGAGCATGGGGGAAGGGGGGGGTACAGGTAGTAAAAACAACACAAGCAGTGTAAACAAATTGGTCAATATAATTAACTATCTAACTAACTGAAATATATATTCACAGTATTCACAGTGTCACATAAGGTGCAGTATGCATCAGGTAGTGTTATTGTCCTCCTTGGGTTCCTATTAGTCCTAGGTCAAAGTCTGGCAGCAGACGAGAAACGTGCCAAGGTGAAAGGTATGCAATTTTGTACAACTTCCAAGACCTGCCACACCAAGAGCTGATGAAGCAAGCAGAGGCACTTGTACACACCTTAAACCATGGAGGGCAATCTGATTTGGATGGGAAGGAGCTGGCTCAGGAGTTGGAAAATTTGATGTGATTGATGACTTTGCAGCGAGGAAGGCCAGAAGGATTGCACTGTAAATGGAAACCAGTAGGAGCTACAGGCTAACCTTGAAGTGTGATGATAGGGAGTGGAATGTAAATAGTTCTTTAGACAAAGTGAATTTGTAATTTTTATTTATTTGTTTGTTTATTTAGCATATTATATTTTGATTATATATGTGTAACATATTTTACAATACATAATTTTCTTTTAACACTTTAACTGCCGGAAGACGTGTTTAGGCGTCCTTCCCCGCCATGCTCAAGTTGCCGAAGACGCCGTAACTCGTCTTTGATATCAATATTTAACTCTTTAGTGTGCACTTTACATTTCTTCTTAATTTTCTTTGAAAGCAAATTTGCACATTTTATTGTTTGTTATTGTTATTATTATTATTGTGTGTTAGCTAAGTTGTTTATTTGTTTTAATTCTTTAGTGTGCACTTTACATTTATTCTTAGCTCTTGTTCTTGCTTGTAAAAAATAAAGGTGCAGTACATTACTGTATAACTGTTAACCCTTCCACTGCCACACGACGGAGGGTTAACCCTTTACTATCACACAACCAACGGCCGTGAAAGGGTTAGCCTTCTGTGTATTGTCGCAGTGAAAAGGGTTAACAGGTTGGTAGCGCAGCGATGTTTTGATTTTGGGGCGCAGTGGTGAACCTCGCCTAGGGCGACAAATGTGCTAGGTCCGCCCCTGTGTGTGTGTGTGTGTGTGTGTGTGTGTGTGTGTTTATTAGTACCTGACATTCTTCAGCATGTACAACACCTCAGAGGGCAGGTGAGAGTTCTGTACATCAAACTCTGTGAGGTCAGCCTCCAGCAGACAGGGTGGGAGCTCCTTGGGCTGCAGAGTGGTGGGTTCCTTACGGATACGCAGGATCCTGACACACACACACATGTTATTACATCATCATCACATACTGTAACACACACCATGTTATTACATCATCATAACATACTGTAACACACACCATGTTATTACATCATCATAACATACTGTACGCACGGTTCCCACAGACATTGCAAAATGAAATTCACGGACTTTCAAGTACTTTTCTAAGCACAGTTTTTCATTTTAAAAATGGCATTTTTTTAATTATTTTTATTTGTATCCAATATTTATGGCTTAAAACCAATTTCCGACAATTAGTTACACTTTAGATTAAAAAGTTAAATTTTTTGATTCAGAACTATTTTATCATGGATGAACAAAACTTTCAATGCGAATGGTTGATTTGAATTTCAAGGACTTTTTAAGCACCTTGTTAAAAAATTTGCTATTTTCAAGGAATTCCAGGAACTTCAAGGACCTTGTGCGAACCCTGATATTATTACATGATCATAACATACTGTACAAGCCCATGATTAGCACTGGTAGATGGGTGACTCACTTGCGGGCTATAGACATGACTTTGGTTCTCTTCCTGACGCGCTGCCGAGATGCCGAGCTCGAGGAGGCAGCAGGGGTTGTGGCCGAGGACAGGGTTTGAACCTAAATCCAAAGAAAGAAAGAAAGAAAGAAAGAAAGAAAGAAAGAAAGAAAGAAAGAAAGAAAGAAAGAAAGAAAGAAAGAAAGAAAGAAAGAAAGAAAGAAAGAAAGAAAGAAAGAAAGAAAGAAAGAAAGAAAGAAAAAGCTGTCTTTGTCCTTCGCCATCAAAGAGCTTGTTGAACGCCTTTGCATGCAAATGATGGCATCCTCCAGTAGGGTGAGAACCAGTGCACCACAGAGCATCTAGTAGGGAGGTGTAGTGGTTACGTCATTGGTGTTTCCCGCGCGGTCCACCCTCCTTGAAATGGCCATGTATTTCCAATGGACCCATTTCTAAATCGTCTCGTTTAAAACAAATAAAGCATGACCATTGGCATGGTGTACCTTTCTGTGTGTATTCATCCACAATCTATAGCTCAACATGAAAGAATTCGCAATTAATCGTAAAGGTAGAAAATAACAATGTTTATCTTTTCGTTCACTGAGGAACTACACTCGCTCTGGCGCTGCTGACTGACGTCACCACAGCGTAGACTCCTGGCTGTATTAGGCGACAGCACTGAACGACAGGCGTGCTACTGGTAAGTGTAGTTCTTTTTTAAAAGTACCCTGTTCGACCCACGTTTGCAAAATTACAAAATCACTTTTAGCTATTTAAAAAAAGAATGTTTATTTAAAAAATGTTAAGCACATATATAGTCAATTGGTCCTGTTGTTCAGCCTCACAATGCTATTTGATAGTAAATGTGTTTATATGTCCCACCCTCTGGCCTCTGAAGTTGCTAATGCTAATTTGGGCCTCACAGGGTTAACCTCTTAAGCCCGAGATATACAGTAAAAGTGCATATTTTCAGCATTACGTTTGTTTACCAATTATTTTAACTGTTATTAGTGAAATATAAGATTATAGAAATCTCAGGGCATTGAGTCGGAAACCGGCGCATATTGACAGGAGGAAGTGGCACAGCCAAAAGTGAGTGTAGTCTTTTGAAGGAAGAGACTCAGGGCTTTCGAATTTCGAAAAACTACCCTACCCAGCTCACACCAGCCCCTGTCAATCATCTGACTTCTGGATTTACTTTTTTATTTCTCTTATTTTTTGGGATTATCTCCCACAAACCTGAACGTTATTGCCATAAAACAGAACGCAGTTAGTTTCTCTACCTTTCTGTGAACGTCTTGCAAAAAACGGTGTTGCAATACGATGAAAAATGGTGGAGAAATTTACATTATAAAAAAGATGGCAGAATTCAGTACTGTATCTACAAAACCTTCTGTTTAATCATCTTCCCTTTATTAATTTGCTTAGATTTTTCAGGTCTGGTAAATTTTAGCATGGTGTTATTCACAGTCAAAGATAAAAAAAAAAAGATTTAATATAATTGATATTCTCCTTTGGTTCATTACAATTTACTCAAGCCTAGTAACATACACACTATTTCTGACACTGATCCATATATGTCCCTAGATTCAGATACCAAGAACATGCAAATGGACCATTAAAAAAAATGTAAATGTTTATTCTACGTCCTTATGGAATGAGTGACATAAAAAAAAAAAAAAAAAAATATATACTTTTTTTATTTATTTATCTTTATGGATGGAAGAGCCGCACATTGACGGGCAAAGAGCCGCATGCGGCTCGCGAGCCGCGGGTTGGCCACCCCTGCAATAGCCGATAATACATTTTCCAAATGATAAATCCCTATACGGGTGGACCGCGCGGGAAACTAAAGTGACGTCAGACTACACCTCCCTATAACAGGTGATCGACATTTAATGACAACCGTGGCCAATGAGCTGTGGTATGTGGCCATACTGGTTGGTGTGACACATGGCGGGAATGCTAGGAGTGTGTGTAGAAAGGGCCTTACCTTCCTCATGATCTTCCTGCCGTAGAACATCACCTTGTCTCTCTTCCTGAAGCGGTAGTGGGGCACGCCTTCCTGGTCCTCTGATGAGCACAACAGATGGGAGTCAGTGACACAGTCAATGGATCCATCTCAAACCCTGCCCCCTTTTCTCGATCATGAGTGTTGCTTCCGTCCGAGGGAAGCAGCGGTTGTGATTGGAGGATCAAGAAAAGAGGGCGGGGTTTGAGATGGTTTGAGATTGGTTTAATCAAATATCTGAGGATTGTCATAGTCGTGCCATTTTCACTCAGAATTTACCCTTAAAAAGGACCTTAGGGCTCAAGACATTCAGCGCCAGAGGTCGCTGTGGGCCGTATGGCTGTGTGTGCCAGCGCTTTAATCAATGGGGATACATGCCGGTGTTTGCAGGGCTAAAACTATATTAAATATCATAGCTATGGATATAAAACGATTGCCCATTTGACATCGAGTATCTATCGTTCAATTCGTGAAAAGGAAATACTTTTTTCATCCATACATTCCCGTTTTATACCGTGGTGAATATGAGTATAGTTTTAGAGTAATTCTGTGTAATCCCAGGAAACGCTGCTTGATTCTCCCCAATCCATGTGTTATAAACGTTACTCCTGCCCGACTAGGAAAACCCGGACCGGACTTTAGATCGACGTACAGGCCAAGCCAGAGAGATTCCAAGGATGTGCAATACCGTCCGCAAGGCGTTAGGCGGCGGTATTGGACGTTTGTGATCTCAGACACATTCCCCAATGATAACATCAGGCTCCCTCGATTAATTATGAATGGAAATAGCGAATAAAAGAAATAACGACCAAAACCCGACTTTTCTCGGGTTTAGCGCTCAAGCGATGGCGAGTTAACCCGACGTATCTCGGGTCTGGCGTCCAATGTGTTAAGAGAGCTCCTAATGTGAACAACTGCTACGAGGAGAGAGGACTTTAGGAGGAGTTTAGGATTGTTCTTAACCCTTTCACTACCACACTACGTAACAGGTTAACTTTTCACCTTTCTTAAGGTTAACCGTCTGTAGTGTGATAGTTAACCTTCTGTAGTGTGGTTGTGAAAGGGTTAACCCTTTGTCGTGTGGTAGTGAAAGGTTAGCCGTCAAAATGTATCAAGAGTCTAACACCCTTTCACAGCTCCCATGTGTCATTTATTTCCTTTCCTTTGGACATGCACACAAAGAAAGAGCAAAACCATGAATACAAAATATCTTAAAAAAAGGGGGGCACTTCACTAAAAACAATACAGATTTATTTTGCACATAATCTCACACACGTGCAAACAACTCTGAACAGTTTTGCACACAATTATTTAGTTTGACAGTTATTGAGAGTAAATGAGTTGAAATTATGTAAATATCAATATAAAATAGCTTGTCTATATAGGGACCGCTACAGTACCTTATCGTTTCATTGAGCTGTAATTAACACAAGGATGATTCAATGTCCCTGATGACATCACTGGTGGCCAATCCATATTCAAACTCATTAACTTTCAATAACTGTCGAAGTGCCCCTTTAAGTCTGCAGTGGGCTTCTCCGGTATTGTTGGGATAATGGATGGAATGCACGTTTGGTTATGCTATTATGCCACACAGTAGTTATAAAGGACTGGTTATGCTATTATGCCACACTGTAGTTATAAAGCCACACTGTAGTTATAAAGGACTGGTTATGCTATTATGCCACACTGTAGTTATAAAGGACTGGTTATGCTATTATGCCACACAGTAGTTATAAAGGACTGGTTATGCTATTATGCCACACTGTAGTTATAAAGGACTGGTTATGCTATTATGCCACACTGTAGTTATAAAGGACTGGTTATAGTATCATACTGGCCAATCGCGTCTCGCTCTGCCTATTGAGATATCATCTCTCCAGCACTACTGTGCCCGTGGAAACCTTTTCACATGCACCCCCACCTGCACGTGACGACGCCCACTCCCGTGCGTGCCTCTACAAGAGGCAGGAAGTGGTCACGCTTACACCCTTCCTTATTATTTTCCATCCGCGGAAGCTGCTCATATGCACTTCAACCAGGTGGAACGCTGTTATGAAGCGAAGGGAGAAATTACGCGTCTGGATGGAACGTCGGTCCTATTCTGAGCTTTCCTCGTCTCTTGGCAGCGGACCGATGGGCTACGCGCGGCGTGGTACTGGCATATTCAATACTACTCGTTGTCTCGTGAGACGACCGGGTGATGTGTTGGCGCGGGGGGGGGTTGGGTATTGGATGAATGTGGTCAACATGTCGTTGTTGAATGTTTTTCCAAGCTAATGTTTTGGGGCGCCGTCCCATGTGTCTCCAGTTTTCCCTCCGCTTAAACATTTCATTACCGACGGTCAATCGGTGTCTAATGTTGGGGGTTTGGCTGAGGCTTATTTACCCTTTATACGGGTGGATGGCCTGAGGACAGGGCTCAGGACAGGTGTGTATTGGGCTGCGGTAAGTGTGCCCATTCTGCAATATGTTAATGGAGTTTTCGTTCATTCATTCATTTATCCCTTACACGGGTGCACAGGTGTGCCGCAGTGGAGGTTATTGCATGACTACTAGTGGAGCTGTGCTTCACTAGTAATAGACTTGTCAGCAGCCGCCACTGGTGTTCCTGGCTGACTGGGCTGATGAAGCTTGTACCGCTGGAGTACAGAATTTAGCAGCAACTAATAACATTGCTCAATTGGCTGATTTTCTGTAAAAAATTGTGTCTGTAGGGGAGCTCCAGTAGCTCACCGCATATCTCTGCGCTATTTCTGCATCGGGGAAAACCGTGCTGCGTCACGGATCTGGTGGACTCCGAGTTCGATTCCCGGACCCGCCGTCATTTGCCAGAATGTCTTCCCCTGATCTATATCCTGTTTCACCCTGTATCTGTCGGTCATGCTTGACCAGAAAAGCGATAAACGCTAAAAAATAAAGTAAAAAAAAAAAAAAAAAATGTGTCTGTGGTGGGGCCTTAGGGCCAACGACATCAAAACCATTGCGCGAGGGTTTGAGGTTATTCAGCTTTTGACCCAGCCACAAGCTATAACCGCAGGGAGGGCTAGGATACTGTCAACGCTTCACAGGCATCTTTGGTTGGAGCAATCTCCCCTTGAGGAGGGGAGGAGAGTTCTCCTCCTCAGGGCTCCCCTCTCCGCGGATGGACCTTTGGTCTGTCCACGGAGGCGCATGCGGTATTTGACCTGGGCTCCACGCCGTCTCACACCATGCAGCCAGAGGTGTGTCCCCCGCCTGAGATGACCTGGACACAAAGAGAACAGGTGGTCACGGTGCCGACAGCCTCGGTGGCCGAGGGATCGGCTATATTAGATGGGCACGCCCTGAAAAAACGTTGCCATCTAGCTGTGTCTAGCACGCTCTCCGGTTACTCCCCCCTGCTACACTGCAGGACTCAAGGCTCTGATTTGTCCCCTTTGGCTGCGGGCCGTGTTCTTCCAGTGAAGCGCAGGTGGCCCCACATATCGCTTCTCATGGAGACAGGGGCTGACACCCAGTTGCTAGCTAGGCCTGGGTCTGTCTATGAGAATGCTGTGCTGTCAGGAGGCTCCCACGCCACACGTCCTGCATCTGTGTTTGGTGAGCCTGGTGTTGTATCTGTCGACGGAGCAGGGTTCCCTGTATCTAAAAAAGATTGTCAGAGGGGGAATCCTAGGCCCAGGAGGTCGCAGCGTGAGTTCCCCCAGCCCCGCCCTCGCCAGGCCGGGTATTACGTTAGTGCCTCCCGCGGCCGGACGTCTGGCGGTGGTCAGTCAGGCACGCGTAATTTGGGTGGTAGTAATATCACTACAGGGCTACGGTGTGTAGAGACTCACCCTATCGGGCAGCGTGGGGACCACACACCATGCTTGTCCAGCTGCAGAGCAGGCCGTCCTCAGCAAGCTAAGCCGGGAAGATGCTCAGCGGGGGGGCCTATGTCACCAGGGGTGATGGCCGCTCCCCCCGTATCAGATCGCCCCTTTCTGTCGGGGTCCCCCCCTTTAGGTGCGATTGCCTCGTTGGTAGAGTCAGGGTGCGATATCCCGGCTCCGCGAGACACCGCACAGCGGGAGGGACCGGGCCACCTATCTACGATTCCTAGCGGCCCAGCGCCAGTTGGTGGCGGGGGCGCTTTGGAATTTTTACCATGTATGGCTACAGTAGTGCCATATGTCGGTGTGGATGGAGAGAATGCTGAACTTGTGTTACAGTTTGCACACCCCCGCCCTCCGTTTTTGGGTTTGGTACAGACTCTATTGTCAGAGTCCGCGGCAGTGACAGCCCTGGCCGAAGAGATTCGTTCTCTAGTGGCGAAGCAGGCCATCGTCATGGTCCCATGGGAGGATGCGATGAACGGCGTTTACTCCCGATGTTCTGCTGAGGCGAGCCTTCACCTGTCGTGTCCTGTCCGTGCACTGAAGGTTTACCTTAGTCGCACGTGGGATCTCAGGGCTTCCGATCAAATCAAATCAGGTGGGCTAGCAGGTGGGTGTGGACCGCGGAGTGCTATGTCACACATGGTCCCGCTTGCACTGTGCGTTCTGGGGTGCCTGGTTCCCCTTTCGCACATTGGTTGTAGTTGACTGCCTCCCCCCCCTTCGTTAGGACGGGCGGGTGGACGGGACTCCCCTCCTCCCTGGCAGGGGCTTACGGGGCCCTCAGGGGGTGCATTTGACGTGGCCGCGTGTCCGCTCTGCCCCTTTTGATCTCAATAGGCAGAGCGAGACGCGATTGGCCAGTATGATACTATAACGTAGGTTATCCTATAACCCTAGTTATATGAATACTGGCTGAGCGTCTCGCTCTTCAGCGCCCTGAGGTCCCTTGAATGTTTTCCACGTATGGAATTCGAACTTGGAAGGGTATAAGCGTGACCACTTCCTGCCTCTTGTAGAGGCACGCACAGGAGTGGGCGTGGTCACGTGCAGGTGGGGTGCATGTGAAAAAGTTTCCACAGGCACAGTAGGTGCTGGAGAGATGATATCTCAATAGGCAGAGCGAGACGCTCAGCCAGTATTCATATAACTAGGGTTATAGGATAACCTACGTTATGCTATTATGCCACACTGTAGAACTTTATAAAAGGACTTGTGATCAGCTTAAGAGGATCGGAGAAAGAAAACATAAATAGCTATGTTGGATACTAAATTGTGTGACTATCGATCTCAGTATCTACTTTCTGTAGGCTACCTTGCCTGCTGAGATATTCCACAATCAACTAACGGCCGTGGCCGACAGACAGCACACCTAGCGACAGGGTCAACCACACAATTCACTCAAATAAGAATGCATGACCATTCCTTACTCAAACAGGTCTGAACACTTTCATAAATCACTCTTAAACTACAACTCCTTGCTAGGAATATATAGGCTAAGTTAGGGGGTTATCTCAGGGTATTCCGTTTGTGAATACAAACCCTGAACTCTTGTCAAATGAGAAAACAGAGTTAATACTAACTGGATAGCTTGTATCTTCTGTAGAGAAGAAACACAACAAGTCCGATGAGAGAGACTGATGCCGCAGCTCCGATCAGCACACCCGTCCACTGAAAGAGAGAAATGTGACCCACACAAAACCCAATATAAACTCAATACAGTACACACGATAAAGTGTTGTTTACATGCCTGAGTATCCAGGTTTAATATCAGCATATCCCAACATAATATCATCCAGTTAATATCAGCATATCCCAGCCATCATTATTCAGGCTTCTCAGGTGGGAACAGGGTGGAAAGGAACCCACCCTGAGCATTACATACTGAGCAAAATGGCCACCGTGTGAATATGGTCAATATGCTAAACTCATAGACCGAATACTCAAGTGTAGTGTCCTATATTATATTGAAATATTAATGTGCATCTAAAGGCACCTAAAAAAAACAGAGAAGAGAAGATAGAGACACCAGACGAGAGGTCCATTCTAACAGTATCCGTCAGTCACAGCGTCAGTCATTGTTAACACTTTGACTGCCGGGACACGTCTTTTCACGTCTTTGCTGGCCATGCTAAAGTTGCCGGGGGACGCTGTACAGCGTCCTTATATCAATATTTCAAAAATCTGCGATCGGATTCATATTCCCCCTCCGCTGGCCTGAGATCCACCAGCAGGACCCACTGAGCTCTCTGGCGGTTCAGGAGCGCCATCTGGTGGCCGATCGGCGCAATCGCCACACAGGATGTTGAATAGAGGTTGTCATGACGACCGTAGTACTTCCGGGCGCTCGCTATGGTTCATGGGACTCTGGCTCGTCACGCTACACGGTGATCGATTGGCAATAACTCGATAAACAACATGATTTGGACGTATATACCATTATACAAGCTGGAGATGGACCGGGTAAAAATATATCCCATAATGATAAAATTTCTACTCGACGATGATCGCCCAACGGCGCGCGGAGACTGGGGTGAGTTTTAGCGTGTAACGTTACCGTCTTAGATACTAACTGCTATTATCAACATTTGACCCACATTAGATGATTGGTATAACGCTGCCCACAGAATTATAAACGCCCCCTCGCCCATCCGGTCAACATCAGATGACGTGTAGTAACTTCTAGAAGTACGTCTAGTTGGAATTTTTTATATCGCGCTGATTGCCATCAAACTGTATTTCATCATCAATATAATGCATTTGGGGCTATATATCACGTTCTGGAGAAAGCTGCAGAAAGAGATGAAAACATACTTATACATTAGACCATACTTTACTATGAATATGTGAATGAAAAAGTGTAACGTTGCTACACAATGAACAATACATATAGGACTTTGAATGGGCCCTAATAATGGCAATGTAGCAATAGAATTTAAAAAGTTATAGCCCTGCAAAGAAGGGGACTTTCTCCATAGACAAATAGCGCTGGCAATCTATGGTATATCATTAATTTAACCCAAGGCAACCAAAGTGTTAAGGGGATGCAGACCAGAGAAAGACTTTCGTCTTGTTTACATCAGGGTCCCACATTTTCAATTCATAATGACATACACAACATACAGATATACATCATGACATTTATGACATACATGACAGAGAGATATACAGTACTGTTACATTTACTTTTTTCTTTTCATGTCAACATTCACACGCACAATTGAGCCAAAAGTCACTCTATTAATGACAGATTTCATTGATAAATTGAGGGAAAACTTTGCAAGTCGATTTGATGAATTTGACATGCCCAGAGAATTGATGCATTTTGTGAGCAACCCATTTGCCAATGTAGCTGCTATTTCCACAAAAGGACAAGAGTTCCTTGCATCACTTCACATTGATGAAGGTCTCCTGCAACTTGAAATAATTGACATGCAAGCATCATCTGCTCTGA
Organism: Notolepis coatsorum; assembly: GCF_963971535.1. Classification (NCBI taxonomy): domain Eukaryota; kingdom Metazoa; phylum Chordata; class Actinopteri; order Aulopiformes; family Paralepididae; genus Notolepis; species Notolepis coatsorum. Next base: position 118,400,605 of record NC_140165.1, read on the forward strand.
AGCAGGCACTTGAGAATGAATCCACCACAACATTTTGGATAAAGTGTATTCATGTCAACACATTCCCCAAAATAAAAACGCTGGCAATATCTGTGCTAACAATGTTTGGCTCAACATACACCTGTGAATCCAGTTTCTCTCACATGAATGCCATTAAAACAAGCAACCGTGCCTCCTTGACAAATGAGCATTTGCATCACTGTTTGCGGGTAGCCCTCAGTTCCTATGAACCCTCTTTCTCTGCCATTGCCCAGTCAAAGAAGTGCAATCTCTCTCATTAGATGTGTGTATGTAGGCTAGGCCTGTCTGCCCCCCACCCCCCTGATGTTTGAGAGTTAAGAGGGGACAATAAGTGCTAATAAGATGCTGTGATTTGCTGTTGTTGCACAGACATGAAGCACTTTTTCATAAGCTCAGCTGCACTATAAATGTGTTTTTTTGTTCAAGTGTTGATGTTAGAATGTTCAGATGCACAGGGCGGCTATGTGGCGTAGTGGGCAAGGCGCTCGCCACAAAATGCTGGAGACGCTGGGCTTGTCAGTTCGAGCCCAGCGCTCCACATTTGCTTTCAGTTTAGCTGGTCGTCCGTACTAATACACATTGGCCGTATTAGGGGGTGGGAAACTGATGGGTGGGGATCGGGCGTTGTGGACAGCGACTCCTACAGGTCGGTTGGTGCGCCTGCGCAGTAGAATCAGGAAGTGTCGGGGGCAGCGTGAGCCTCCCACGCGTTACTCCTCGCCACTGAGAGATCGAGCTGCGCAGGTGAAAAGATGCGACTGCTGTTACCTCAAGTACCGGAGGGGACTTGTGCTATGTATGACTTAGTCCACATTGCAGCCGGCTTGTGGGAGGCAAGAAACAGCGTTCGTGACAGGGGAGGGGTGAATTGGATGATACGAAATTGGGATGGGAGAAAAATATAGAAAATGGGAGAAAAAGTGGATCAAACAAAAAAAAAATCAGATGCACATTGTAACTGAGGGGTACAATTCCCTGACTGTATTGATAAGTATGGTATCATTAAACCACTACCGCTTTATGTACTTTAACTACTGGCCACACAGTACATGATATAGATATGATGAACACTTTCCCACCTGATGAAACCAAGTCCACACAAATGTATCCGTCGAATCTTTAATATATAGCAAAGGGTATATACAACGTTCACGTAATGACATTTATGATTTGAATGCACTTGTAAGGCAAATGAGTATTCGTAGGCAAATCAACATTGAATGTCCAATCTCTGGTTACGCAGGAAGCAAGTATACAACCTGGTTCTTTAGGGAACTATAGCGATGGTACTTAATGATTATAGCTGGATACACTAAAGGGGGTCCCGCTGGTTGTAAGTCAGTAGGGGGGGGGGGGGGTTAGGAGAGCCGCTGGCGATATCCCATCTGGCCAACGATTTCTTGGGAGAATTCAGAGTGCTGAACACGGTGCCCACAGAACCTTGGTCCACAGATGAATACAGTTGGGCCCTCTTGTAGACAGTAGCTGCCGGTCCACAACGAAGAGACGTGAGGCGACCTCACTCGGGTTAGAGCGCCGTCTCACCTGGACTCCTCTCGGGGGTAGTTCCAACACTTACCAGTGTTGGCTGTTATCCATGGCATAATCAAAGCACCCAAAGCAAGTAGATAATCCAAGCCGTGTAGGGCTCGCCGTCGTCCGGGTAAGGTAATCCAATGTGCAGGTACACTCGTCCTTGCCCAGAACTCCTCGGATGAAAGCACCACACGTGGTCTGCCCAGCCTGGTTAAGACTCTAGATAACGCGAGGAAAACGATGGGGGTACTGCTCACTTTATAACTCTAACCGAACGATGCACCATACATAATAGACTATTATTAACTTAATAGAAATACGTCCCACTCGACGGTATAGTGCCAAACTATGACAATTCAACTATTAATCCACACGATGTCTCAATGCCATTCTGAGGCCAAGTTGACCATACTGCACCACACGTGTATCGTGGGTGAGGCTTAACGTCTTGCCACTAGGTTGGAGGGTAAAGAACTAAGGGCTAAGGGAAGTTCTACTTTACTTGCGCCATATATATATGCGCTGTGAACAAATAGTACCATTCGTATTTCGGCAGACGTATTCCTACGCGGAACCGGGGCTAGTAACGACATGTTCGTCGGCACGATTGAACTTGAACCAAGGGGCTTGGCTGCTGGCGCCAAGTTCTTGTCCAATGAGAGAATGAAACTATTATGGGCTGTTAGTAGACCAAAGGGATATTCAGTGTATATGTACAAGGAATATACAAGGGATATCAAACGATATACAAATACTATTAAATATATATCCATAAATAAATATATATATTCGGTTTAATCTGATCCTTCACAACACACATCATGCACTGGTTTGTTTTTTATTTTTATATTGAAATGTTGAAGAGGAGATGTTGCAGTTGTTGCACAGTCATAAATGAAGCACTTTTTGCAGGAGATGTTGCAGATGTGGCACATAAATTAAGCACTTTTTTTTAAAAGTATACTACTTTTGCAACGTAGTTAAATAAAAGTTGTGAAAATGTGGTTGCGTGTTGTGTCAAGTGTACATATATTCATAGCACGGGGAGGCGCCGTGGCAGTCCGGCCCCTGGCCCCTTGGGTTTCTGACAATGTGGCCCCCTGAACAATTTAGTTGAATAGCCCCGATGTAGTGGGTTGGTTTACCATAGTGCTTTCATACCGCTCCTCGACAAACTGCCGCATCCGGGCCTTGATCTCGGCACCGAGAGGAACCAGGCTCTGAAACAACCACAGAGACAACATGGAAGCCATGGAAAGGTCATGGAAAGGTCATGGTGTTGGTTGGTTTCAAATAAGTAGTCAATAGAGAGGTGTAGTCATGGTCACGTCATTGTTGTTTCTGGCCGGTCCACCTCGCTTGAAATTGCAATGTATTTCCAATGGACACATTTCTAAATCGTCTAGTTTATATAACAAATAAAGCATGACCATTGGCATGGTGTACCTTTCGGTGTGTATTCATCCACAATCTATAGCTCAACATGAAAATGTTCGCAATTGATCGTAAAATAATTACGTGTAATTTTATTTCAACCAAAAATCCTGGTAAGTGTAGTTATTTTTTAACAACAAATTAAACAACCTTTTAACTAACTTTATTTCAACCAAAAATGCTTAAACAATAATGTTAGTGATAGAAGGGAACACATTTTGTGTAAAATGGAAAGCTTGTCAATGTTCATGAGGCAGAATTATTACAATAGCCGATAATACATTTTCCCAATGATAAATATATACGGGTGGACCGTGCAGGAAACTAAAGTGACGTCAGACTACACCTCCCTACAGGAAACTAAAGTGACGTCAGACTACACCTCCCTATAGGAAACTAAAGTGACGTCAGACTACACCTCCCTACAGGAAACTAAAGTGACGTCAGACTACACCTCCCTATAGGAAACTAAAGTGACGTCAGACTACACCTCCCTACAGGAAACTAAAGTGACGTCAGACTACACCTCCCTATAGGAAACTAAAGTGACGTCAGACTACACCTCCCTACAGGAAACTAAAGTGACGTCAGACTACACCTCCCTATAGGAAACTAAAGTGACGTCAGACTACACCTCCCTATAGGAAACTAAAGTGACGTCAGACTACACCTCCCTATAGGAAACTAAAGTGACGTCAGACTACACCTCCCTATAGGAAACTAAAGTGACGTCAGACTACACCTCCCTACAGGAAACTAAAGTGACGTCAGACTACACCTCCCTATAGGAAACTAAAGTGACGTCAGACTACACCTCGCTATAGGAAACTAAAGTGACGTCAGACTACACCTCCCTATAGGAAACTAAAGTGACGTCAGACTACACCTCCCTATAGTGTGTGAGTAAGCAGTTTTATTTTTTTCTTCTTCTTTTTTTCCCATTACTCTTCTCAAAACTAATTTGGAATTGCGTCTGCTGCAGGTCTGCCCTGTGCCAGAGGGGCATTTCACAAGCTGACATTTCACAACAGCTGAGAACTAGACGTTCTACATAGCCTATATTTTATACCCAGCTATCAGGCCTAATCTGGAGCAGATAAAACACACATTGGCTCAAAGATGGATTGGCATGTGTTGCGTAACATTATATCGATCTGGCACACAGTCTCACAGTACAATAAACTGTACATGCATCATTATCTCACATTACATTAACCATTTCACTACCACACTACCAAAGGGTTAACCCTTTCACTGTGACAATACAGAAGGTTAATAACCCTTCCACTGCCACACAACAAAGGGTTAACCCTTTCACAACCACAGTACAGAAGGTTAACCTTTCACTAGTAGTGAAAGGGTTAACCTTCTGTAGTGTGGTAGTGAAAGGTTAACCTTCTGTAGTGTGGTAGTGAAAGGTTAACCTTCTGTAGTGTGGTAGTGAAAGGTTAACCTTCTGTAGTGTGGTAGTGAAAGGTTAACCTGTAGTGTGGTAGTGAAAGGTTAACCGTCTGTAGTGTGGTAGTGAAAGGTTAACCGTCTGTAGTGTGGTAGTGAAAGGTTAACCTTCTGTAGTGTGGTAGTGAAAGGTTAACCTTCTGTAGTGTGGTAGTGAAAGGGTTAACCTTCTGTAGTGTGGTAGTGAAAGGTTAACCTTCTGTAGTGTGGTAGTGAAAGGTTAACCTTCTGTAGTGTGGTAGTGAAAGGTTAACCTTCTGTAGTGTGGTAGTGAAAGGGTTAACCTTCTGTAGTGTGGTAGTGAAAGGTTAACCTTCTGTAGTGTGGTAGTGAAAGGGTTAACCTTGTACTTTCCACAGCAGAAAGTCGTCTCAAATCAGACTACGCCTTTTGACAAGGCCAGTGAATATGTTTTATTTATTTATTTGTTGACAGTAGTAGTAGTAGTTATTTGTTGACAGTAGTAGTAGTAGTTATTTGTTGACAGTAGTAGTAGTAGTAATGTCAATGATCTCTTGACAGTGTCGGCTACCGGATATATACTGCAGCTCTCCTCATCCTCCTTGTCTTCCAGGTCCATGCCTGATAGAGGGGAAAAAACAGATGTGATTACAACATAGTGATTAGAAATTTAATCAGTTTTGAATCAGAAATCATGACTATTTGCAAAAGCAAACGTTTTTGTGGTAGTCTGATAATGCACTGCTTCATGTTGATAATAAAGGGAAATAGGTGATTGGTTCTAGTCAGAGGGCCATATCTTTTTGAGATATCTGGGTAAAAGTGCAAAGTCTACAACAAAGAGATCGAGGACACACTGGTCTCAGGTCAGCGTGTGGAAACAGAGCTGCCACAGAGACCACCTCATTTGGCCTGACCGACCGACCGACCGACCGACCGACCGACCGACCGACCGACTGACTGACTGACTGACTGACTGACTGACTGACTGACTGACTGACTGACCGACTGACTGACCGACAGGGGCTGAGTGTAACTGGACACCCACTCGGGCATTCATACTGGAAGGGTCGCGCCCACACACACACAGGGACACACACACACACACACACACAGGGGGGGGGGGAACCGACAGCTTCATAAACAACAAGCGTCAAATATTGTTCATTCATTAGAGAAAGAGAGTTTCAATGTCGTTATAGGAACCAGAACAGGCTCAATATGACAGCAGCTAATATACACAGCTGGCTGCAGGACTCCTGAGTTCACTCACATGACACCATGTGTGGAGCTGTGACTTTCACCCCCCGCGCGCGGCCAGATCACAAACAAACTTATGTAGAGACACAGACGCCATACCTCTGTGTGCATTTGCGTGAGTGAATAAAAACGCACAGCAGCGTGTGATTTAATGCGAGTTAATAATCTAATTAAATATGTTGACTGAGATTGTGCAACAATAACAACAACCAGTGCTCCTCGGTGGCCCCGTTATTATTATGCAGGTTGCCATTGTTGCCTTTCACCCACACTCCGTTGCGCGGACACGCTGGAGCTGACAGAGTCAATAGCGATTAAAATCAAATGAACGCGACTTACCTTGTGGTTTTCGACCGCGCACTTTCCTCGCGCAGCTCTTTTTGTGTCAAAGTGTTTTGTAAACACATGCCTTGTTGTCCGCCGACCCCCTGGTGGTGGTGCGCTGTGTCCACGTGTCCAGCATCTGCTTTCTCAATTGGCTGTCCTGTTCTCACATGGGCCCCGCCCCTTTCGTGACTGTGATGCACCGAGTGAATCCACAGTCACTTCCTAGCCTAGGGGTTCCCAAACTGTTCAGGCCGCGGCGCGACCCCCAAATAACGATGTCAGAGAGCCGCGACCCCCACTATTATAGGAGGTAAGCATTTTTTTTAAGTATATATATATTTTTTATTTTTATGTTTTTTTTTTTTTTTTGTTTATAAATGGAAATGTATGGTTGAAACATGCAAACGTTCAAACGCACACACACTAATAAGCATTGGAGGCTTTTAACCAGGGCCAGACGGGAAATCATTCAGGCCAGCGAATAGTGCGAAATATAGCCCCAGTCAGGACATTTTTTGTTACAAAGACTTCATTTCCTGCATTCTGGTGCAGGAATCTTTTTATTTGTACCCTTTAAATGCTAGTGTTTGTGATGGCATCACAAATTATTGTTAAAAAACAGGCTAGCATATGTAGCAACAACACTGATTTTGATGGATTTTCAGTTTTTTTGTAATGTCAGATTGAAAAAAATACAATCTTTTATTCAACTTCAGCCCTGATCATAACACCACATATTAATTTGATAATTCTAACCCTTTAAATGCCAGTGTGTGTGATGGCATATATTTGCAATATATCAAATGCAAAGTAGATTTTTCTGGGGGGGATTATTACAGGCTAGCATGTGTCAAAAGACTGGCTGTCACAAAACAGTCACATCTAGACTGAGGCCTTTAACCTTGAACTGGAGAGCCTGGACTGGTCAGATGAGCTCAATGGTACACTGGTTGAAGAAACCTGGCTTGGCTTTGTGGTAAATTCCCACAGACTTTCTACAATAATTTGAGGTTATTGTAGTACAATACAATGAGATTGATTATCTGGAAGGAGGAGGAAGGGATCATACGTGATAGAATTGTTGGTCTCCTCATCCGACTTAAGCAGATGAGGAATAAACGTGTACGCCAGACAAACCAGAACTGTAGTTCAACTCAACTGATTTATTTGAGCCAGGGCCAAGAGTGAATAGAAGGTTGCCTTTTACATACAAAAGATTATCAGAGAACATTAACAGGGCTGTCTGTGTACAGAAATATCACAATCAGGTTTGCATCTCAAACCTCAATAATGTACATAAAACAGTCCCTCGTCAACATAATTTGAACATACATAGTTTACTGTAAGCCCTTTTTTGCATATAAGTAAGCCTGGTTTCTAAGCTAAGTTACATTCTAGTCTAACCAAACATACGGGTTCCATCCGGCTTACTTACATCAAAAAGCAGTAGTTTCTCTGGTCGGGAGGAGCGGTGGAGCCCAACCAGACCCCTGGGGTTGTCCGGTCTGAGGGCTCCCGAACTACCATTTTGTATCCCCTTATATACCATCATTTCTAGCCAATAATGGAATTCAGTTCACTATTACAGTTGATCCAATCAGGCGTCTCCTGTGGGCGATCTCTTGTGGGGGCTGGCAGGGTTGTGGCGACGTGATGGGACAGAGATAGAGGGGGCCCGTCGGTGGCCCACGTCCGTGTGGTCCCCCGCTGAGCACAGAGGGGTTCTGCTGGTGGCCCCCGTCCGTGTGGTCGCGGTGTTGGGTCTTGTCTCACGAGGGGGGGTGTGACATGATGTCCTCTGGTGGGGGGGTGTGAATACACTTTGACCCTTTGGGCCAAATTACCATACAGTACTAATCTGGCCACATAGTGGGGGTGGAGAATAGCTCTCTGTCACCCCTGTTTCATCCATATTTAGCACTGAAAACCCACTCTGCTAGTTGGCAGAGCAGCTGTGATGATCTCTAATTATTCACACATATTATTTATGAAATTCAACTCAATATTTACCACATTTCCCCGTTTTGACGATTCTTATCGTCACATATGATATATTGACTTGATTTTCTATACATACTAACCATACAAAGGATTCATTTTTTCTAAAATTAAAATTCATTTTTTCAAAATGTCTCCATTTTTTCTTTTTCCATTTTTCTTTGGTACATATCATCAATTAGCTTTCTTGTCTTCTTCTTTTCTTTCCCACATTTCCCCTGACTATGGCCCCCTCCCGGGAGTCCTGGTGACCCATTCATCCAGATCCCCATTTAACCTATTCTGCCTTAAATGAAACAGTGTTTACCACTCTTTCATCCGGCCTTGTTCCTCTGGGCACTTTGAATATGCTAAAAACAATTAAAACAATTTAATCTAAACATTACACATTTAAAGTATAATCCATCCCAATTTTTTAAAATTACAGTATTCGTTTACATGATCTGGGGAGGACACAGAAATTATTATTCATTCTTTCATACATTTTGCTTCTCCTCTCTTGTTAATTCCTTTTCCAAGACAGCCCAATCACATTTTGCATAATCAACTCAGTTGGTCTTCTCACCTCTCCCCCCTTTATGAACATCCCATGGACATAACACCTACCACCTCAGCGCACAGTCGACAGGGAGGGCGGAGCAGCACTCAAGGGAAAAAATTTTTCACCAGAAATTATCGGCCATAATCTACACCTAATATCCTACCTATGTGTATGTGTTTAGTACTCTTGCGTTGTGTCATAATCTATACCAGTTGTTACCGTTCAGTCACCTCCCGTTCAACATACCAATCAATCACACAGAGGCCCTTGTTCAACGCTTCAACAGTCTCTGACCGTTTTCGCCCCCCCCCCTCTCCACCCCATGTCGGCCAGCCTCAGCTGAAGCCAATGTTTGTCGGCCTGTGACCTCGTCATATTTTGTCCCATGACTGTATTTCCATGAATCTACAGACGACTCCGTCAGTCTGGAGGCTTGTCCCAAACCTCCGGCCTCGGTATCCGGGGCTATATTGAAGGAGGGGCAGCGTCTACAAGCGACCTCTCTCCACAATCCAACAATCTCCCACAGGAACTGACTGAACGGGTTCACACCATTGTGTCATAATCTAATGAAATGTATTCCTACACATCTTCCATGATTCCCCCACCTGTGACAGTCCGTCCTCCCCCTCGACTGAACCTGCGAGGGAACAAAAACACAAAACAAATTTTCTTCACACAATATGTCAAATATTCTCAAGAGAAGCCAAATGTTCAATCATTATGCAAACGTGATGGGACCACTTAACTGCCATCGATCTGATCCAATGCATCCCAGCCTCGATCTGTCCCAATGCATCCCAGCCTTCAACAGTCCTCTCACCAGATCATGACAGAGAAACAACAAAAGGCAAATAATCAAAAAAAAACATTTCCACAGATGTGAAAGCAGATCAATGAAATCAACCAGCTCCAACCGCAGACCACCTTAATGGTTATTTAGAAAGAAAAGAAAAGAAATCTAAAACCCTACATCTAAACCTCATCACACCTATCATTGTGATTTTGACACCTTTCAAGCCCGCACAGTCTCTCTCTACAGGCTCCATCCACACCCATACCAGACATTCAAAAAGAAATCAAACCAAAATGAAAGTAATAAAAACAAACTCCTTCAGCAAAACAAATGATATGACTCAAACACAATTTGTTATTTTTAAGACTAGTTTCACCTTAAGTGAAAGCTAAGTTGTGTGTGTGTATGTATGTGTGATCAGGTTGTGTGAACGTGTGTCTGTGTGTGTGTGTGTGTGTCTGTGTGTGTGCCTGTGTGTGTCTGTGTGTGTGTGTGTGTGTGTGTGTGAATGGGTAATTAAGGCTTCCTGGCCCCCACCCCCAGCTCAATCATTCACTGAAATCAAAAGGACATCTCAATCTCACACATACACACAAAAATCAAATTTAAATAAAAAATATCATCTGTACCAACTCAACCAAACATCCAATTTCACAGTGTCACAACACATTCAATCCTGAGAGTTATTTTTTTTTAAAGAAATAAAAGCAAAACCCAATCAAACATCACAATTCAACATCATCCACCCAACATTCATATTATAAACATATATCCTTTCACCCCACTCGTTAATCACCTCACATCTTTTGACAAACAAAGGTTAGTTCCCCTGCGCTCATCTCTTCTGCTCTCAATATTTGGCTAATCCAGTACACACTTTCTCACCATACAGTCCTCACTGTATCTTCTACTCCTCACATCCAGAGGAAGTCTGGGAACCCCCTCAGCGATAGACCTCAAAACATACCCAGTGTCCTGAGAGCCAAAGCTAATCCTTCTAATCAAACAGGTAGCCCTCCAATGTAATTAACCTCATCTGAACTGGCTATCCTAATTCAATTACTGTGCTCACTCCTCCATCAGCTGTGTTCTGTATTAGCACGCTTCCTGTCTCAACATTTCCCCCGTCATAAAAATAACTGCCAACTGTTCTCTCACTCTACAACTGTCTCCTGCATCTTCACCTCTGACCTCTCTCCTGTTGCATCTAATCTCACGCCATCCTGTCATAAAAGAACCAAACATTGTAAGCAGCTGTACATCTCGACCCCCCTTGGGCCGTTTACTGCTTCAAAAGGATTCCTACCCCCCGGGCAATATAACCTTCTCAACTTTTGTCTCTTCCATGCTCCATGCATACAGTCTCCCCTGAGCATAAAGGCTTTTGACACAAAGACCCTATCTTCTTACTTCATGAAATAACTCCATCTGTAAATCATTAAATGGTTAATCACACTTCTACATCTTCCAGAGGCAAGCCGCCCCCAGGTTTTTGAATTAATCACACATTCCCAGGGAGAAGGCTAACCCCCTCCCCAGCGTATAAAATCATTAAGGATCAATAAAAACAATCATCTCGATCACTGTAAACACAACCATATCAAAATTTGTCATTGCAGCAAGCCTCCATCAATAAATTATATTCTCCTACAAGTCGGAGGCTTGTGTCAACAACTTAACAGTGTATTAAAGATTTACCAATCTAAAACAAGCATAAACACATGTCCTAACCATATTAACAGTGTATTAAAGATTTAACAATCTAAAACAAGCATACACACATGTCCTGACCATATTAACAGTGTATTAAAGATTTAACAATCTAAAACAAGCATAAACACAACCTCATTCATCTCTGAACAATTGCACTCTAAACAGATTTTAAAACTCACATCTTCACAAAACAATATTTATGCATATTACAAACACCAGCATCTTTCATTTAGAAAAACATTATTAGTGGTTAGGTCCAAATGCTCCTTTCTCCATACACGAGTGATAAATTGATTCTACTGCATTCTACTTTGTAGAACATTTTACCAATTTTCAATAAAAGTTATGATGTATTTAAAACGGGTGACTCCGTCTCCGGTCTGCATCCCCTTAACAACTGTATGTTTTTAACTGTACTTATTTTTAATCCATCACTACTCATTCCCCCCTGGTTAAAAATATACCCCTGTGCATCAAAGACAATAATACAATCTACCCAGTATAGCCGGTTTTATGAATCCCAGTTTAATTATGGGCATGTATCCATTATTCCATTTCTCCTCAATAGGCTCACTGTATTGTTTGCAGCCTAAGTAAACCCTTATTGACTATCTCCCCTAACCTAACCACCAGACATGTTACATCTCCTCCCCTGTTTACACAAAAATACAATGCACAATATACAAATACCGCCATATTACATAATGCAGAATATTCTCTTACCCGTTATTTCTGTCCCCTGAGCGAACTATCACGAATGCACTAGACCCAATCCACGCTGTACCACGCATGCGCAGTAGCAACCGATGCAACCGTTATAACGTTGCCACGACAACCAAAGTCTGCCACGACATTCATAACATGCCCCGACATTCATAACCTGCCACGACATTCATCACGTTCTCTACCCCTTCCCCAACATCATTCTCAAAACTCGAAACGTAACGTAGGCCTTCGACACTGTCAATCACACCATTCTGATTGACAAGCTAAAAGCAATTGGTTTTGATAGTTTATCAGTGAGCTGGATACAATCCTACCTGGAGTGGAGAGAACAGATGGTGGAGGTAAACGGTACCCTATCCCCCCCCCCCCCCTCACAGTGAACTGTGGGGTTCCACAAGGAAGCATACTAGGACCGCTACTGTTCCTAATTTATGCAAATGACATGTCGTCAGCTTGTGACTGCAACTTGTTCCTGTTTGTGGACGACTCAGCCCTGCTGGTCTCTGACAAGAACAAGTTACAGGTTGAAAAAAACCTCAGCTCGGAACTAGGCAAAATCTGCATATGGCTCGCAGACAACAAACTATCATTACACATGGGCAAAACAGAGTCCATTCTCTTCGGTTCAAATAACAAACTCAGCAAGACCGACGGCTTCTCAGTTACAGTGGGTGACAATATTGTCACAAGGAAAGATGAAATTACCTACCTGGGTTCCATCCTAAAGGCTAATCTTTCCTGTGACAAAATGGCATCCAATGTAATAAAAAAAGTCAACCAACGAACTCAATTCTTGTACCGGATCTCCTCTCTGGTAAACAAGAATACCCTGAAGACTCTGGCAGGAGCACTCATTCAGGGATACTACGACTATGCTTGCACCTCATGGTACCAAAGCACACGGGTTAAGTGATCATTATATGATATTCTGTACCCGCAAAAAACTAAAACAAAAGGCTGGCTGCCACAAAACAGTCACATCTAGAGACCTCTAAACCTACTCTAGCGAGGCCTTCAACCTTGAACTGGAGAGTCTGGACTGGTCAGATGAACTCAATGGTACACTGGTTGAAGAAACATGGCTTGGCTTCAAAACCAAATTCTCAACAATACTAAACGACATGGCCCCCCTAAGAACCACCAGGGTAAAAAATCGCGCTGAGCCGTGGATGTACTCCGAAATACTGGCCGCTATGAAAACCAGAGACAAAAAATGCTCTGAGTTTCGTAAAAGTCAGTCAAAGCTTACTAAAAGCACGAGCAGTGAACTCCAAGCCCACGTGACTGAACTCAAACTAGAAAGAAACAGACTAAGAAACGACGTAAACTCCATGATCAAAACTGCAAAAAAGAATTTCATCAATGACAAAACTGAGGAAAACAAAAACAAACCACGTGAACTTTGGAAATTACTCAATAATCAACTATGATGCAGTAAAAAACTCAAAACCAGATTCTCAAACATAAACATAAAAACGGACAACACGCTCATCACAGACAAGCTGGATGTAGCCAATTACTTAAACATTTTCTTCACAAACATAGCCACAACACTGGTAAACAAACTACCCTCCCACTCAGGGCGTTATGGGGTAGAACACATAGTAGCTTACTACAAAAACCTAGGGGTCCACAAAGACGACTTCAAGCTGGAAATGGTAACAACAGATGAGGTACTCAATAAACTGAGCGCCCTCCAACCTAACAAGGCCACTGGCCATGACAACATCCCCTCCAAATTCCTCAGAGACTCAGCAGCCGTCATCACCCCAATCATCACACACATAATAAACCTCTCCATAAAACAGGGACACGTCCCCAAGGACTTCAAAATTGCGAGGGTGACCCCTCTGCACAAAAAGGGCAGCAAATTAGACCCAGGCAACTACCGCCCTGTTTCTATTCTCACCTCCATCTCGAAAGTCATGGAAAAAATAGTCTACGAACAGGTCGAAAAGTACCTAGCGGAAAAAAATCTAATCTATGAATTCCAATCTGGCTTCAGAACATCCCACTCCACTGACACATGCCTTCTCTATTTGAATGACCACATCAAACAAGAGGTGGACGCAGGCAAATACTGCGGCATGGTCATGCTGGACCTACAAAAGGCCTTTGACACGGTCAATCACTCCATTCTGATTGACAAGCTAAAAGCAATTGGTTTTGATAGTCTATCAGTGAGCTGGATGCAATCCTACCTTGAGGGGAGGGAACAGATGGTGGAGGTAAACGGTACCCTATCCCCCCCCCTCACAGTGAGCTGTGGTGTTCCACAAGGAAGCATACTAGGACCGCTACTGTTCCTAATTTATGCAAATGACATGTCGTCAGCTTGTGACTGCAACTTGTTCCTGTTTGCGGACGACTCAGCCCTGCTGGTCTCTGACAAGAACAAGTTACAGGTTGAAAAAACCCTCAGCTCGGAACTAGGCAGAATCTGCATATGGCTCGCTGATAACAAACTATCATTACACATGGGCAAAACAGAGTCCATTCTCTGCGGTTCAAATAACAAACTCAGCAAGACCGACGGCTTCTCAGTTACAGTGGGTGACAATATTGTCACAAGGAAAGATGAAATTACCTACCTGGGTTCCATCCTAGAGGCTAATCTCTCCTGTGACAAAATGGCATCCAATGTAATAAAAAAAGTCAACCAACGAACTCGATTCTTGTACCGGATCTCCTCTCTGGTAAACAAGAATACCCTGAAGACTCTGGCAGGAGCACTCATTCAGGGGTACTACGACTATGCTTGCACCTCATGGTACCAAAGCACCTCAAAGGCGCTAAAAACAAAATTACAAACATCTCAAAACAAACTGGTCAGACTACTGCTTGACCTTACTCCTAGAACCCACCTCACCCCTGCCCACTTTGACAACCTAGGATGGCTTAGAGTAGACGACAGAGTACAGCAACTTGCAATGGGCCTGGTCTACAAGATACACTACACGACCAAGGTACCCATGTACATGTCAAAATACTTCCCAAAGGTCAGTGAATACCACGATCACAACACCAGAGGGAGCTCCACAAATCATGTTAAACCCAGATTCGGCTCAAATAAGGGACTAAACACGTTTCGCAATTATGCCACATCAATGTGGAACGCCCTACCCAAAGCTGTAAAGGAATGTGGATCACTACCCACTTTCAAAACCTCTCTCAAGGGACACCTACGGGAGACTGCAATTCAAAACTGGCCCCTGTAAATATCCTAACCCAACCCCCTCCAATGTACAGTCATTTACCTAGTATGGTTTTGTCAATATTCCAATGTACAATTTTGTTTGTTTGTACAGTGTCTCCTCCCCCCCCCCTCAATGTACAGTTTTGCTTGTTTATACAGTGTGTCTCCCCCCCCCCCCCCCCCCCCCCCAACCACCTCCAATGTAAATTACCCATATATGGTTGTCAATATCCCAATGTACCCAACCCCCCCCCCCACCCAACCTCCTCCAATGTACAGTTTCTACGTCAAATGTATATACTCCCTTTTCTTGACTCCTTCTGTATCACAAACAGTACTGTATTTGCAAATCTGGTATGTCATAAATGTATAGATGTAGCAGTACTGACTATCTGTATGTCATGTATGTCATATATGTCCTGATGAATTGAAAATGGGGGACCCTGATGTAAACAAGACGAAAGTCTTTCTCTGGTCTGCATCCCCTTAACAATTGTGTGTATTGAGCTGTACTGTATTGTACCCATTCTGCAATCTGTTAATAAAGTTTTCAATCAATCAATCAATCAAACCTCAAAGGCACTAAAAACCAAATTACAAACATCTCAAAACAAACTAGTCAGACTACTGCTTGACCTGACTCCTAGAACCCACCTCACCCCTGCCCACTTTGACAACCTAGGATGGCTTAGAGTAGACGACAGAGTACAGCAACTTGCAATGGGCCTGGTCTACAAGATACACTACACAACAAAGGTACCCATGTACATGTCAAAATACTTCCCAAAGGTCAGTGAATACCACGATCACAACACCAGAGGGAGCTCCACAAATCATGTTAAACCCAGATTCGGCTCAAACAAGGGACTAAACACGTTTCGCAATTATGCCACATCAATGTGGAACGCCCTACCCAAAGCTGTAAAGGAATGTGAATCACTACCCACTTTCAAAAGCACTCTCAAAGAACACCTACGGGAGACTGCAATTCGAAACTGGCCCCTACAAATGTCCTAACCCAGTTGTACAGTAAATGACCAAGTATGGCTTTGTCAGTATTCCAATGTACAGTAAAGGCTTTCGAAATAGTGAAATGCCACGTTGGCCTCAATATTTTCAAAACAAATGATATGAAAAGGTTCTGAAATTAACAAGAATGTGATAAAACATTTGATCAGTAGAAATCCGTTTGTTCCCCCAATATCAAGATGGCGGCGGTCTCGTGACGTCAGAGTGTCTTCGAGAATGGCCAATCAGCGAGCGCGTTACTCAGACGTCATGCGGAAGTAGTTGCTGCTGCTCCAGGACGTGCGTCGTGTTCCAAGGTGAGCTAGTCGATCTGCTATCTATAATATGATATATTTGGTTATAGTTGCTGTGTATATTGTTGAATAGACGTCAGGACATTTGTGTTGTCAGATGTAGATGTTCCTTAATAATCATGTTTAGTGTCTTGGAATGGCACAGTGTGTGATATGCAACGTTAGAGTAACGTTAAAGTGACTGTTGGGACAAGGACGGGTTTGTACATAAAGTAATTAAAGGAACACGCCGACATTATAGGCAATGCGTTTACACTTTACAGTTTTCTCCAGATAATTTACTTTGTGTTTAGTAGAATGATATCCGGCTGCAAGCTAGCCTAGCTTAGAACAAATGAATGGAAGCGGATACGGACCAGCTAGCCTAGCTGTTGGTCAGGGCAGAGGTCCGTTTCCTCTTCCATTCATTAGAGCTAAACTGCCAGCTTTCTACTGAAATGACTCTGGAGAAGAAAGTATGCACATTTCCCATAATGTTCCTTTAATGGCTATATTCACTGCAACAACAAAAAAAATAGCTAATCTTATTTTGTATTTCCATCTCCACAGGTTTCCCCTGCTGTACTGTCGGTCCGACCCGCAGGTGCCATGGGTGTGTTGTCGGCACTGGCGCGGGGCTTTGTGAGAGGAGCAGACAGAATGTCTGAATTCACCAGCAAACGTGGCCCAAACACCATGAATAAAGGTAGAACTGCCAGGATCACAGGGCTGAGGACCTGCAGTAGAAAGTTTATGCCCATACAGGCTATGATTCCCCAGTTTGTGGTGCCCAACTTGGAGGGTTTTAAACTCAAACCCTATGTATCATATCGCACCCCTGACGGAACCGAGCCCCCTCTCACCGCAGACAGTCTGTTTGCGGAGGTCATCGCCCCCCAGATCCAGAAGGACTTTGAAGAGGGCACCTTCAACAAGGATCAGCTGGAGAAGTATGGATTTGAGGTCACCCAGGAAGGAAAGCTATTTCAACTATACCCCAAGAACTGGGTGCGATAAGGAAATACTCCCCAAGTTAAAACTAAAAAGGCAGTTGGCTCAGACCATGGAATTAAAAGATCAACTCCTCCGGATTACAAACTCGACTGCAGATCACAAACCACCTTGTGGCCCCAGTTTACTTCCTGTCGGTTACTTTACTTCGTATCTCATCAAACAGTCCTGGGGCTCCCTGAGAGATACGATCCCCTGGGGAGCTACATTATCTCCAGGGATCTTTTAGCATGTTGCACCAATAGATGCGCTGAAGTGACGTAAGCCGACCCCGCTTCTGCCTCCTCTCTGCCCGCAGGGAGCGGAGACGAGTGGCTGGGCGGTGCGTGATCATAGGTCACAGACTACACTCGTTTGAGATGTCCTGGTTGATAACAAGATGAGACTGCTCAAATGGCCAATAGCTAACCCCAATGAACACATGGTTATTTAACACTCACTCTAGGCAAATAAATCAACATCAGGACTGATTTGCAAGATGAGATGTCCACCATGAAACTGCAACAAATGTAAATGTATTGATTAAAATGTGTAATAAATGTGGAATAATTAGACAACCTGAAATAAACTGGTTTTGATATGTACTGTAATTATTATTATTAATTTTTTACATCAATCCCCCAAGTGTGTCCATAATCGCCTAAAGGATAAAGATTGGGCTGCTTTTCATATTTTCTTGGTACCGGGACATAGGGTAGTATTACAAAATAAGATTTCTCCACATGTAAAAAATGACATGACTAAGGAAGGTTCATTATCAGGGACACCTAATGCCAGCAGCGCAATCACGGGCTTCTAATGTGCTTACAGAAAGGAACCCCTTAGCATTGTTGTACCAAATTCATTCACACATGGTTATGAAGTATTTAAAGACGACGTCCACTGAAATAGACTGGTTGTAAATTCGGCAAAAATATGGACACTTATGGTATGTACTATGTACACATTAGGCTTCATACATGATTTTCTTTCTAAAGCTTCTCCAGCAAACGGTACACAATCATGACTTAATATAAAACAATGTCAAATTAAATTGTATCAAAAGTCAAGTTAGACCGCGCTCTCAGTATCTGACACTGGGTGCTGAAATCCCAAACATTTAAGAAGAATAAAGCCGAAGGCCGGACCAGCACTCTCAGATTTAAAAAAATTAAATTGTATACCATCACATTGCCTGCCTTTTCCTTATGTGGAGTGCTCACCGCTCATAATGTAAAACTACAACGGGAACATAAAAAGGCACATTTTAGGAGGTCTACTTTTGTAGAATTACAACCTAAACGTTAGTGACCGTTTTGGAATTCCCTATTAAAACACAAGTTAAGAATTTGACACTTTAGCCCCAACCCCATCTTTGATGATGTTGTTGAAGGCAGAGTCCACGCTGTGCTTCATACTGGATGCTAATGTTTATTTTACATTACATATGTAATGTAGTGAAAGGGTTAACCTCTAGTGTGGTTGTGAAAGGGTTAACCTTTTGTCATGTGGCAGTGAAAGGGTTAACCTGTGGTTGTGAAAGGGTTAACCCTTTGATAGTGAAAGGGTTAAACAGGCCACTCCGGTTTCAGGGCTTTTTATACAGAATGTCGAGCGGCCGCAATACTTTACATTAAAACTAGCCAGTAGGGCTGGGTGATATGCCCAACATATCACAATATTTTTGAGTTTTGACAGTACAATGGTATCGTTTTCCAGTACAAATTACAATGTGATGACATTTTGTCTATCTTGTTTATTAACTTATAAACATATTTTTTTAATAGTAAACATCCATACCGTTGCATTGATCCATGAAGGTATACCTTACAGCCCTAGGATCCAGTATGAAGTGCAGCAGGTGTGTCTGGAGCCGTCAACAAGTGTCAATCTAACCCACAATGCAAAGCATCTAGCATCCTCTTCAGCTGTTAACAAGCATTAGCGCTAACATTTGCTACCAGACAGATGGATAGATACTTTACCAATCCCCTTAGGGAAACTAGGGTGTCACAGCAGCAGTAAACAGCAGTCGTGTTGCAGGTGAAATTATACATATCTGGAGAAAAGTATATAAAAAGGGAAAAAAAAAAAAAACAAGCTACCACTAAATGTTACATCCAACACTAGTTGGCATTAATCAAACATGGTGTTTGAATAACAGTAGCTAGTGCTGGATGCAACATTTGGTAGCTTGATATTTTCTCTAATTATTGAAAGCCAACGTTTGCACAAATGCTAACTAACAGCAAAAATGTGTTAAATGCTTTGCATTGTGGGGTAGATTAGGGAGGACTGAGTGACATACTTAATACAGTCCCCCATTGTCCTGAGAAAGGACTCGAACCTATAGACTACAGCGTATAAGTAGTAAATAGCTCTATGGGTCCAGCTTTCTTAACTCCCTCTTTAATTCAGTTGTTAAAACGGGCGCTGGTTGACTGGGTTTTGTTGGGGCTTCCAAACAACATCCTCTCTGGACGAGATACATTGTGCCCATATTCTGTTCAGGCTATACATTCTGTTCCACTTGGAGAAGATATAGTTCCATTAGCTCTAGATGACTACAATGTCAGCTTAGCCAGTGCTCCAGCCTGGTCACAGTCCCCTCCTTCGCTCTTGCGCTCCCGAACCCGGGTGGCGGCGTGACGGGCCTCCTCAGGAGGAGTCCAGTAGTCCCAGCGCCACACGTGCAGCATGTGGTCATAGAAGGAGCAGCTAGCCAGCAGGCATGACAGCGAGGGGGGGCTGTTCCCCGCGGGGTCGAGGGGTGGATCCGCCACAGAGCCGGTGGAGGCGGCGGCCGTTACGCTCTCGGGGATGTAGCGTCCTGTATCATCCTCCAACGAGGTGTCGAAGCTGGCAGTGGGAGATTCGTATTGAATCCTCAAGTGTCCCGTGCTCTCCGCGTGGCTCTCCTTGGGTTCTACGGTCCGAGGCAAGCAGGGGGCGGGTCCCTCCTCCAAGGACACCCGGGACCAGTCGGCTCCGTAGGCCAAAGAGTTGTGGAGGATATAGGAGGCTACAATGGGACACGCTCCTCCGCTGCCCTCTAGAGGAGAACAGAGAGTTATGGAGGATATAGGAGGCTACGATGGGACACGCTCCTCCGCTGCCCTCTAGAGGAGAACAGAGAGTTATGGAGGATATAGGAGGCTACGATGGGACACGCTCCTCCGCTGCCCTCTAGAGGAGAACAGAGAGTGATGGAGGATATAGGAGGCTACAATGGGACACGCTCCTCCGCTGCCCTCTAGAGGACAACAGGAAAGCAACAATGCTACAAAAAAACTTTGTATAGAATAGAAATACTTGACACTGAAATTTTACACTGCAAATCGCTCAACATTAACACTTTGAGTGCCAACGACGAGATTTCTCGTTAGTTCATGCCAACCGTTGAGTGCCAGAGAGACGAGAGATCTTGTTTTTGATATTTTTTTTTTTTATTAGCGATTTTCATTCATATTTCATCAATCTAGCCTCACGTTACCACTGGAACTCTCTCTGAGCTCCATTGGGAAAATACCGCCCCCCTATCGTCTCTCCGGATGGTACTGCACCCCTTTGGATTGGATTGAATGAAACGCATGGAGAAAAAAAAGTCCTGCTTCCACATTTTACTTGTCAGACAAGTAACCCGAGACGATCGAAGTCATCACCGACCACCAGAACAGCGGATAATGTGTATTTCCAGTACCCAGCGTTAGATCAATAAACGCGATCGATATTTGGAATGGCGATCAGGAATTGGAATAATCTTTTTGGAGAACATCTGATCTGAGGTAAGGAATCTATTTTACTAGTGTTGGGATAATCAGAGCTTTTCCCACAGATATATCAACGTGGGCCCTATGTGTGTATGTGTGCGTGTGCTGATCAGGAAATAAGATAATAGATTTTTCACCCCCGCTTCCCTAGCGTGCATAAATACACATATACTATCGATAATCTAGCGTTTATTTGAAAACGATTCATAAATAGGCCGAAAAATTACACAGTTTTTTGTGTATTCCAGTAAAGGGCGATTATCACTGAATCTTCTGAAATTTTCTGAAACTTTCAAGAAACGAGCGTTTTTTCAAAATGGTATAAAACGGAAATTAACCGATTAAAAAAAAACAATCTGTTTTGACAATGTTGACTGCAAACAAGTCATTGATCAGCGACGGCCATATTATACACATAGCCATAATTTAAGATATAGTTTATGCGTTCGCAAATATGAGAGCTCTATCATTGAAGTGGGTGTTGGCACGCAACAGGGTTCCGGGGCACCGGACCCTTGGCACTCAAAGTGTTAAACATTTAGACAGAACAAGTCACGAATAAGAATAACAAAACGCCAAAGAACATGAATAGAATAAAAATATACAGTAAATAAATACAGTAAAAATATACTGAAGTCTACAGTAGGTGTAACGCCAACACATTACAGTTACACATGGCCAGGGAGAAAGGTTTCTGAAGCGTTTAGGAGAACGTAGGCTCCAGACTCCCCTCACACTCACCTAGGGCTTGCTGGCAGTGAAGTATGTGGAAGTCATTGTGCATGCATGCTGCCAACAGGAGGTGGTCATGGATGGGATGCCACTTGAGTCTCCACACACCACCACCCAGGGCGCTCTCGCCGAGAGGCTGGCGCATGTTCCTGCCATCCCACAACAGGACCTGCTCATCGTAGCTGGAGAAAAATAACTCTTTAGTCAATCTCCATACTAAACTATGGAGGCATTTCCAAAAGCATCTCGGCAATAAGAGCCAAGGGGCAATGTTTCTCCCCAGGTCCAATGCCAAGACGCATTAGGTTTGTATCTATAGGGAGGGAGGTGTAGTCTGCCGTCACTTTAGTTTCCCGCACGGTCCACCCATATAGGGACTTATCATTAGGAAAATGTATTATCGGCTATTGTAATAATTCTGCCTCATGAACATTGGCAAGCTTTCCATTTTTTGCACAAAATGAGTTCCCTTCTGGGGCGCCCTAGTAGCACACCATGTATCGCGCTGCGTCGCGAAGCGGCCACGCCGGGTTCACTTCCCGCTCCCGGTGACTTCCATTTGTCGCATGTCTTCCCCGCCTCCTCTCCCGTTCATCCTCTCCTCATCTGTCGGTCATGTCTGACCATGAAAAAGCGATAAACGCTAAAAAAAATATCTAAAAAAAAATTATAAAAATGAGTTCCCTTCTTCTATCACTAACATTATTGTTTAAGCATTTTTGGTTGAAATACAATTATACGTAATTATTTTACGATTAATTGCGAATTGTTTCATGTTGAGCTATAGATTGTGGATGACCAATGGTCATGCTTTATTTGTTTTAAACGAGACGATTTAGAAAATTATTATCCCGATAAAATTATTGATAGCTCTGATAAAAATATATATACCGGTACCGGTATATATATATATTTATTTATTTTTTTACATTTTTTTTAATTGTTTTACACTTTTTTCTTTTCATGTCAACGTTCACACGCACAATATATGCTTACTTAGGATTTGACTTGATTCAACAACAAAGCAGTCGGGGCAATGGCAAGCCAAAAACGGTCGAAAATGTGGTTATTTGAAGTTTGGAGGTAGGTAGATTACATTTTTAGAGACTAAAGTACAGAAAAAAGGTACCGTTGGGTACCGGTATCGATTCACAGGTACCGGTACCGTATCGGTTCAAATGTGAACGGTACCCATCCCTACTGACAAAGCACAATACCTGTTGGTTTTTAGTTCACTCATTGTTCAGGGAAACACATTGTTAATGACATTGACGGATTGTGGATTTTGTGATTGACTCAAATTATATTTATTTGGAAAAATAAATATAGTCACTTTATTTGAAGAGTCAAAACTGTTCTCTTGGCTTTGTTTTTTTCATAGTAGTAACGCTCATGTCATGATAAATCTGGTTAGGTCAACACTACAGGAATATACATATATTTATTACATGGCGTTTTCACATTCGCCGAAATGCTTGCTTGTGATTGGTCAATAGCGCGCGTCAGAGGTCAGTTATCAGACAATAATGACCGCTGTGGGACAATAATGACCGCTGTGCGCAGCTGTTCGCAATCAAGCCCACAATAATGACCGCTGTGCACAGCTGTTCGCAATCAAGCCCACTGACATCAGTGCAAACTGCCGGCTGCCGGGGAAGCTGCTGGGGGGCGGAGCGACGAGCACTCAGCGGAGCCAGAACCAGTGTTACTGTTGCGAGTCGATGTAAAATGAATTAGGTATATTGTTAGTAAGTTAGCCATGTAATAAGCGGGATAATGTATAGCTATACTCGATCATTGTCGCAAAATAATTGACCTTCACTGACGTTTAAAACACCTCGCCGAGGCGGCTCGGTATTTTAAACTACGTGTCGGTCAATTATTTTGCGACAATGACCTCGTAGCTATACATTATCCCTTACATATATTGGTTATCGGTATCGACCTTGAGGAGCATAAAGTTATCGGTATCGATATCGGGGTCAAAAAATCAATATCGTGCACCCCTAATAATGTGGTGTAGTGCGTAGTATGGCGTTAGGTCCATGTATTATTTACCTGCCCGTAGCCAGGACGTGCTCCCGGTGTGGGTTACTGTGTACACTGCAAACACCCATCGAGTGCCTTCAAGAGAAAAGGCTAGTGAGAGACATCGGGTTTTTGTTGAGACTCCCTACTTTGCCTGCTGCAAATAACTTACGCATTCCTTTCTGTGGGACCTCTGTTGCCAAATTCTCATTTGTTTATCAAGGTGCAGTGATGTGGAATGATATACAAAATCTAACAGAAACATGTTTCAACTTAAATACATTTAAAAGCAAGCTTAAAAAATAACCACAGATCCCATAGTCTGTAGTATCCATGTGTATTTGTGAGTATTCTTTTTTTCAACATTATAATTGTTGTATAATGCTGTAGTTCAAGTTTCAAGTTTCTTTATTAGTTGTCATACAGAAGTACAGAATACTTTTATATAAAATGCTTCTTTCTGTTTTGCTCCAGATATGGTGCTAGATACAAATAGATAAGTAAGTATAAAATAGAAGTCAAGTACGTAGACAAAAGTGTTCAATATATACATATATACAATGTACAATGCAGAGTAGAAAAGTAACTGAGTTACAATACAATATACCAGGGCTATTCAACTGGCGGCCCGCGGGATGATTCTGACCAGCCCGCAAAAGATTACATGATAATAAAAAAGAATAAAAGAAAATATATCTTTTTAATATTTTTTTTTCTTTTACTTTTTTCTTTTCATGTCAACGTTCACACGCACAATTGAGCCAAAAGTCACTAAATTAATGACAGATTTCATTGATAAATTGAGGGAAAACTTTGCAAGTCGATTTGATGAATTTGACATGCCCAGAGAATTGATGCATTTTGTGAGCAACCCATTTGCCAATGTAGCTGCTATTTCCACAAAAGGACAAGAGTTCCTTGCATCACTTCACATTGATGAAGGTCTCCTGCAACTTGAAATAATTGACATGCAAGCATCATCTGCTCTGAAGCAGGCACTTGAGAATGAATCCACCACAACATTTTGGATAAAGTGTATTCATGTCAACACATTCCCCAAAATAAAAACGCTGGCAATATCTGTGCTAACAATGTTTGGCTCAACATACACCTGTAAATCCAGTTTCTCTCACATGAATGCCATTAAAACAAGCAACCGTGCCTCCTTGGCAAATGAGCATTTGCATCACTGTTTGCGGGTAGCCCTCACTTCCTATGAACCCTCTTTCTCTGCCATTGCCCAGTCAAAGAAGTGCAATCGCTCTCATTAGATGTGTGTATGTAGGCTAGGCCTGTCTGCCCCCCACCCCCCCCTGATGTTTGAGAGTTAAGAGTGGACAATAAGTGCTAATAAGATGCTGTGATTTGCTGTTGTTGCACAGACATGAAGCACTTTTTCATAAGCTCAGCTGCACTATAAATGTGTTTTTTTGTTCAAGTGTTGATGTTAGAATGTTCAGATGCACATCATGCACTTGTTTGTTTTTTATTTAATTTTTATATTGAAATGTTGAAGAGGAGATGTTGCAGTTGTTGCACAGTCATAAATGAAGCACTTTTTGCAGGAGATGTTGCAGATGTGGCACATAAATTAAGCACTTTTTTTGAAAAGTATACTACTTTTGCAATGTAGTTAAATAAAAGTTGTGAAAATGTGGTTGCGTGTTGTGTCAAGTGTACATATATTCATAGCACGGGGAGGCGCCGTGGCAGTCCGGCCCCTGGCCCCTTGGGTTTCTGACAATGTGGCCCCCTGAACAATTTAGTTGAATAGCCCTGCAATATACTATATATATTGCACAACAGTACAATGCAGAAATGGGATGAGGTACAATTTAGGTACAATTTACAGTAAGGTGTAATGAGGTATGGGTTGTAGTGCAAATTCTTTGCCAATAAATATAAAGTGTGTTGTATTGTATGTATCTGTGTGTATGAGAGGGATATGCGCATGTGTGTTTGTGCATAATGTGTGTGTTGGGGGGGCGGGGGTTCTGTCTAGTTATCCTATATAGGTTTAAGAGGGGAGGTCGCTTATAAGCCCTTGGGCTTTTTGACCTTTCCTGCACATTTGAACTGTTCTTCTTTTATTCCAGAATGTATGTTTGTAAGTGCAAATAACAATACATAAATAAACAAATGCATTTTGACACCCTCACCTCTTGCTGATGAAAGTGGGGGAGGAGGGACCCATCCTAAGATCCCAGCCCTTAAGTTTGCAGTCATCTCCACCTGGTGCATGACACACACACACACACACACACACGTTGGTAATGTAGAAATTAATCTCCAAGCATGCAGACGGTTCAACATGAACTCACCACAAATGGTTATGGAAGATAAAGAACAGGATGGGTTCCCACAGACATTGGAAAATGAAATTCAATGACTTTCAAGTACTTTTCCAAGCACTGTTTTTCATTTTAACTCATTCAGCGCCAGTCACAAGAAAAGTCAGATTAACTCGCCAACCGTTCAGCGCCAATCACAAGGGAAAACTCGGGTTTTAATCGTTATTTCTTTTATTAGCTATATCCATTCATTTTTCATCCATCCAGCCTGATGTTATCATTGGGAATGGGGCTGAGCTCGCAAAAGGGCAAATACCGCCGCCTACGCCTTCCAGCCGGTATTGCACTCCATTAGAAATGGTGCAGTTTCTTTTCTGGGCCGATCTGAGCCCTGCAGGTGGGGTCATTTCATGTATGCACGAGGAGACATAATAATGATAATCTAGCGTTGATTTCAGGAAGATTTCGATAATCAGGCGAAAAATTACAACGTGATAAGTGTATTCCACTAAAACGCTATTATCGCGTATTTTCCTGGGATTACTAAGAATCACCAAAACTATACTCATATTCAAAACGGTATCAAACGGAAATGTACGGATGAAAAAACAATCTGTTTTGTGCATGTTGACTGGAAGCAACTCACTGACAATCGACGGGTGTATTAGACCCATAGCTATAATATAAGATATATTTTAAGCACTCGCAAATTTCTCCGTCTCCCCATTGATTAAAGCGATGGCGTTCTAGCGCCCCCCCTGGCTCCCCGACCCCTGGCGCTGATTGAGTTAAAGGGCATTTAAAAGGATACAATTCACTTTTAAATGCCGTTTTTTTTTTTTATAGAAAAAATAATCAGATCCAATATTTATGGCTTAAAACCAATTTCCGACAATTAGTTACACTTTAAATAAAATATTTCTTGATTCAGAAAAATTTTATCATGGATGAACAAAACTTTCAATGCGAATGGTTGATTTGAATTTCAATGACTTTTTAAGCACCTTGTTAAAAAAAATTGGATGTTTTCAAGGAATTCCAGGCCTAGACTTTTTTTGGTAAAAAATTAAGCACTTCAATGACCTTGTGTGAACCCTGTGCAAGTGACTCAAACTGGAATACAAAGCCCCCCCATGATCAAAATGCATCAGATATCCAAGGCAAAGTCAACAACATGCAACATGTATAAATTCCGGTTTAGCTGTAGAATGGAGTAGGTCGCATGTGACACAGCTGCTCACCCGTTATTTTTTTTTTCGTTTTAAAATCATAATTATATACCATTAATGCGTTTAAAACTTGACGCATATATCAACTGAGACTATCAACTAACTATATTGACCAAAAGAATCGAGATGCCATCAAGGAAAGACCCAAGGAAAGACCAAAAACCAGTCGAAGAGGTCCCGCTGCGGGACCCAGGATACGTACAGCGGACAGCAGAAAGTATTGACTCGACAGAGGCCGCTTCAAGTTCAACCCCATCAAAGACCTCCGCAGATACCGAACATATCATCCGGAAAATGGAGGAAATGGGGAAGACAATGGAGAAGAGAATGGAGGTAATGATCACAGAGAAGAGAATGGAGGAAATGATCACAGAATCACAGAAGATAATAACTCAAAAAGTAGATGCTATTAAAGAATCTATTGAAGGCAAAATTGATGCGCTGAGAGCGGACGCAGACGCACAGAATAAACGCACCGAGGCTCTGGAGAAAGTAGTGGAAGCCCACGAAATCAAATTCACTCACATCTACACTGCCGAGATGAAGGGGAACTACAATGAAATCAAGACGGAGCTCAGCGAAATAACGGAGGAGCTCACGCGAATCAATAAAGAACAGAAAGCCAAAATATTCGAGATGGAATATCAAAAACGCAGGCTGAATATTCGCATTGTCGGTCTGGACGAATCAGTGAGATGTGAAAACCCTGAAGAGTTTGCCACAGAATTACAGAAAATCTTGGGAACAGGAATCCTTCCTAAAATACCGGAGGTGGATGAGTGCTTCAGATTGGGACCCCGCTCCAGTGACAGCAACGCTAAGCCCAGAGTGATATTAGTTGTACTGCGCCAAGTCAGAATAAAAGAAATGATTATGCGTGGAATTCGCAGGATGAAAGGCAATCTGAAACACATGGAGGTACCAATACACTGCTTTGAAGATTATTGTCGTGATGTAGTGGAACTGCGTGCCAAGTTCAAGACGGTGATGTCTCAACTATACCTGGGGAAATACAGACCCCTACTAATATACCCTGCAATACTTCGCGCCGTCGACAAACAAGGAGCAAAAGTTCTCCTCAAATCGCCTGAAGAGGCAGCCAAATTCCTGTCTGAACAGGAGCAGATTAGTGTATAAATGGCCTTTTAAATCTCAGTTATGCAAGGTCACCATATAGTACAACTTTTAATAATCGAGGATTTGGGACAGAGAGACCTACGTGCTCAGAGTTTTTGAATGCTTTCCCCGACGTGTATATTATTGCGGACATATTGGATTTAAGATTGGAACACTCCAGAACATACTGGAACATTCAGACAATGTAAAAATGACATATTGGAATAATCTAGAACATCGAAGCATTCTTTGATATATGGAGCATTCTGGAATATCAGCAATACGTGGTCATTCATTCTACCAGAAGCCCCTCGGGGGAATAATCAACAGCTATCTAGATGCAAAACCACAGAGCCATCATAGCCGGCCGGCTGAAAGATCACTCTACACAACGATCATCGCCCACCCCGGTCGGGGGAAATGCTGCATATACGTATTTAAAAATTGTTTTTTATTAATGGGAAATAATTTCACTACTTCTCCAATTAATACTTTAGATGTTTAAGCATAGCAATGCTCTTTTAAGATCTAAGTTAATGTTCTCTTCCTTTTACTTGTTTTTTTTTTTCTTTCTTTTTCATCCGCT
Source organism: Notolepis coatsorum (assembly GCF_963971535.1). Classification (NCBI taxonomy): domain Eukaryota; kingdom Metazoa; phylum Chordata; class Actinopteri; order Aulopiformes; family Paralepididae; genus Notolepis; species Notolepis coatsorum. The sequence continues at coordinate 118,429,615 of NC_140165.1, forward strand.
CTCTCTGATTTATTGAGGCTCTCTCTTCAGTTCAATACCTTCATATTATTCATGGGTTACTATAAATTACTATAAATTACAAGTTCATATAAAATGTAAGTGATTAAGGCATGACAATTGAAGCTTATTTTTGGTCTTTATTTTTAGTTTATCTCATTTAAATTTTTATTTATTTATTTTTTACGGGTAAGTGGCCAAGCCACAGTCGACATTCTACTTATGGTAGAATTTAGAGTGTTAGATCCTATGGTATACATAGGAATGTTAAGGATAATTGGATCATTCTGGGATATCCGGTGGTGCAAGGGAGAGAGTCATACGCAAAGGTTGTGTTCATGGAACACAATCCTGTACGACTCTCGGTGGGAGGGAAGGGTAGGGGATTTTTATATGTATGTTTTTAAGCTCGGCTCTCAACGGGACCTCACTAGTGGGATGTATATCTAGTATTGCCTCGCACTCTAGAAGCATTACCAAAAATTACAATGCAACATGTATAGACTATGGCTAGTTTGAATATAATGATATGGAACACCGGGGGAATAAATAACCAACTTAAACGCAAAAGCGTGCTCACACTGATGAAAAAAGAACATGTGGACATTGCTCTGCTAAGCGAAACACACATTCTAGGGAAAGACATAGGTAAATTAGCGGACAACATATACCATAATATCAGTCACTCCTCTATTGGTACGAGAACTCGGGGTGTAGCAATAGTCGTTAAACGTAAGTTGAATATTGTACTAAAGGGAGTATGGTCTGATGTAGAAGGTCGGATAACTATAGCTAAGATTGAACATAAGAACAGGAAAATAGCGTTGATAGCGGTATACGCCCCAAATTTGTACGAAGAAGATTTCTTCACTACACTAACCAATGCAATGTTAGACATTCCCGATTACTCATTTATAATAGGAGCGGATTTTAATGCCATCTGGAACCCAAGGATAGACAAATCTTACCTCGCCTTTTCCAGCGAACAAAAGAATTCATCGAAGGCATTAAAGGATTGGTCAAAGATTACAGGTGTAAAGGACTTATGGCGGTTACTTAACCCCACGACCCGAAAGTACTCTTGTCGATCTGCGAGACAAGACACTATCCAGAATAGATTATGTCTTTGCATCACAGAGACTATTTGATAATTATGAAGTGGAAATGATACCCAACGCACTATCAGATCACTGTTATTTACTCCTTAAAGGTACATTTGGTATACTATCCTCCCGAGCCCCAAGATGGCGATTTAACTCGTTGCTGCTTAACAACAAGGAATTCATTACACAACTCAAAGAAGCTCTTATAGTATTCCAACGGGAGAATGCAAACTCGGTGCAAGACCCCAGAATAATATGGATGTCGGTAAAGGGAATGATCAAAGACTTCACGGATAGCTTTTCCTCCAAAATGCGCAAGAATCAAAACACAAAACTGGATGAGCTGGAAACGCTTTACTCAACGTTATTTAATTCTCTGAAATACAACAACTCAACTCGACTAGAAAATCAAGTTAACGTACTAAAAATAGAGATCAATGACATATACAGACAACAATCGGAAATACAAATACGCAGCACAAGACAACAGCAGTACTCCCATGGTTCCAAACCCAGCCACCTATTAGCCATGCGATTAAGAATTAATGCAACATTTGCAGATATAACTACCATTAGAGCACAACAAGTACTTGTAACAGATCCGGTAAAAATAAACGATACATTCAAAGTATTCTACTCCGATTTATATAAATCAGAAATGACCTTCGATCAAAACAAAATGGACACATTTCTTAATCAAATTATTCTCCCTAAACTTTCAGAGGATGACGCTAAACAGTTAGAAATACCGATCACACTAGAGGAACTCAAGATGGCCATAACCGCAATGAAAAGTGGTAAGGCTCCAGGAAGAGACGGTTTCCCATCAGAAATGTACCTTTCTTGTTGGGACATAATTGGCCCCTTATTACTAAATATGATCTTATACTCAGTCAAGGAGGGGAACTTCCATAAAACCGACAATATTGCACTCATAACAGTCCTCCTTAAAAAAGACAAAGTCCCCAACGAGTGCGGTAGTTATAGACCTGTAAGCCTCCTCGGAACAGATATCAAACTGTACTCTAAGGTATTAGCCATCAGATTACAAAAGCATATGACGGCTTTAGTTCACCCGGACCAAACTGGCTTCATAGGAGGCCGCCTGATCACTGAGAACATAAGACGTATACTGCACGTACTTGATGCCGACAAAGAGGACACCATACCTAAGGCGATACTGTCCCTGGATGCTATGAAGGCCTTTGACAGGCTGGAATGGTCGTATCTGTGGGCAGTGCTAGAAAGGATGGGGTTAGGAAAAGGATTCATCGATATGATTAAAGTATTATACAAAGACCCATCGGCCATGATTATAACAGGCACAATCATATCTGAAATATTTCCGGTATCACGCTCTGCCAGACAGGGTTGTCCTCTTAGTCCCGGTCTGTTCAATCTATCATTAGAGCCGTTAGCACAATATATAAGACAATCCCAATCCATAGAACCTATCGTAATCAAGGACACACAACAAAAAATTTGTTTATATGCGGACGATGTAATATTGTTCATGAAAAACCCCAACACCACATTGCCTCATCTGCTCAAGTTGATTGAGGACTTGTGATTTATCGGGATTTAAGATAAATTGGCCGAAGTCGGCTTTCCTTCCAATTAACACCCCTGCAAAAAAAGATACAACCCTCCCAGGACAGATACCGATGGTAAAACATTTCAGATGCTTGGGAGTGGAAATATTCCCTACCATAAGACAAACAGTGAAGCACAACTACACAAAAATCCAAAACAAAATCAAAGACGACCTTGATAGATGGGCAAAACTTAAGAACACAGTACAAGCACGGATATCAATAGTTAAGATGGATGTACTACCTAAAATCAACTTCTTCTGTTCAATGCTACCGTTACCCCCTCCAGAGGGTTACTGGAAAAGATTACACTCCTCCACATACAAATTTATTTGGAATAACAAACCACCACGTATAAAAAGATCCACCGCACAGAGAAATAAAGCAGATGGTGGCATGGCATTTCCAGATTTTTTCCTATATTTTAAGGCGTACTCATTAAGTCCATTGACAACATGGTTTGACTCCCAAGCATTAGCATCTTGGAGGAAAATAGAAGAAAACATAGTAGCCCCACATAGACTGAAGGACATAGCATACACTAAACTACCAATCAAGCACTGTGAACGAAAATTTGGCCCCATAATTACTCATGCGATCCGGATATGGCGTGAATCACAAAAAAAAAATCCTAACCCACAAGAATGGCACAACCATACTCCCTTATTCAATAACAATGCTCTCTTAATTGGAAAACGACCTATAAGATTCCCTATATGGGAAGAGCAAGGCATACACTCATTAGGGGATATTTTTAACAAACAGGGTTTTTGTAGTGATAAAGAAATACGCAAAAAATTTAATCTCACCAAGTCCACATGGCTTTTTCACAAACAGTTAGAGCTATGTTTGAAGTCTCACAGTGTTCCATTAGACAGACCAATTGAACACCACAGATACCACAAATTCTTCTACTCAAGAGAGACATCGAGAGGTTTTGTTTCAGAATTTTATCATCAATTACTAACGTCCTCGTATGAAACCCTCCAACTTGACTCTGTCTGGAGGAGGGATATACCAGACCTGGAAAATGACTTTGATTGGCAAGGAGCCTGGGCAAATGTCCGACTTACATCAAGGAACCCGGATCATCAACAAATCAATCTTAACTATATTCACAGGACATACTTGACTCCTATAAGACTGTGCCGAATGGGGCTCAAACAAGATTCCAAATGCACCCAATGTACAAATGGGGACGAAGGGACATTTATGCACATGTATTGGGACTGCTCACCAGTTAAGGCATTCTGGAAAGATGTGACCCAACAAATATCAAAACTCGTATCTTGGAATATACCTGTACACCCCTCGGTATTGCTGTTGAATGATGTTTTTGAGTTTGCAGTGAATCCACAGCTAAAGAGATTGGTTTTATCGGGTATCACAGTAGCCAAAAAGCTGATCGCATCACGCTGGTTTCAACCGGAAAAAATGTGCCGTAAAGTTTGGTTTCTTACATATCTCGATGTAATTTACCATGAAATATCTACAGCAAGAATTCTGGGTCTCAATGAATCCAAAATGTCAATGTGGTTAGAAGTGGTGGAGAGAATAAAAGCTAGCTTATAATGGTAGTGTCTGGTTAGGTGCGAGGGATAGTGGAGGTACTTCTCAAGGTGGGGTCCGGGAGGGGGGGGTTCGAGCTGAGCATATGTATGTAGGGTTTTTTTTTTAGATAACAGGTATTATGGGTATATCTTATATAAAACAACTAACCAAAATGTGATCTCATTGGATGTGCCCTGACAATTAATGCTTGTATATCTTATCGTGTGTTGTCATGTTTGTTTATATGTTTGTTTTAAAAAAGAATAAAAAAATAAAATACAAAAAAAAAAATGTGACACGTTGCATGACGTATTTTGACAAAGGGAATAAGTATAAACTAAGTAGTGATGCACGATATATCGGCCGCCGATATAATATCGGTCGATATGGCAGTTTTTTCACACATCGGTATCGGTCCGATATCAAGATAGGACCGATATTTAAAAAAATAAATAAAAATTAAATCTTTTTTTCCTTTTTACATGTTTTGGCCTTAAATAGTTTCAAAATATCAGTCATTTCTGAAAATAAGTTACAAAAGTAAAAAAAAAAAAAAAAAAAATGCGTTTTGGAAAAATAGCTCTTAATTTGATTATCATAAAAAGTGTTTTCTATACAGAGATATCGACATCGGTAAATATCGGTATCGGCCAGAACAGCAATATTAATATCGGTTATCGGTATGGCAGTTTTTTCACACATCGGTATCGGTCCGATATCAAGATAGGACCGATATTTAAAAAAAAATCTTTTTTTCCTTTTTACATGTTTTGGCCTTAAATAGTTTCAAAATATCAGTAATTTCTGAAAATAAGTTACAAAAGTAAAAAAATAAAAAAAATAAAATGCGTTTTGGAAAATAGCTCTTAATTTGATTATCATAAAAAGTTTTTTCTATACAGAGATATCGACATCGGTAAATATCGGTATCGGCCAGAACAGCAATATTAATATCGGTTATCGGTATCGGTGCATCACTAAAACTAAAGAGCTGGTGTCATCTCTACAGGCCCCTATAGGGTTGTTAACGTCACAGTGACCAAATGCGTCCACATTTTTATAGGATTCTATCACATTTTCATAACAATAGCGAATATAACTTACCCTGCGCCGTTTTCATCGAGGTTTCTTACAAATTAACAATGTTTTATTTGTCCTTTATATGCGGATAACATTCAAATCTTAAATTGTACCATTATGTTCCCGTTTAGACAACAAACATAATGCTAATGATGCACTTTTGTTAAGATAAATAGGTGACCATTCTCGATCACTGTACTCAGGACCATTAACACATCCAGCGCCGGGCCCGTTTTAAAGCGTTATTGCCCGCCATGCAAATTCTGCCAATAACGTTGTACGACGTTATTGAGATCAATATTTCATTTTTTCGCCATGGCATTCATAATTCATATATACACCTCCAACCCTCCGGCTGGACCCTACGGCTCAATACAACGACGGCTCAATACCGCCGCCTGGTGGATGATCGGGCGAGTTACACTCTAACAACAGGAAGTGGTGGGGTGTGCGTCGATTAAATTCATCCGGCCGTCAGACATTGTTGCAAGACTCCTGACAGACACTATAGTACATAATGGATCGCTTTATAAACTTAATAATTGATATGATTTCGGCGTTTATTACATACAAACCGGAAATGGACCTAGGCGATCGACGTCCTATACTTGGGATATTTCACCGCCAGCCTCTTTGACGCACGGTAAGAGGACACTGACGTTATTTTCAGCCCAATTGTTTATTCATTTCACTGCAAACCGATCTGATCAATATATCACCCATACTACATAAAGCATTTACTGACGATCACAGAATTATAAACGACCCCCCCCCCCTTTCATCCGCGCATGATGAGGCATAACGTATACGATCATGTACAGTTGAATTTTTTAATATAGCGTGTCTAGGGAATAGACGGCAATCGATAATCTATATATGTGTTTAGGCCTATAGCTCACGTTCTAGGAATTACTGCAGAAAACGATAAAAACATACTTATATTCTAGACAGTATTTTTGTATGAATATATGAATGAAAAAGTATAACGTTCCTACATCCTGAACGATAGCTAATCGATGTTGAATGGGCCATAGTAATGTCAATTTAGCAATACAATTTAAAAAGTTATAGCCCTGAAAAGAAGGTGAACATCTCCATAGCGCTGGCAGTGAGCCTACATTGATGGATAGAACCTCTGGCAATCAATGTGTTAATAGTTTAACGCTGTTCAGATCGCGTTTTCCTAACCCGGTGCTGACCAGTGACCTGTGAACTACTGGGTGCTAAAGGTCTTGGGAATTGGATTCATGTTGTAGTCATCACATTTTCACCTTTTAATTTTAAACCAATGCTGCCATCTACTGACAACAGAAAGTGTTGTGTATCGTCTACTTGAGAGGCTACCCGGAGCACCCGCACTCCCGTAAACATCGTCGCCCAAAACACATTCTAGAGATTCCCACTTTTTACTGGTACATAGGTTCATATCTAATCGTCTTTAGATGACTAAATATAGATGAATACTCATGAAATTTAATATATATATATTCTAAAATAAGTATAATTTCACTTCATCTACCTGTCGACATGAAATTCCCAAACGCTGACGGTAAAAAAATAGCCAAAATGGGGCATGGCCGAATTTGGTCCCAGACAATAAGAGTGACTGAGATTGGTCTACGTTCCGTTACCAGAATAGACCAGCTGAGTGTCCCAGTAAGAGAATGCCGAGATCCACGCCTCAAAGTCGTGGGCCTTCCACTGCGAGAGTGCCGTCAGACTGGCTTCCCCGAGAGACAGCACGCTGACGCAGCCTGCAGAGTCGCTGGACACCACTCTCACGTCACTGCTGCAGAGAGAGAGAGAAAAAGGGGGGGGGGGTGTATTGATGACCTCGGGAATCTCCTTTTAATTTACAGCAATCTTCGGTGTCATTGGTATTTGATCGCAAATATTGCCTGACCTGTCTCCTCTTCCGGTGGACCAGTCTAATGACAGAGCTAGTCGGTCGGGTCCAACCTCCAAACTGGTCACATCCTTGAGACCCCAGTCGCCTTCCTACTGGAGAGACAAGAGCCAGAGGAGCAGGGCCCAGACTCTACTCAGACTCTACTATGCAGTAGGGGTGGGAATCACCAGAGGCCTCACGATACCATACGATAGTATTGCAATACTAAATATATTGCGATATGCTGAGTATTGTGATATTAATATTGCGATTTATTACCTTTTTTCAACTGCAAAGTAAAACTCTGTCAACATGTTTTATCTAATAAAATAAAGTTCAGTCTGTTCATCTCACTTCAATCATTTTTATTGCAGAACATGGTATTTTCTCAAGCAGGCAGATGTCAACACTGTGATCTGTGTTGCATGTACCTGACAAACTGAACTGTTTGTATTACAGTCATATTCCAACTTAACTGAATGCACGTGTGTGTGTGGACTACTGTACTATTACAGGTATTGAAATGAACAATGCAACTTCCTTATACAAAAAAAAAAGATAAAAAAAAAGCTTCCTCTGTGGTGATGCCCCTCTCACCTGACTCCCTCTGTGGTGATGCCCCTCTCACCTGACTCTGTGGTGATGCCCCTCTCACCTGACTCTCTGTGGTGATGCCCCTCTCACCTGACTCCCTGTGGTGATGCCCCTCTCACCTGACTCTCTGTGGTGATGCCCCTCTCACCTGACTCCCTGTGGTGATGCCCCTCTCACCTGACTCCTCTGTGGTGATGCCCCTCTCACCTGCCTAACTCTGTGGTGATGCCCCTCTCACCTGACTCCCTGTGGTGATGCCCCTCTCACCTGACTCCCTGTGGTGATGCCCCTCTCACCTGACTCCCTGTGAGCGCCCTCTGTGGTGATGCCCCTCTCACCTGACTCCCTGTGGTGATGCCCCTCTCACCTGACTCCCTGTGAGCGCCCTCTGTGGTGATGCCCCTCTCACCTGACTCCCTGTGGTGATGCCCCTCTCACCTGACTCCCTGTGGTGATGCCCCTCTCACCTGACTCTCTGTGGTGATGCCCCTCTCACCTGACTCCCTGTGGTGATGCCCCTCTCACCTGACTCCCTGTGAGCGCCCTCTGTGGTGATGTCCCTCTCACCTGACTCCCTGTGGTGATGACCCTCTCACCTGACTCCCTCTGTGGTGATGCCCCTCTCACCTGACTCCCTGTGGTGATGCCCCTCTCACCTGACTCTCTGTGGTGATGCCCCTCTCACCTGACTCCCTGTGGTGATGCCCCTCTCACCTGACTCCCTGTGGTGATGCCCCTCTCACCTGACTCTGTGGTGATGCCCCTCTCACCTGACTCCCTGTGGTGATGCCCCTCTCACCTGACTCCCTGTGGTGATGCCCCTCTCACCTGACTCCCTCTGTGGTGATGCCCCTCTCACCTGACTCCCTGTGGTGATGCCCCTCTCACCTGACTCCCTGTGGTGATGCCCCTCTCACCTGACTCCCTGTGGTGATGCCCCTCTCACCTGACTCCCTGTGGTGATGCCCCTCTCACCTGACTCCCTGTGGTGATGCCCCTCTCACCTGACTCCCTCTGTGGTGATGCCCCTCTCACCTGACTCCCTGTGGTGATGCCCCTCTCACCTGACTCCCTGTGGTGATGCCCCTCTCACCTGACTCCCTGTGGTGATGCCCCTCTCACCTGACTCCCTGTGGTGATGCCCCTCTCACCTGACTCCCTGTCAGGCCACGTGAGCGGATCGGCGCGGCCGAGAAATCCGCTCTTCAAAGCTTGGTCCGCTCCGCTAATCGCTCATGTTGACCCCGCTCCCAAGTCGCTCTCCGCTCGCTCCCCACTCACCTTGAATCGAGCGCTCCCCGCTCCCCGCGCCAGATCGCTCGGCAGTTTTTCTTTTTCTTTTTTGGAGCATGGTGTAAATGAGCTCAAACTACAACAGTCTACACCCCCTGGGCCCCTTAACAATTGTTTGTATTGAGCCGCATTGTAATTGTAGCCATTCTGCAATGTTAAATAACGTTGTTTATCCATTCACTAGTTCTATTAAGCGATGATAGGCTAGCCGAGCCACAATGCTATGGTCGCTGCCATTAACGTTAGCATGTAAGCTAACGTCAACAACAATGGCGTCGATACTTTTTTTAAAAGGAGTGAGTGTGGGCGTCATAGATATCTATGGTGGGCGTCTCTACAGTGACGAAGCCTGAACCCTTCTCATTGGTTGAAAATGGCCTTCATGTTTGTACATCGCCATCTGTTGCTTTGGCATTGTACTGCATGTATATATTACATCAACAGTGTTAAACCACTGTGAGCGGCCTGGAGTGGATTGGAGCGGAGGAGAACTCTCGCTCCGGACGTCGCGCCGACTCATTTTAAAACCCACTCCTCGCTCACGTCAAAACAGCCCGCTCCGCGCCCCGCGCCGCTCACGCTCCGATCCGCTCACATGGCCTGCTCCCTGTGGTGATGCCCCTCTCACCTGACTCCCTGTGGTGATGCCCCTCTCACCTGACTCCCTGTGGTGATGTCCCTCTCACCTGACTCCCTGTGGTGATGCCCCTCTCACCCGACTCCCTGTGGTGATGCCCCTCTCACCTGACTCCCTGTGGTGATGCCCCTCTCACCTGCCTCCCTGTGGTGATGCCCCTCTCACCTGACTCCCTGTGGTGATGCCCCTCTCACCTGACTCCCTCTGTGGTGATGCCCCTCTCACCTGACTCCCTGTGGTGATGCCCCTCTCACCTGCCTCCCTGTGGTGATGCCCCTCTCACCTGACTCCCTCTGTGGTGATGCCCCTCTCACCTGACTCCCTGTGGTGATGCCCCTCTCACCTGACTCCCTGTGGTGATGCCCCTCTCACCTGACTCCCTGTGGTGATGCCCCTCTCACCTGACTCCCTCTGTGGTGATGCCCCTCTCACCTGACTCCCTGTGGTGATGCCCCTCTCACCTGACTCCCTGTGGTGATGCCCCTCTCACCTGACTCCCTGTGGTGATGCCCCTCTCACCTGACTCCCTGTGAGCTCCCTCTGTGGTGATGCCCCTCTCACCTGACTCCCTGTGGTGATGCCCCTCTCACCTGACTCCCTGTGGTGATGCCCCTCTCACCTGACTCCCTGTGAGCGCCCTCTGTGGTGATGCCCCTCTCACCTGACTCCCTGTGGTGATGCCCCTCTCACCTGACTCCCTCTGTGGTGATGCCCCTCTCACCTGACTCTCTGTGGTGATGCCCCTCTCACCTGACTCCCTGTGGTGATGCCCCTCTCACCTGACTCCCTGTGGTGATGCCCCTCTCACCTGACTCTCTGTGGTGATGCCCCTCTCACCTGACTCCCTCTGTGGTGATGCCCCTCTCACCTGACTCCCTGTGGTGATGCCCCTCTCACCTGACTCCCTGTGGTGATGCCGCTCTCACCTGACTCCCTGTGGTGATGCCCCTCTCACCTGACTCCCTCTGTGGTGATGCCCCTCTCACCTGACTCCCTGTGGTGATGCCCCTCTCACCTGACTCCCTCTGTGGTGATGCCCCTCTCACCCGACTCTCTGTGGTGATGCCCCTCTCACCTGACTCCCTGTGGTGATGCCCCTCTCACCTGACTCCCTGTGGTGATGCCCCTCTCACCTGACTCTCTGTGGTGATGCCCCTCTCACCTGACTCCCTCTGTGGTGATGCCCCTCTCACCTGACTCCCTGTGGTGATGCCCCTCTCACCTGACTCCCTGTGGTGATGCCCCTCTCACCTGACTCTCTGTGGTGATGCCCCTCTCACCTGACTCCCTGTGAGCGCCCTCTGTGGTGATGCCCCTCTCACCTGACTCCCTGTGGTGATGCCCCTCTCACCTGACTCCCTGTGGTGATGCCCCTCTCACCTGACTCCCTGTGGTGATGCCCCTCTCACCTGACTCCCTGTGGTGATGCCCCTCTCACCTGACTCCCTGTGAGCGCGTACAGCCGCAGCGCCCCAGCAGCAGTGGCCATGCCCAGCAGAGGCTTCTCCGACACTGGCACATGGCACCTGACAACAGATGGAACATTCGTCAAAACAGCAACCTAAACACAGATATGATATCCAATATGCACCAATCAACTCTAATATGCAACCAATAATTCACCCGCTCCTCCCACACTGTGCAACATCCACAGTGCAATACCCACCCACCACCGTCTGACACTGGGGTTGTTATTTGGTATATTGTTGTTATTTTGTATATCGTGACATCGTTTTATTGTATAGTATTTTACGTTTCTCTTTTATTACTTGTGTGATTTTATATTTGCTTAACTTTTGAGTCCCAAATCTCGTTGTATGCAAATATAATGACAATAAAGTATAATCTAATCTAATCTAATCTAATGTGCATAATAGCTGTTGGAATCAACCATTACCATTTCAGATCTAATATAGCTGCAGTGTCCACGCGCTGCAGCTCGGTGAGGGGAGGGGTCATGTAACCATGGCGATACTGAAACAGGTACAATCGGCCAATCCGGCTGGGCGTGGTGGCGGTCTGCTCCACTGTCTATGATTGCACACGGGCGGGGGGGACAAATGTAAGTATGTGGAGTTAAAAGAACACGCCAACATTATGGGACATGCGCTGACCGTTTTTCGCCCAGTTTCTCAAGTCAGACAAGAAGATAGATTCCAATTTCCTCTCTCTGTGCATTCAGTAACAAAGTTATCCTGCTGCAAGCTAGCCTAGCTTAGCACAAATGAATGGAAGTGGATACGGACAGAAAGCGGTCTCTCCCCAGAGTTTTAAGCTCGGCTAGTGGAGAGCTTTCAACTGAACACGCAGAGAGGAAATTGGTATTGTTGTGGAAAATTCTTATCTAGCAAATGCAATGAGCTTGTAGAAATTTAGATAGAGTCAAGGATAGGGGGGGGGGGGGAGATTCTGTGCTCAGTTCGATACAGAGAGCGGAAGAGCCCAGAGACCAAGGATGCTTCCAGCCTTACAGTAAAAGAAAAACAAGGTTTTGCATACAGAAGAAAAGTGAGGCAGTTCTCATAACAGCGTTAACATGAACATGAACACTGACAAGCTGCACATGACCCTAGAGCAGATATTTTGTTATTAGAGAATTGGTCGTTAAATTGGTTCCAGACAAAAACATGCACTACACTAGAGTGCTAATTAGGCCCAGTAAGCTGTACAAAGAATTGTCATAGGATGAAACATGATGATGAACAGTATCCAACAACTTGTCCTTCTCTGGAGGAGACAGTAAGTGCATTTCCCATAATGTTGGCATGTCACGTTCAACAGCAGGTTCAGATGTTCATGCGTGTTAACCCTTTCACTGCCACACGACAGCAGGTTAACCCTTTCACTGCCACACGACAGAAGGTTAGCCCTTTGCTATCACACAACCGACGGCGATGCTCCATTGTCGGTTGTGTGATAGTAAAGGGCTAACCTTCTGTATTGTCACAGTGAAAGGGCTAACCTGCTGTCGTGTGGCAGTGAAAGGGTTTAAGAGTGCGATAGTCTCACCCCATCTGATCCTTCTTGCAGTTGATATGTCCCACATGTTAGGATGTGTTCAAACCCCGGGATGGGACACCACTCCACCGTGTCGGCGCTGAGCTCCGTGTCAAACAGCTGCAGACTGCGGATCCTAGAGGGTTTCAGAGCCATCACCAGCTGCTGTACAAACAGTACTGTATTTGTAAATCTGATATGTCATAAATGTATAGATGTAGCAGTACTGTCTATCTGTATGTCATATATGTTGTGATGAATTGAAAATGGGGGACCCTGATGTAAACAAGACGAAAGTCTTTCTCTGGTCTGCATCCCCTTAACAATTGTGTGTATTGAGCTGTACTGTACCCATTCTGCAATCTGTTAATACAATGTTCAATCAATCAATCAAAACTCTGCAGAACGTCACTGCCAACACTCAAACTGTGCGCAAGTTTGGTATCTCTTGCAGAAAGTGTGCAGCTAAACACATTCAAAACACTAAATCACTGACAGTAAAAGCATGAATTATTAGCGTTAACTGACGTTTGCAAGTGAACGTTGATACCTAATGTTAGCTAGCTGTCATGAATTGAAAATGGAGGAAGAGGACCCTGATGTAAACAAGACGAAAGTCTTTTTCTGGTCTTCATCCTCTTAGCAGTTGTTGTACCCATTCTGCAATCTGTTAATAAAGTTATCAATCAAACACACACCTCACATAATAATGCAACGCTAATATTAGCACGCTAAGTGTCAACATTTGAACACGTGATGCCACAACCTAGACACCGTGTCAGATACGGATCGACGGTAATAATAATACAGACGGTCCATATGTGTATGTATCGGTCGACATCCTCAGATAAAGTTCCATATTATTATGATCAATAATAAAACTCACACGTGGTGCCAGTTGAGTTAAAGCACAGCCTCGGACCTCTGACCCTCCGGAGTCCACTCAGCGCGCATGCGCATCAACCGTGTAGTTCCAACCATAGATATATATAGAACACTAGATAGCTTGCCCGCGCTGCCGGCCAATGGAGAGCGACGTCACTGAACCGCCGCCATCTTGCTCCAGTTAGCCTTGAGTGAGAGTGAGTGAGCTGCACAGACAAAAATACTCATAACTCGCTGAAATATTGACGGATTTACAAACGGTTTGGTTTATTACAAGCATTATTAACGTGGCTATGATTCAAGCGGTTTGTAAAAAAAAACATCTTTAAATTTTTTTTTATAAGTATGCAGTATCATAACTACATCTTTGATGTTTATAGCAAACCAACCCGTTTGTAAATCCGTCAATATTTCAGCGAGTTATGAGTATTTTTGTCTGTGCAGCTCACTCACTCTCACTCAAGGCTAACTGGAGCAAGATGGCGGCGGTTCAGTGACGCTGGTGACTCCGCCTTAAGCTATCTAGTGTTCTATAGATATCTATGGTTCCAACAACAATATGGAAACAGGGCAATATAGATATATATAGAACTATAGATATCTATGCTTGTGGCTCGCTCCCGCGGGAGTTCCGCGCCTCGCCTCGTCAGATTTTCAGAGCAAATCGGACAACATTCTAACCGTCATGCAACGCGCTTGGCGAGGCCGTAGTAAAACCTGCGCAGATCTGCGTCCGCCTATCCCATCTCGAACAAGCCTATCGACAACCCTTTCACTGCCACACAACAGCCGGTTAACCCTTTCACTGCGACAATACAGAAGGTTAGCCCTTTGCTATCACACAACCGACGGCGATGCTCCATCATTAGCATCATTAGTGTTGTTCGTCGTATTTTCATGTCAAACAAATGTACCGAATTTTCTTGTCACTTTAACAACCCTTTACTATAACCCTTTCAAAGGGTTAACCTGCTGTGTTTTGTCGCAGTGAAAGGGTTAACTGTTTGGTAGTGCGGCACTCGGCGGTGAAAGGGTTAACCGTCTGTAGTGCGGCAGTGAAAGGGTTAACCGTTTGGTAGTGCGGCAGTGAAATGGTTAACCTTCTATAGTGCGGCAGTGAAAGGGTTAACCTTCTGTAGTGTGGTAGTGAAAGGGTTAACCTTCTGTAGTGCGGCAGTGAAAGGGTTAACCTTCCGTAGTTGGCAGTGAAAGGGTTAACCTTCTGTAGTGTGGCAGTGAAAGGTTAACCTTCTGTAGTGTGGTAGTGACAGGTTAACCTTCTGTAGTGTGGTAGTGAAAGGTTAACCTTCTGTAGTGCGGCAGTGAAAGGGTTAACCTTCTGTGTGTTAGTGAAAGGTTAACCTTCTGTAGTGCGGCAGTGAAAGGGTTAACCTTCTGTAGTGTGGTAGTGAAAGGTTAACCTTCTGTAGTGCGGCAGTGAAAGGGTTAACCTTCTGTAGTGTGGTAGTGAAAGGGTTAACCTTCTGTAGTGTGGTAGTGAAAGGTTAACCTCCTGTAGTGCGGCCGTGAAAGGGTTAACCTTCTGTAGTGTGGTAGTGAAAGGTTAACCTTCTGTAGTGTGGTAGTGAAAGGTTAACCTTCTGTAGTGTGGTAGTGAAAGGTTAACCTTCTGTAGTGAAAGGGTTAACAGCTATGACTCACTCTGTGTTTACCTCTCTATGATTGGCTAGTTCGTTTGCGTCACTTCCGTTGATCTCAGAGCAAAAGAGGCCAGTGGGCGGGTTTAGAGCCAGAACGTTGATTTAAACGCCCCAACGACAACAACAACACAACAACACAGGGATATATTATTGTCACAGAGTTGCAAAATATGGATCAAACATCATCATACTGCACCGTCCTGGATACAAATAACCAGTCTAAGTTGTTGTGCTACACACGTAAAACATCTGGAACCTTCAGTATCGGGTGAGTCAGTGATGATGATGGTAGTTAGAATGGGAACAGAGCGGTAATAATAACGACTGACAGCCAAACACCGGACACGTTGAGTTGAACTTGTACAATCCACTCGGCCTTCTAAAAAAATGCCAACATGTTTTGAATTTTTAGTACTTTACCCTGCGTTTTATCATCTATGTTGTTGTCGGCCATCTGCTAGCATCTCGTCTCTGCCGTGCATTGCCGTGCAATGAATGAATGAATGAAAACTTTATTTAACAGATTGCAGAATGGGTACAATACAGTACGGCTCAATACATACAATTGTTAAGGGGATGCAGACCAGAGAAAGACTTTCGTCTTGTTTACATCAGGGTCCCCCATTTTCAATTCATCATAACATATACACATACAGATAGACGGTACTGTTGCATCTAGACATGAATGAATGAACACTTTATTAACAGATTGCAGAATGGGTACAGTACAGAACAGCTCAATACACACGATTGTTAAGGGGATGCAGACCAGATAAAGACGTTTGTCTTGTTTCCAAGTTCAAGTTCTTTAAGTTCTTTAATAGTTGTCATACAGAAGTACAGAATACTTTCATACAAAATGCTTCTTACTGTTACGCTCCAGAGACTGTGCTAGACAAGATAGTATCAAATAACATAATAACATAATATAATATATTATTCCATCAGGGTCCCCCATTTTCATTTCATCAGGACATATATGACATACACAACATACATGACATTTATGGCATAGGGACATACAGGTATTTAGTACTGATACATTTGTGACATACTGGATGCTAGCAGTTAGCAGGTAAGTGGTAACGCAGTGTGTAAAGTACTAACTGATACTAATACCTGTCTATTGTACAACTTCAATGTCCACTTGGAGTACCGCCGCTGCAAGGAAGGAGCACAGGGAAGACGTGGATCAGACTCCATCCAACATGCACTTCACAAAACAACGAGGCCGCCTAGAAACAATGTGTAGGCTGCGTTGATTTAAATGCAAACATTTGTTTAACATATTTGTGTTTGTCTTTCACAGTGTGACAAATGCCTCTGCTGTGTGGAACACGGATTTAACCGAAGACACATTGAGCCAATTTGTAAGTTTAACTGTCTGACTCTCTTAACTATTTAAATAAGTACTTACTGGATGTCAAAGATTTGTATGGTGTGTTACAGTTGCACCTGTTTTCCATCCTCAGAAACCAAAGCTTGCCTTGAAATCCACGGAGGATTACATCCTAAAAATAAGGTTAGCCTGATGGAGCAGTTCCACCGATTTCAGCAAATTACGAAATACTCTGATCAAATACTCTAAAATAATGTAGGCAGGTTTTATTGATTGATTGAAAAGTTTATTAACAGATTGCAGAATGGGTACAGTACAGCTCAATACATACAATTGTTAAGGGGATGCAGACCAGAGAAAGACTTTCGTCTTGTTTACATCAGGGTCCCCCAGTTTCAATTCATCATATGACACACACGACATACAGATAGACAGTACTGCTACATCTATACATTTATGACATACCAGATTTGCAAATACAGTACTGTTTGTGATACAAAAAGTGTCCAGAAAAAGAGTGTATATACATTCGACATAGAAACTGTACATTGGAGGAGGTTGGGTAGGTGGGGTGGGGTAGGGTGGGTGGGGCTGTACATTGGAGGTGGGGGGGGGGGGGGGGGGGGGGGGGTTGGGTAGGGGGATGACGACACTGTACACTGTACATTGGAATACTGACAAAGCCATACTTGGTCTTTACTGTACAACTGGGTTAGGACATTTGTAGGGGCCAGTTTCGAATTGCAGTCTCTCGTAGGTGTTCTTTGAGAGTGTTTTTGAAAGTGGGTAGTTGTTGTGAAGGATCAGATTAAACCGAATATATATATTTATTTATGGATATATATTTAATAGTATTTGTATATCGTTTGATATCCCTTGTATATTCTTTGTACATATACACTGAATATCCCTTTAGTCTACTACAGCCCATAATAGTTCATTCTCTCATTGGACAAGAACCTGGCGTCAGCAGACAAGCCCCTTGAGTCAAGTTCAATAGTGCCGACGAACATGTCCCAACTAGCCCCGGTTCCGCGTAGGAATACGGCTACCGAAATACGAATGGTACTATTTGTTCACCGTGCATATAAATATGGCGCAAGTAAAGTAGAACTTTCTTTTAGTCCATTAGTCCTTTACCCTCCAACCTAGTAACAGACGTGAAGCCTCACCCACGACCCACGTGTGGTGCAGTATGGCCTATTTGGCCCCAGAATAGGCATTGAGACCTCGTGTAAATTCATAGCTGAATTGTCATAGTTTGGCACCGTATTTCTATTAAGTAATAATAGTATATTATGTATGGTGCATCGTTCGGTTAGAGTTCTAAAGTGAGCAGCACCCCCATCGTTTCCTCGCGTTATCTAGAGTCTTAACCAGGCTGGGCAGACCACGCATGGTGCTTTCATCCGAGGAGTTCTGGGCGAGGACGAGTGGACCTGCACATTGGATTACCTACCCGGACTACTGCTGAGCCTATACGGCATGGAATATCTATTTGCTTTGGGTGCTTTGATTTGTGGAGCGGATAACAGCCAACGCCGGTGAGTGTTGGAATTACCCCCGAGAGGAGCCCAGGTGAGACGGCGCTCAACCCAGACCGAGGCCGCCTCGCTTCTCCTTCGTTGTGGACCTACAGCCTACAGCTACCGTCTACAAGAGGGCCCAAGTGTATTCATCTGTGGATCAAGATCCTGCGGGCACTGTGTTCTGTACCTGAATTCTCCCCAGGAATCGTTGGCCAGATGGGATGCAGCTGACGGCTCTCCAAACCCCCCCCCCCTACTGACTTACAACCAGCAGGACCCCTTTAGTATTCCGCTATAATCCTTAAGTACCATCGCTATAGTTCCCTAAAGAACCAGGTTGTATACTTGCTTCCTGCGTAACCAGAGATTGGACATTCAGTGTTGATTTGCCTACGAATACTCATTTGCCTTACAAGTGCATTCAAATCATAAATGTAATTAAGTGAATGTTGTATATACCTTTTGCTATATTAAACCTTCGACTGTTATATTTGTGTGGACCTGATTTCATATGTGGGAAAGTGTTCATCATACTTAGATATCGTGTACTGTATGGCCAGAAGTTAAAGTACATCAAGCGGTAGTGGTTTAATGATACCATACTTATCAATACAGTCAGGGAATTGTACCCCTCAGTTAGAATTGGTCCTTCGAGCCGGAGGGTAACTAGTGTAATATTAATATAGTGTTATTAATATTGAAATGGCCTATGATGAACACTCCACGAAACGGTCCTCCTAACGTAGAACGCCCGCGGCGCAGACGACAGACACCTCAGTACTTAGAGGATTACGCTGTCAGTCAACTACCTAGCCTTCTACAGACGGTAAACGCGGTAAAAGTAGAAAGTAAAATTATGTCTGACCTTAACGACCAGGTTACCCCGACCACAGAGGCCCTAGTGGGTTCTAATGTAACTGACCAAGCTCACGGTGGGGACCAGGAGGGAACAGACATGCCTTTACCCCCCGCCAATACCGAAGAAGTAGTCCCCGACCAGCTCCGGGAGGAAGACAACCCTCCAGAGGTGGAACCCTGCACGGAACAAGATGAGGAGAGCGCCGAGGAGATAGAGCTCCAGGACTCCCCAACGAGTACAGCCAGGAGCGGCTCACCTCTACAAGCGTCTTCCCCCAGCGAGGCGGAGAGGATGCTGTCACAGGCGTTCCTCGTCAGCCTGACAGCCTCTACCGAACGCGATCGACTCCAGGGTGAACGCGATCGACTTCAGGGTGAACGCGATCGACTCCAAACACAGCAACGGAGCGAAGAAGAGCACATACGCCTGGAGATGAGATGCCTTCAGACGGAAGAGAATATGGCAAGAGACCGGTCCGACACCCAGCGCGCCGCTGATGGTGCCCAAAGAGAAGCAGAGCGCGACATCGCTCTCATCCAGTGCGAAGCCGAGCGCGACAGACTACAGGGCGAGCGCGACAGACTACAAGCGCAGCTAATGGAGCAGCTGATCACCAAGGCAACACCCTCTCCCTCCGCCAGGGGTTCAAGGGCCTCGTCGAGACAACAGTCAAGGGCAGCATCCCCTAACCGACCAAGCGACCCTGAACTTGACCACCAGAGAGAGCCTATACCCCCCGCAGACCCCCTTTCCCGACCGGTCCAAGCGAGACCCAGCTACAAGGAAGGAGCAGCATACACTGCGGAGAGGCTAAATAAACGACTACAGGATCTAGAGGACCTGACAGAAGAAGAAGAGGGAGAGGAGGAGAACCAAGCCCGACGACAGCACAGTACTCCACCGGACCAGGAGGTCCAGTACAGCCCAGGCTATACCCCCGCGGCGCTGCGCTACAGACCCCCGACTCTATTCACGGGTGAGCATGACGCACGACCAGCCCCGAGGAACAGCACCTGGACCAGCGGGCCATGGTACCCTGCCGGTACCAGCCCACAGAGAGGCGCAAGAGGAGACTCGCCTAGGAGGCCTCTCTCCCAACGCTCACCGATGTGCCAGCCATCCACGGCGTCATACATTGGCACACCGACGTTTCCAGACTTCACCCATGAGAATCGAGCACAGTACACGGAGCTCCGGATGTGCTTAGAGACAATGATGGTGGATGTCGTTGACGAACGCCACAAGTATGCAATATTACTGAAGCACCTGAAAGTACCCCGAGCGCACAATATAGCGCTAGCCTATGCCACCTCTACGACCCCATACACCGCGGCTCTAGCAGCGCTGGACCAGAGATATGGACGTATATGGGATTACGTAATCCAAGAGATAAGGCATATTGACCGCCTACCCCCAGCAACAGACAATCGCTCACTAGACGACCTGTCTATAAAAGTGCAGTCCCTGGTAGGGATGCTGGGAGCGCAACGAGAAAAGGGTATGCACGAGCTATACGCCAACTCTAACTTCGAGAGGATTTTAGAGAAGCTGCCGCCCGCCAGACAAGAGCGCTTTAGGCGGCAAAGAGACCACCGTGATCCTAACGGTCCCGAACCATCCCTCCTCGATTTAGCCAACTTCCTGACGAGAGAAGTCAGCAGCCTATGCTTGGATACATTCGTGCGGAGCACACCAAGCTCCAGAGAGGGACCTAGGAGAGTAAACGATGGAAGAAGATCAGTGACTGTCATGCACCAATCAGAATCAGTACCGAGCAGTAAGAACCACAGTACCCCCTCGAGAAAAGAGAAGTGGAAGATGGTGTGCCCGTACTGCGAGAAGGAACACTGGCTGTCACAATGTGACCTGTTCAAGAAGATGAATGCAGAAGAAGTAAGTCAATGGATAAAGTCCAACAGGCGCTGTTACCGATGTGCGCGCAGTCACATGGCAGCCGAGTGCCGCCTAAAGAAGAGGTGCAGTCGGTGTGACGGAGCCCACCTAGATGTCCTACACGACAGTAACAGAAGAAAGCCTGCACCTGCACCATCGAGCAGCACAAAGGCAAGTGTCATGTACATTGACCCCGCCAGCAGCAGCGGCGCCCAGGTGCTCTTAAAGGTAGTCCGTGTAACATTGAGCCACCAAGATAAAGTCATGGACACATACGCCGTCCTTGATGACGGGTCAGAGAAGACCCTTCTCCTCGCATCCGCTGCGGCCCAGCTGGGACTGCGGGGGAGCGAGAACCAGATGACGATTCGGACAATAAGAAGAGATTTAAAGACGATAAAAGGCGAGAATGTCTCCTTCACTATCGCAGCAAGCGGGCAGCCAGAGAGACGGTATAGGATTACAAATGCTTTCACCAGCCAAGAAATAGGACTATCACAGTACACCTACCCCATCGCCAAACTGATGGATAAACATGTGCACCTGCGTCAACTACCTATCCCGCTCATAGACGGCGCCACCCCGACCCTGCTGATAGGCTCCGACCATGCAGACCTCATAGTCCCGATAGACCGGGTCCATACAGGACCCAGAGGCTGTCCTGCAGCAGTCGAGACCCGCCTAGGATGGACATTACAAGGCCCCCTCGCTAAATCTCTCAACCGAACAGCAGCCACTAGCTGCCTCCACTCCAGAGTGACAGAAGAAGACACCACTCTCCTGCAGCATGTCGAGAGGCTATGGACACTAGAGACAATGCCCTTTAAGAACGAAAAGAAAGACATTCGTTCTAAAGAAGACATTTACGCCATAAACCTCCTCGAGCAAGGGACAAAGAGAGTCACAGTCGGCGGAGTGATGAGATACGCAACTCCACTCCTGAGGCGAGAGGGAATGCCCACCTTTCACGCCACGAAAGAAGCTACGGAGCGGTATCTATTGAACACAGAGCGGCGCCTAGCCAAAGACCCCGCTCAAGAGAGTGTGTACCGCGCTGAGATTGAGAAGCTAATCACAGCGAGACACGTAATGAAGATTGACATTAAAGAGGCCGATCAGACGACCGAATCATGGTACGTGCCGCACCACAAGGTCCACCACAACGGCAAGGATCGCATCAATCAATCAATCAAATTTATTTATAAAGCACATTTCACATGACGCGTGTCAACCAAAGTGCTGTACAGAGGGTAAATACACAAGATACATATAGACAACAATCACACTCCGTTTTATGGGAGGGCACACAGGCAAACACATAGAAAAACAGGGCATGAGTCAGTGAACGGGAAAGGCTAGTAGGTAGAAGTGGGTTTTGAGCCTCGATTTGAAGGCATCTATCGAGGGGGCGAGCCTAATGGAGGTGGGGATGCTGTTCCACAGTTCAGGGGCTGCGATAGCAAAGGCACGGCCCCCCCTGAGCTTGAGGTTAGACCTCCGGACTGTCAGGAGCCTCTGATCGGCTGACCTGAGGGACCTGGTGTTGGAATAGGGGGATAGGAGGTCTGAGATGTAGGAGGGTGTGTGACCATTAAGGGCTTTAAAAACAAATAGGAGAACCTTAAAATCTATCCTGTAGCGTACTGGGAGCCAATGAAGGGAGGCAAGGACAGGGGTGATGTGGTCTCTCTTGCGGGTTCCGGTCAACAGTCTGGCAGCAGCGTTTTGTACCAGTTGTAAGCGGGACAGGGAAGACTGGTTAATGCCTATATAGAGGGAGTTGCAGTAGTCTAATCTAGATGAAATGAAGGCGTGGATGACTCTCTGAAGGTCTGCAGGGGAGAGAAGGGCTTTGAGTTTGGCAATGGTGCGTAGTTGGAAAAAACATGCCTTTACCACTGAGTTTACTTGTCTGTCAAATTTAAATTGTGGATCAAAAATGACCCCTAGGTTCTTGACATACGGCTTGACCAGGGAGGACAGGTTGCCAAGGCTGTTGGTAAGGGTGGTGACAGCGTCTGGGGGACCGAAGAGGATTATTTCGGATTTGTTTTGATTTAGTTGTAGAGAGTTTTGTGCCATCCAACATTTAACATCATCCAGGCAGGATATGAGACTGTTAAGTAGAGACTGGTTGTTGGGTTTCAGGGAAACATAAAGCTGTGCCGAAGAATGTGGAGGTACATTGTGTTTAACTGCAGCTACCAGATCGGATCCCAGAATCTGAATAAAGAGCTCTTGCTCGGCCCCACACTCGGCCCCTCTCTACTAGGCGTGCTACTATGCTTCCGCCAGGACAAGGTGGCTATCAGCGGGGATATCAAAGGGATGTTCCTGCAGGTGAGACTAGTGGAGGAGGATAAGCCCCTACTGCGGTTCCTATGGAGAGAGAGGATCGGAGATGAGCACCCAGCCATCTACCAATGGGAAGTCCTCCCCTTCGGAACCACATGCAGCCCGTGCTGTGCTACATTTGCACTGCAGAAACACGTCGCAGAGGACCCAGCAGCAGATGAAGAGGTCCGACACAGTGTGAAGAACAGTTTCTACGTGGACAACTGTTTACAAAGCGTTTCGACCCAAGAAGAAGCCGAGGCTCTCCTACTCAAGCTACGCGCCTCCCTGATCAAAGGCGGCTTTGATCTCAGGCAGTGGGCCAGCAGCGACCCGCAAGTATTGCGCAGCCTCTCCCCCGCGGACAAGGCAGCCAGTAGCGAGACCTGGATGGCGACCATCCCAGGAGAAGCCCAAGAAATGACACTAGGACTAGTCTGGCGCTTCAAAACAGACTCGCTCCACTATAGACACAAACCCCTGACCACGGAGCAGGGAAGGTCGACGGCGATACCGACCACCAGACGGAGTGTGTACAGAACACTCGCCAGACAATATGACCCGTTGGGATGTATTCTACCTTACACCACCAGGGCAAAGAGGATTGTACGAGCACTATGGGACAAGGACCAGGGCTGGGACGACCCAATACCCGCACACCTTGCCTCCACATGGAGAGAGTGGGAGACGGAACTCCGCTCACTCCCAGGCGTCAACATACGCCGCAGCTACTTCCCACCCACAGTGAGGCCAGAGACATGCAAGATGGATCTACACGTCTTCAGCGACGCCTCCGAAGTAGCCTATGGATCTGTGGCCTACTTGCGTGCCCAAGAGAAGGGAGGAGAGATACACACCGCTTTCATCCTGGCTCGCTCAAGAATAGCCCCACGAAAGCAACAATATATCCCGCGTCTAGAGCTCTGCGCAGCCCTAGCAGGAGCGCATCTAGCCACATTAATCCAACGTGAACTCACCATCCCGGTGCAAAGAACAATCTTGTGGTCAGACTCTACGACAGTACTCACATGGATCAAGTCTGATTCATGCAGATACAAGGTCTTCGTGGGAGTCAGAGTCACAGAGATTCAAGAGTTAACAGAAGCAGCAAGCTGGCGGTATGTGGACACCAAACACAACCCAGCTGACGTCATCACCCGGGGAATGTCCCTAGATGACCTCACCCGTCACAACATCTACAGTGACGGACCAGAGTTCCTCAAGCTCCCGGAAGAAGAGTGGCCTACACCCACCCCACGGGAGGCGAGTAAAGAGGAGGCTGAAAACAAGAAACCTATGTTCTGTGGATTGAGCACAGTCGCCTCCACAGACCCCAACATAGATGATTGCCTCACCCTACAGAGTGCGCAGCTAAAGACATTCCTGTGGCACCACCCAGAGATTCAGCCCACCACTGACATTTCAGCAGCTGACTACGAAGAAGCAGAACTTCTTCTACTACAACGAGCCCAGAGAGACTCGTTCCCCGATGAGCTAGACTGTCTACAGGGAGGAAAGCCCGTCCCATCAGACAGCAGACTGCTCCACCTGGCACCCGAGAGTGACGCCCATAATCTCATCAGAGTGGGTGGTCGTCTGCGGAGAGCCCCCGACCTACCGGATGACGTTAAGTACCCGATAGTCTTGAACAGCCGACACAAGGTCACAGAGCTGATCATAAAGAAATACGACGAGGATGTGCACCACGCAGGAGCAGAGAGAGTCTTCGCGGAGATCAGACGTCGCTATTGGATACTTCAAGGGAGAGAAGCAGTGCGACGCTTCCAGCGAACCTGTCTAGACTGCCGAAAGTGCCGCGCGCAGCCCAGCATACCCTGGATGGCTGACCTACCTCCCTGTCGCCTCCGACTCGGCGACAAGCCCTTTCACTCCACAGGCATGGACTGTTTTGGCCCGTTGTATATAAAGAAAGGAAGAGGAACCGAGAAGCGGTGGGGTATTGTATTCAAATGCATGACCACCAGAGCGATACATATCGAACTCCTTCCAACCATGAGCACAGACTCATTCCTTATGGCCTTCCGAAGATTCACATCGCGGAAAGGAAAACCGTCTACATTGTTGTCTGATCACGGGACAAACTTCAAAGGCGGAGAAAGAGAGCTGAGAGAGAGCTTCCAAGCTATGGGCCCAGAACTCAAGACCCACCTCGCTCCATCCCAGATTGACTTCCAGTTTAATCCCCCGAACGCACCCCACTTCGGTGGAACCTGGGAACGAGAAGTACGTTCTATAAAGACAGCCCTGTACGCCGTGCTTGGGGCCCAGACTGTGGCGGAAGAAGTCCTAATGACAGTCCTCACGGAGATCGAGGGAGTATTGAACTCCAAGCCCCTCGGTTATGTCTCAAGTGATGTAGCAGATGTCGACCCAGTCACCCCCAACACACTCTTGATGGGGCGGCTGGACCCCGCGCTACCCCAGACAATGTACAGGCCTGAAGAAGCGAACGGCCGAAGAATGTGGAGGTACAGTCAAGTACTGGCTGACAAGTTTTGGAATAGCTTCCTACTCCACTATCTACCGTCTCTACAGACCCGCCAGAAGTGGGTAAAAGAGAGAGACAATTTGACAGAAGGAACAGTCGTCATGATTATCGACCAGTCACTACCCAGAGCTATGTGGCCGGCTGGCCGCGTAAGCAAAGTGATCACCGGTGCCGATGGCAAGGTCCGAGCAGCTGAAGTGCTCGTCCAAGGGCGGACTTACACACGACCCGTGGCGAGGCTAATAGAACTGCCA
Source organism: Notolepis coatsorum (assembly GCF_963971535.1). Classification (NCBI taxonomy): domain Eukaryota; kingdom Metazoa; phylum Chordata; class Actinopteri; order Aulopiformes; family Paralepididae; genus Notolepis; species Notolepis coatsorum. The sequence goes on from NC_140165.1 coordinate 118,455,610, forward strand.
AGACTCCCAGACACTATCGATGACGACCATGACCCCACGACTTTGTGAGTTGACTGACCCTTACAGCGGACCTTGAGTGGTAGACAGTGCGGTTAATCTGTCTCTGCTTAGCTAATTAGGTGGGACTAATTAGGGGGCGGCTGTTGTGAAGGATCAGATTAAACCGAATATATATATTTATTTATGGATATATATTTAATAGTATTTGTATATCGTTTGATATCCCTTGTATATTCTTTGTACATATACACTGAATATCCCTTTAGTCTACTACAGCCCATAATAGTTCATTCTCTCATTGGACAAGAACCTGGCGTCAGCAGACAAGCCCCTTGAGTCAAGTTCAATAGTGCCGACGAACATGTCCCAACTAGCCCCGGTTCCGCGTAGGAATACGGCTACCGAAATACGAATGGTACTATTTGTTCACCGTGCATATAAATATGGCGCAAGTAAAGTAGAACTTTCTTTTAGTCCATTAGTCCTTTACCCTCCAACCTAGTAACAGACGTGAAGCCTCACCCACGACCCACGTGTGGTGCAGTATGGCCTATTTTTTTTTTTAACTTATATTTTTATTTGCATTTTTGATTTACAAACATCTCAGACAATACAATTAAACAGACAGAAACAATAAAGAAAAAATTATAACATCCAAAAGAATAGTGATGCACCGATGTGAAAATGGTGGCCGATACCGATAACCGACATTAATATTGCTGTTCTGGCCGGCACCGACATCCACCGATGTCGACATCTCTGCACAGAAAACACTTTTTTATGATAATCAAACAAAGAGCTACTTTCCAAAACGCATACGTTTTTTTTTTTTACTTTTGTAACTTATTTTCAGAAATTACTGATATTTTGAAACAATTTAAGGCCAAAACATGTAAAAAGAGAAAATAATATAACATTTTAATTAAAAAAAAAAAGGAAAAAATTATATCGGCCCATATCGGCCCTATCTTGATATTTCAACGGTCAATTCTATCTTTACCTTGTTTATTTATATTTCAATTTATTTTATAGTTCCCTTGTTCCCTTTTCATTCTTTTTTTTTTTAAACAATATGTTTATAGGTTTTTTCTTTTTTTTTCAGTTTAACAGCATCAGTTCAACAACCATACAAAAGGAAATGCTGCCAACTGCCCCCCCCCTCCCCGAGTTACAGAAAAATAGATGCATATTAACCCCCCCCCCCCCCCCCCCCCCCTAAAAAAAAAAAAAAAAAAAAAAGAAAAAAATCGGCCAGACCCCCCCTCCCTCCCCCCAGACTAGGACCTCGACAAATTCAATTTTTTCTTTTTTTTTACACATTTTGAGAGTTTTGTAAACCCAGTTACACCCGTCTAACAGGTACCCATACTTCTACACCAAACAAATAAATGTCTACCATTACATCTTTTCTCTTCAAAGAGCAACTAATAACATTTACAGTATCATTCATTGCAATATATACCCTTCCGAAAGACAAAAGGGAGCTTCAATAATAGCCTATATCATCAACCTACTATGTAATCTGTTCTAAGTATTGCCTAAACCCAGCCCAGCATTTATCAAAGAGACGTGGTTTTTTCTTAAGATTGAACATTATTTTCTCTGATGCCATGTACGAAGAGATTTCACTAAGCCACATAGACATGGGGGGGGATTCAGCACTTTTCCACAGCATGGCAATACACTTGTTCCCTGCAATCATGGCCAATTTAATGATCCGCACCTTGCCTCTCTTATCTGGAGAAATGTCAGACATGTCTCCTAATAATGCTAATTTAGGTGTACATGGGATCTCAAGGCCTGTGACCTCTTCGAGAGTCTCCCAAATTGAGCCCCAGTAAGGTCTCAGTTTGTTACATTCCCAGAACATGTGGAGCAGGCTACCTGTTTCCGTTGAGCACCTAGGGCAAAGGTCAGAGATAGCCTCATTCATCCTGTGAAGTCTTTCCGGCGTAAAATAGGTTCTATGGAGAATGTTAAATTGCATAAGTTTATGTCGAGTGTTATATGAAAAAGATAGTGCAGACTCACATAGTGATTCCCATTCATCTTCATCAAAGGTACAGTCCAGGTCCCGCTCCCATTTGTTCTTGGCATTTAGGGGTATAATTTCTGTACTGGTCAGGATTCTATCATATGTTAATGATAGGATGCCTCTAGTGTGAATAACTCCTTTTAGAACATCATCTATGAGGAGGGGTTTTGGAAGAGTGGCGTTTCCTCCCTGACCTGTACCTATGAAGTGTCTGACCTGTAGGTATTTAAAGAAATTAGTAGTTGGAAGGTGGAAGGCGGCACGTAACTGTTCAAAGGACATGAGTATATTATTATCAAATAGGTCCCCAAAAGTTTTAATTCCCTGAGTGTACCACTTCTTGGTGATGCCATCTCTAAGTGATTCTGGCAAAGCTGGATTGTTGTGGAAGGGAGTCTTCCTGTGAAATGCAATAAAGCTACCAAGATGTGTCTGAATCTCAAACCATGTTCTTGCTGTGTGTTTAATAAATGGGTTATCTGAACAATTCTTCAGGGTGTGGTACTTCCTGATAAAAGGAATTCCGGCCAGCGGTACGTCCATCATATGGCATTGTTCTATTTGTCTCCAGGCAGGGGAATTAGTCGACTCATTCTGCCAAATCCACAGAGCCCTTGTCTGTGCAGCCCAGTAAAAAAAAGAACTTATGGATCTTAATTTGTTGGATACATGGCGGGAGGGGCATGCATCTCAAAGGGAATACAGCTTCTACTCACACATGCACAACAGCTACTCTAGGATTGATACGTTCTTTATACATACAGCAAAACTCCATCTTGTTTCGTCCTGCGAATACTTAGCCATGACACACTCAGACCACGCCCCCCTTTTGACTAAAATAGCCTTAAGCGACTCTCACACAAACTCCAAACGCTGGAGGTTTCCTAATTTTCTAAATAACGATGAGGATTTTGTCAAATTAATTAACAAACAGTTGGACTGGTATTTATTGAGTAATAGGGGCTCGGCCTCACCAGCTATAGTCTGGGAGACCCTTAAAGCTTACATAAGAGGCTACATTATTAGTTACTCTTCCTGGAAAAAGAAACAATATCAAACCAAATTACGCTCACTAGAGTCTGATATAAAAGCGCTTGAAAATCAACACTCCCTATTACAATCACAGACCTTATTGGTTCAGATAACGGCAAAAAAGGCAGAATATAACACTATCACCTCGCGAGAGGTAGAAAACGCTATGTCAAGGTTGAAACATCGCTACTATGAGCAGGGTGACAAGGCAGGGAAACTACTAGCGTGGCAAATTAGAAGGGAGGATGCCGCTAGGTGTATTCCGGCCATTAGGGTAAGCGACAAAGGGGAGTTGACCCGGAACCCACTGCTCATAAATCGGGCCTTCTCAGACTTCTACAAGTCTCTCTACTCCTCGCAGGGGGAGAAGAGACAGGAGATGTGTGAGTTCCTGGACAACCTAGACATACCTACGATAACAAAAGGCACAAGGGGGGTCCTTGACGAGGCGATAACTAAGCAAGAAATACTAGATGCCTTATCAAAACTGACGCCAGGGAAAGCTCCAGGGCCGGACGGCTTCTCCATAGACTTCTACAAGGCATTTATTAGCAAATTGATAGACCCTCTCCTAGAAATGTTCAACTACTCTATTGAGAATGACCAACTACCTGATACCCTTGAGCAAGCTCTTATTATAGTCCTGCCAAAACCAGGGAAGGACCCTACCTTATGCGGGTCGTATAGACCAATTTCGATCCTTTCCAACGAATATAAAATATTTACTAAAATCATAGCCACTCGACTTGAGAGAGTAACCTCCTCACTTATTAATACGGACCAGACCGGTTTCATACAAAATCGCTCATTAATAGACAACGTGAGAAGATTTCTTAACTTGACGCATTGTGCCAAATCCATAGAAGACCCAGTCATAGCGATATCGTTGGACGCGGAGAAGGCATTTGACCGAGTAGAGTGGCACTTTCTCTTCGCTGTTCTACAAAAAATGAACTTTGGCCCAAATATGCTAAGAATGATCCATATGCTGTACCTTAACCCTACAGCCAGGATACAGACCAACTCAGAGATTTCACCTTCTTTCCCTCTAAGGCGCGGTACTAGGCAGGGTTGCCCTCTTTCCCCGACACTTTTTGCGCTGGTAATCGAACCCCTGGCTATAGCAATAAGGTCACATAAAGCTATTAGTGGGATCAAGGTGGGTCCTGAGAGCCATGTCATCTCTTTATACGCGGACGACATAGTCCTGTTTCTAACCAATCTCGACTCATCCATGCCTGCCCTTATGGAAACACTGTCAAAGTATAATGTAATCTCAGGCTACAAGATTAATGCACAAAAAAGCGTGGCCATGCCACTTAACTCACTAGCCGAAAAAATGCCAAGGTCCAATTTCCCCTTCCAGTGGAACTCACAATTTGTAACATATTTGGGTCTAAAAATCCCGAACCAAATAGATACAATTTTCTTACTAAATCATGACCCACTACTTAAAAAGGTGGAGAAGGACCTAGATAGATGGATGCAGCTGCCTCTTTCGCTAATCGGACGTGTGAACTGCATTAAGATGAACATCCTACCTAAATTTCTCTATCTTTTTCAAACCCTCCCTATATCTATACATAAGAACTTCTTCAAGAAATTACAAAGGATAATATCTGCATTCATATGGAGAAGGAAGGTCCCTAGAATTAAAATTAAAACCCTATATAATTCCCCCCAGTGTGGTGGACTGAAACTCCCGGACTTCCAACAGTATGGCCTATTTGGCCCCAGAATAGGCATTGAGACCTCGTGTAAATTCATAGCTGAATTGTCATAGTTTGGCACCGTATTTCTATTAAGTAATAATAGTATATTATGTATGGTGCATCGTTCGGTTAGAGTTCTAAAGTGAGCAGCACCCCCATCGTTTCCTCGCGTTATCTAGAGTCTTAACCAGGCTGGGCAGACCACGCATGGTGCTTTCATCCGAGGAGTTCTGGGCGAGGATGAGTGGACCTGCACATTGGATTACCTACCCGGACTACTGCTGAGCCTATACGGCATGGAATATCTATTTGCTTTGGGTGCTTTGATTTGTGGAGCGGATAACAGCCAACGCCGGTGAGTGTTGGAATTACCCCCGAGAGGAGCCCAGGTGAGACGGCGCTCAACCCAGACCGAGGCCGCCTCGCTTCTCCTTCGTTGTGGACCTACAGCCTACAGCTACCGTCTACAAGAGGGCCCAAGTGTATTCATCTGTGGATCAAGATCCTGCGGGCACTGTGTTCTGTACCTGAATTCTCCCCAGGAATCGTTGGCCAGATGGGATGCAGCTGACGGCTCTCCAAACCCCCCCCCCCTACTGACTTACAACCAGCAGGACCCCTTTAGTATTCCGCTATAATCCTTAAGTACCATCGCTATAGTTCCCTAAAGAACCAGGTTGTATACTTGCTTCCTGCGTAACCAGAGATTGGACATTCAGTGTTGATTTGCCTACGAATACTCATTTGCCTTACAAGTGCATTCAAATCATAAATGTAATTAAGTGAATGTTGTATATACCTTTTGCTATATTAAACCTTCGACTGTTATATTTGTGTGGACCTGATTTCATATGTGGGAAAGTGTTCATCATACTTAGATATCGTGTACTGTATGGCCAGAAGTTAAAGTACATCAAGCGGTAGTGGTTTAATGATACCATACTTATCAATACAGTCAGGGAATTGTACCCCTCAGTTACAGTAGTGATTCACATTCCTTTACAGCTTTGGGCAGGGCGTTCCACATTGATGTGGCATAATTGCGAAACGTGTTTAGTCCCTTGTTTGAGCCGAATCTGGGTTTAACATGATTTGTGGAGCTCCCTCTGGTGTTGTAATCATGGTATTCACTGACCTTTGGGAAGTATTTTGACATGTACATGGGTACCTTGGTCGTGTAGTGTATGTGTCTACTCTAAGCCATCCTAGGTTGGCAAAGTGGGCAGGGGTGAGGTGGGTTCTAGGAGTCAGGTCAAGCACTAAGCAGTAGTCTGACTAGTTTGTTTTGAGATGTTTGTAATTTGGTTTTTAGTGCTTTTGAGGTGCTTTGGTACCATGAGGTGCAAGCATAGTCGTAGTACCCTTGAATGAGTGCTCCTGCCAGAGTCTTCAGGGTATTCTTGTTTACCAGAGAGAAGATCCGGTACAAGAATCGAGTTCGTTGGTTGACTTTTTTTATTACATTGGATGCCATTTTGTCACAGGAAAGATTAGCCTCTAGGATGGAACCCAGGTAGGTAATTTCATCTTTCCTTGTGACAGTATTGTCACCCACTGTAACTGAGAAGCCGTCGGTCTTGCTGAGTTTGTTATTTGAACCGAAGAGAATGGACTCTGTTTTGCCCATGTGTAATGATAGTTTGTCAGACTGTGGTTGTACTGGGCAGCTCCTAGTGGTCAACAGTGTCAGGCTGTGGTTGTACTGGGCAGCTCCTAGTGGTCAACAGTGTCAGACTGTGGTTGTACTGGGCAGCTCCTAGTGGTCAACAGTGTCAGACCGTGGTTGTACTGGGCAGCTCCTAGTGGTCAACAGTGTCAGACTGTGGTTGTACTGGGCAGCTCCTAGTGGTCAACAGTGTCAAACTGTGGTTGTACTGGGCAGCTCCTAGTGGTCAACAGTGTCAGACTGTGGTTGTACTGGGCAGCTCCTAGTGGTCAACAGTGACAGACTGTGGTCGTACTGGGCAGCTCCTAGTGGTCAGACTGTGGTTGTACTGGGCAGCTCCTAGTGGTCAACAGTGTCAGACTGTGGTTGTACTGGGCAGCTCCTCGTGGTCAACAGTGTCAGACGGTGGTTGTACTGGGCAGCTCCTAGTGGTCAACAGGGTCAGTCTGTGGTTGTACTGGGCAGCTCCTAGTGGTCAACAGTGTCAGACTGTGGTTGTACTGGGCAGCTCCTAGTGGTCAACAGTGTCAGACTGTGGTTGTACTGGGCAGCTCCTAGTGGTCAACAGTGTCAGACTGTGGTTGTACTGGGCAGCTCCTAGTGGTCAACAGTGTCAGACTGTGGTTGTACTGGGCAGCTCCTAGTGGTCAACAGTGTCAGACTGTGGTTGTACTGGGCAGCTCCTAGTGGTCAACAGTGTCAGACTGTGGTTGGACTGGGCAGCTCCTAGTGGTCAACAGTGTCAGACTGTGGTTGTACTGGTTAGCTCCTAGTGGTCAAAAGTGTCAGACCGTCGTTGTACTGGGCAGCTCCTAGTGGTCAACAGTGTCAGACTGTGGTTGTACTGGGCAGCTCCTCGTGGTCAACAGTGTCAGACGGTGGTTGTACTGGGCAGCTCCTAGTGGTCAACAGGGTCAGTCTGTGGTTGTACTGGGCAGCTCCTAGTGGTCAACAGTGTCAGACTGTGGTTGTACTGGGCAGCTCCTAGTGGTCAACAGTGTCAGACTGTGGTTGTACTGGGCAGCTCCTAGTGGTCAACAGTGTCAGACTGTGGTTGTACTGGGCAGCTCCTAGTGGTCAACAGTGTCCGACTGTGGTTGTACTGGGCAGCTCCTAGTGGTCAACAGTGTCAGACTGTGGTTGGACTGGGCAGCTCCTAGTGATCAACAGTGTCAGACTGTGGTTGTACTGGTTAGCTCCTAGTGGTCAAAAGTGTCAGACCGTCGTTGTACTGGGCAGCTCCTAGTGGTCAACAGTGTCAGACTGTGGTTGTACTGGGCAGCTCCTAGTGGTCAACAGTGTCAGACTGTGGTTGTACTGGGCAGCTCCTAGTGGTCAACAGTGTCAGACTGTGGTTGTACTCGGCAGCTCCTAGTGGTCAACACCATCAGACTGTGGTTGTACTGGGCAGTTCCTAGTCGTCAACAGTGTCAGACTGTGGTTGTACTGGGCAGCTCCTAGTGGTCAACAGTGTCAGACTGTGGTTGTAGATGAAGGTACAGTTGCCCCACAGCGCCTCCTGCCTGCCGGGAGGCCTCCGTCCGGAAATGGAACGCCGAGTTGGCAGAGGTGGAGTTGCCAAATTGACCACACGCTGAGATCTGAACGAAGAAAAGCATCGCCGGCGTCGCCACTCGCCTGGCTCCGGTTTGAGAAAGAATTGACACAGAATTGAATAATTTGTGAAATATATATATTAGTGCTGTCAATAGATAAAAAAATTATAAACTTCATCTCACAATTTTCTGTAATTAATCTAGATTCAAAATAGCATTTTTCTACTTAAGACCGAAGCTTGTAACAAATAAAGAAAGTATATTTAGATTCAAAGACTATTTTAATAGCTTTCTTTGAATAGTTTCTCTCCTGTGAAATACAAATGTTCAACAAAACCATCAACATTGACTCAGCTAGATCTCTTTCTTATATCCACGGAGCTAAGATTGAAGATGTTTCACTCCATAGATTAATTTATTTTAATGCTTTAAATCATTTAAATTAATCTCCAAAGTTAAAACATTAATTTTGACAGCCCTAATATATATATCTCCTCCTCCTCCTCCTCCTCCTCCTCCTCCTCCTCCTCCTCCTCCTCCTCCTCCTGCTCCTGCTCCTGCTCCTCCTCCTCCTCCTCCTGCTCCTGCTCCTGCTCCTGCTCCTCCTCCTGCTCCTGCTCCTCCTCCTCCTCCTGCTCCTGCTCCTCCTCCTCCTCCTCCTCCTCCTCCTGCTCCTCCTCCTCCTCCTGCTCCTGCTCCTCCTCCTCCTCCTCCTCCTCCTCCTCCTGCTCCTCCTCCTCCTCCTCCTCCACGGGGAGCAGCGTACTGGCTCATGTAAAATGGCAGGCCATGCATTATGCAGCAGCTTAGGCCATAGCGTGGGATCTTCATGTCCTCGGCTACAGTCCACTTGTCGCTGCTCTGGTCGTAGCGCTCCACCTTGGAGATGGTTCTGAAGTCATCATTGTAGCCTCCGACCACGAAGAGCAGGTCGTCCAGCACCGCGATGCCAAAGCTGCAGCGGGGGGTGAGCATGTCGGGCAGGGCGCTCCAGGAGTCAGTCAAGGGGTTGTAGGCCTTCGCGCTACGCAGCCCGTTTCTACCGTTCCACCCTCCCACCTGAGGACAGGACACATGAGAGGAATGTTTTAGTGTGTGGTTAAGGCAGGCAGACACTGTATTAATCCATTTAGGGAAATAACATTGAAAGCATTGAAAGTCAAATGATATATCTATAAAAATATCTAGTATAAAGCATTTGTCTCTGTGTGCACCTACCGCATAGACATGTCCTCTGTAAGCTGCGACTCCCACTCCGTCACGCCTGCTGCTCATGGGGGCGATCAGAGTCCACTGGTTGGTCTCTGGGCTGTAGCACTCAGCTGTGAGCAGACACCCCGTCCTGTTCTCGCCACCACAGATGTAAACCTGTAATAAGAAAGAATATTCTAATTTAGTTTATAAATTCCATTTGATTTCATTCTACTTTAATTGTCTGTTAATGTTGATGCACCAAAGGACCCAGACACATCTTTTGTATGTGCAAGCTTACTTGGCAATAAAGACATTTATGATTTCTGATCTAACGTTCCTTGTGTTCATCTAGCACCCTGTGTCCCTCAGTTCCACCCACCTTGCCCTGGAGGGCTGCTGCCCCGGCGCGGCTCCTGCGCTCCAGCATGGGTGAGATCACTGTCCACTGGTTGGTTTCAGGCTCGTAGCGCTCGGCGGTGTTCAGTCGCACGTGTCCGTGCCAATAAAGGGACCCGTCTGCGTTCCACCCTCCCATGGCGTAGATACAGCCGTCCAACACGACCACGCTGAGATCACGGCGGCGTGAGTGCATGGGAGCCGCCTGCAGCCAGCTGCGAGTGACGGGGTTGAACCTGCGCACACTGCTGAGAGCCCCTCCTATGGCGTGCGAGCCACCGACGCAGTAGACCAGACCGTGGAGATAAGCAGTGCCGTGGTCCCACTGGGGACTCTCCCCCTCAACGCTCACGTCCATCCATCCACCGGCTCGGATATCGTAAGCCTCCATGGTCATGCTGCCGCCACCCAGGCCTCCGATGGCCAATAGGACCTCCTGGGGCAGGCGTGGGCGGGTCAGGGGGTTTGGGAGCCTGTCGGAGCCAGGGGGGTTCAGGACGCTGAGGATGAGGGGCCTGCAGTCGTGGCTGTCCCTCACCACAGGGTTGTTCTGGACGTTTCTCCTGAAGTAGTCAGGCCTCATCAAGCCCATGCGAACCTGGGAAGAGACAAGCAGACAGCGGGTACAACTTAGACATCGGTTGTAGACGGTTTCTGTTGCTAGGGAACAGTTTGGACCCAAATGTTTGACAACCACTGTACTAGGGAACCTAGTGTTGTTTTAATGTAATGCAAGGTAATACAATTATTTTTTAATTTTTTTTTATAAATGTTTTTCTTTTCTTTTCATACATAAAACAGAACATAACAGTACAATAATAATAATAATAATAATAATAATAATAATAATAATAATAATAATAATAATAATAATAATAATAATAATAATAATAATAATAACAATGACAACAGCGACGACAACAATAATAACAGTAACATGAATCATAATGACCTTGACAAGAGACAGACAAACAAGAAAAAGTAAAATAATAAAAAAAAATGAAAAGAAAATGTGGCTCAGGCACTAGCAACCATGTTTGTCTATCCGTAATACAATTAGTTACCTTGGGCAGCAGCAAAGGGATGTGTGTTTTACGCTCCTCACGGGAGTGGTCGATCCAACGGAGGACGGCCTCGAACACTGTCTCCTCGCTCTTCACGTTCAGGTCATCCCTCTCAATGATGTCCACCAGTTGCTGCGGGGACAGCTCCACAAACTCCTGTGAGACGTGCAACATCTCCTCAAAGTGGCACACGATGCAGAGATGGGCCTTGCGCCTCAGGTCAGGGCAGCAGTAGATGTCCGTGAACCTCCAGATGCCGACACAGTTTTCCAGAGACAGCTGGCCCTCTAGGAAGTCAGAGCACGCTCCTACTATGCCAGTGACGCGAAGCTGGTCTGCAGCCACGAGAAGCTCTTTCACGTTCTCTGCTGTCACCAGCACAAAGCGTGTGTAGGAGTACTCTATGATGAGCTGCATCATACCCGGGGACACCCCAGGGATACTGTAGACTGCTTTCTCTGAGTCGCTCCAGCGAGTGAAGAGGGCTCTGTGGGACGCAGAGTATAGAGATATCTGATGAGTAAACAGTAAGCAACATGCTGTCCTGTGTAGTCATATATTTTCACTGTAGAAGTATAGGGACTTAGCACAGTAGAAGTATAGTATCTTTTTACAGTAGAAGTACAGTATAATATCTGTTTACAGTAGAAGTACAGTATAGTATCTGTTTACAGTAGAAGTACAGTATAGTATCTGTTTACAGTAGAAGTACAGTATAGTATCTGTTTACAGTAGAAGTGCAGTATAGTATATTGTACAGTAGAAGTACAGTATATGATCTGTTTACAGTAGAAGTACAGTATAGTATCTGTTTACAGTAGAAGTACAGTATAGTATATGTTTACAGTAAACATGCAGTATAGTATATTTTTGACAGTAGAAGTACAGTATAGTATCTGTTTACAGTAGAAGTGCAGTATAGTATATTTTTTACAGTAGAAGTACAGTATAGTATCTGTTTACAGTAGAAGTACAGTATATTATCTGTTTACAGTAGAAGTACAGTATATTATCTTTTTACAGTATAAGTACAGTATAGTATTTTTTACAGTATAATATCTGTTTACAGTAGAAGTGCAGTATATTATCTGTTTACAGTAGAAGTACAGTATCTGTTTACAGTAGAAGTACATTATAGTATATTTTTACATTAGAAGTACAGTATAGTATCTGTTTACAGTAGAAGTACAGTATAGTATCTTTTTACAGTAAAAGTACAGTATGGTATCTGTTTACTAACCAAGCTAACCTGAACCAAGCTATCCTGAACCAAGCTAAACTTACCTGAAATAGTCACTGCAGTCACACAGGAGGGCCTTGTGGGCATTCAACTCAGTGCTGTTGACTTTAATAACCACATCACAGAGCCTTCCCTCCAGATGCAGCTCATTAAGGATTGTACAGGACATTGTTTCCTTTACCGTTGTGGGGATTTTAAATTGTATCTACAGAATATATTCAAGCTTACAGACAAGTAGCCGGAAACAACAAGTGAGATCTTCACTTGTCTTGTGAGATCTGAGAACTTCTGAGAGAATTGTAGAATATATACTGTACACAAATGTTCTAGAATGTTCTATTATGACATCATACTGTGACATCACAAATGTTCTAGAATGTTCTATTATGAAATCTACTGTGACATCACAAATGTTCTAGAATGTTCTATTATGACATCATACTGTGACATCACAAATGTTCTAGAATGTTTGGTTATGACATCATACTGTGACATCACAAATGTTCTAGAATGTTTGATTATGACATCATACTGTGATATCACAAATGTTCTAGAATGTTCTATTATGACATCATACTGTGACATCACAAATGTTCTAGAATGTTTGATTATGACATCATACTGTGACATCACAAATGTTCTAGAATGTTTGATTATGACATCATACTGTGACATCACAAATGTTCTAGAATGGTCTATTATGACATCATACTGTGACATCACAAATGTTCTAGAATGTTTGGTTATGACATCATACTGTGACATCACAAATGTTCTAGAATGTTTGATTATGACATCATACTGTGACATCACAAATGTTCTAGAATGTTTGATTATGACATCATACTGTGACATCACAAATGTTCTACATTTACATTTTTACATTTAGTCATTTAGCTGACGCTTTTATCCAAAGCGACTTACAAGTCAAGATTATGACATCATACTGTGACATCCAGTTATTATTAACAGTGTTAGTTTTTTCAGTAACGAGTAATCTCATATTTAATGTTGCCCAGTTGTGGCCTCTTGAGGGGCAATACATATCAAAAGTTCCAAAACATCTATTGTGTTTGTATTTGTATGATCCACTATATAAACATAGTAATTATAATATCTACATACATGGCATTTGATTGGAGGCTAGTCTCACTTTGTCCCACAGCAACATTAAAATAGTTTAGATTTGTGTATGTTGTTTATGTAAAACATTTACTTGAAAGTAATGCAATAGTTACTTTTATAATTTGTAACTTGCCCAACACTGGTGACATCACAACGGAACATGTTTGAGTTTATTTGAATAATTTAAATAATATGTTGACATTAAAAAAGAACAAATAAAATGATAAAAAAACTACATAAAACAATACAAATTATAATAAAATATTTAAGTACAATGTATAGAAATAAAGAAAAATAAGACAATGAAATAAAGATAATAATTCATTTTAAAAGCTATTTTAAAAAGGTAAGTTTTGAGCAGTGCCAACCGAGTCTGCTGTCCTAACAGACTTGGGGTCTGTAGGGTAAGCACTTATTCCCTCCGCCCTGAACATTTATGGAGATGTATGGGCCTTTTAAGTCAGTGATAAAAGTGTCTTTCAAGGATAAGTGAGCTCCTGCACTGATTATTATCGTTCAATATTCAATATTTGATCACCAAACCCCCCCCCCCAAAAGCATAACCCCTCCCCGCCCAAAAATGCCCCCCAAATATAGCACAGGCCCAGTGCCCTTTTCAGCCTTTGAGCACCTGCCCCTCTAAAGTCCTGTGCACGTCCCTGCTTAGCGGTGCTAAGATGTAATTCGGTCAACATGATTTTTTCCGTAGTCGTTCAGCAGGAACTAGAGACGTCTGCAGGACAGGAGACAAACTAGAGACGTCTGCAGGACAGGAGACAAACTAGAGACATCTGCAGGACAGGAGACAAACTAGAGATGTCTGCAGGACAGTAGACAAACTAGAGACATTTGCAGGACAGGAGACAAACTAGAGACGTCTGCAGGACAGGAGGTAAACTAGAGACGTCTGCAGGACAGGAGACAAACTAGAGACGTCAGAGGACAGGAGACAAACTAGAGACGTCTGCAGGACAGGAGACAAACTAGAGACATCTGCAGGACAGGAGACACACTAGAGACATCTGCAGGACAGGAGGTAAACCAGAGACGTCTGCAGGACAGGAGGTGAACTAGAGACGTCTGCAGGACAGGAGGTAAACTAGAGACGTCTGCAGGACAGGAGACAAACTAGAGACGTCTGCAGGACAGGAGGTAAACTAGAGACGTCTGCAGGACGAGACAAACTAGAGACGTCTGCAGGACAGGAGACAAACTAGTGACGTCTGCAGGACAGGAGACAAACTAGAAACATCTGCAGACATCTCTAGTTTGTCTCCTGTCCTGCAGACGTCTCTAATAATAATAATAAATAATGGATTGGATTTATATAGCGCTCTCTCTTTACTCAGAGCGCTTCACAGAGTCCATTATTCGTTCATACACAGTCATACCGGTCAGTGATGACTGTTTACTGCAGAGCGGAGGGACTTGGAGACCCATGTTACTGACCAGACACTCTATATCAGTGATGGCTGTTTACTGCAGAGCGGAGGGACTGAGAGACTCATGTTACTGACCAGACACTCTATATCAGTGATGGCTGTTTACTGCAGAGTGGAGGGACTGAGAGACCCATGTTACTGACCAGACACTCTATATCAGTGATGGCTGTTTACTGCAGAGTGGAGGGACTGAGAGACCCATGTTACTGACCAGACACTCTATATCAGTGATGGCTGTTTACTGCAGAGTGGAGGGACTGAGAGACCCATGTTACTGACCAGACACTCTGTATCAGTGATGACTGTTTACTGCAGAGCGGAGGGACTGGGAGACCCATGTTACTGACCAGACACTCTATATCAGTGATGGCTGTTTACTGCAGAGTGGAGGGACTCTGAGACCCATGGTACTGACCAGACACTGTATCATTGATGGCTGTATACTGCAGACCGGAGGGACTGGGAGACCCATGTTACTGACCAGACACTCTATATCAGTGATGGCTGTTTACTGCAGAGTGGAGGGACTGGGAGACCCATGGTACTGACCAGACACTCTATATCAGTGATGACTGTTTACTGCAGAGTGGAGGGACTGGGAGACCCATGTTACTGACCAGACACTATATCAGTGATGGCTGTTTACTGCAGAGTGGAGGGACTGGGAGACCCATGTTACTGACCAGACACTATATCAGTGATGGCTGTTTACTGCAGAGTGGAGGGACTGGGAGACCCATGTTACTGACCAGACACTCTATATCAGTGATGACTGTTTACTGCAGAGTGGAGGGACTGGGAGACCCATGTTACTGACCAGACACTCTATATCAGTGATGGCTGTTTACTGCAGAGTGGAGGGACTGGGAGACCCATGTTACTAACCAGACACTCTATATCAGTGATGGCTGTTGTGGGATATTTGTGGATATCCTGAAGAAGAATGTTCTCAGTCAACCGAGGTCAAGATAATATGGTTTAATATCCAGACAGATAGAAATATACATGAGTACAAGAGAGAATGGCTGAGGGCTTCGCCCCAGGTGATCAGCTGAAATGACCCAGGTGAGAAGCCCCTGGATTGATCTCGGGAGGAGACTTATATAGTTAACAAGGGGGGGATGTGGTCCCATTTGATAGGTCAAATGGGGGGGGGGGATACAGGTTTGGGGAGAGGGGCACAGGATTGGGGAGAAAGGGGGGGGGGGCACAGGATTGGGGAGAAAGGGGAGGGGAATGTCTTATTCCACAGAGAGGGGGGGGGGGCACAGGTAAGGGGACACAGGGGAGGGGAATATCTTTACATGAGAACATTATATTATACCACAATACTCACTTTTCTCTATTATAATGTGGGTGAGATTAATGTATAATATACCAGGATTGTTTGGAACAGGTAAAAGTGAATAGGTATGGTAAAAGAATGGGACCGATGTAATCCATCGGTTATCAGATAATGAAAAAATAGAAAACAATTAAACTAAATAAAAATTTTGGCCAATGTGATCTGTTGGTTGGCATAACAGTTTAAAATTAGAATTATTTACATACATGATTCATGACATGATCGACTGGACTGCGGTCTGTGTTATTTTGATATCAGAGATGTGGGAATAGATATCACCCTTTTCTTTTATTAATCGCTCAAAATACCTATATCAATGAGTGGTCCTCAACTCTGATATCAAACAACAATTAACATAATCATTAGAAGCTATAGCTGTGCACATATCTTGGCATACCTTCAGTCGTTCATGTCGTGACTCAGGGGAGCTAATGTCATGGTTGTGCATACAGGCATAGTAATAAACCAATTAAATACATGTGAACACTGTCTCTGTGTGGTCAGAGTGCACAGGGTGAAAACACAAAATCGTGTGCATAATTATTAGGAATAGGATTTACACATAAGCATTAACCTAGTGGCTAATGTGTACAAAAACATTTTAACAACCGTTAAGCTAGTGGTTAATAAAACTAACATGATTGATTATGGGAAACTGTTCAAAAATATATATATATATGTACAGAGTCACAGGGTCACCGGTAGCAGTGTGGCGGTCAACTATAGTGGCCTTGCAGACTCTTTTCCTGGAGCCTGCGCTGCTCTCCATCACCACCACACATCCGTCACTGTGCTCACGCTTGGCCCCCATCAGGCCCAGAGACATGGTGGTCAGGGCGTTTTTGAATGTGTTGTGCTGGTTTCGCTGTCCTCTCCTCGTCATTGCGGTACCACTTGATGGAGGGTGAGGGTTGACCACTAGGAGCTGCCCAGTACAACCACAGTCTGACACTGTTGACCACTAGGAGCTGCCCAGTACAACCAGTCTGACACTGTTGACCACTAGGAGCTGCCCAGTACGACCACAGTCTGACACTGTTGACCACTAGGAGCTGCCCAGTACAACCACAGTCTGACACTGTTGACCACTAGGAGCTGCCCAGTACAACCACAGTCTGACACTGTTGACCACTAGGAGCTGCCCAGTACAACCACAGTCTGACACTGTTGACCACTAGGAGCTCTGCTCTCCTCCTGCTCCTCCTCCTCCTCTTCTTCCTTCTGCTCCTCCTCCACCTCCCTCTCCTCCTCCTCCCTCTCCACCTCCTCCTCCTCTTCTTCCTCCTCCCCCTCTCCTCCTCCTCCTCCTCTCCTCCTCCTCCCTCTCCACCTCCTCTTCCTCCTCATCCTCCCCCTCTCTCCTCTTCCTCCTCCTTCTCCACCTCCTCCTCCTCTTCCTCCTCCCCCTCCTCCTTCTCTTCCCTCTCCTCCTCCTCATCCTCCTCCTCATCCTCCTCCCTCTCCACCTCCTCCTCCTCCTCCTCATCATCTCCCTCCTCCTCCTCCTTCTCCACCTCCTCCTCCTCTTCCTCCTCCTCCCCCTCCTTCTCTTCCCTCTCCTCATCCTCCTCTTCCTCCTCATCCTCCTCCTCCTCCCTCTCCTCCTCCTCCTCCTCCTCATCTCCCTCCTCCTCCTCCTCCTCCTCCTCCTCCTCCTCATCCCTTCAGTTGAATGTTAAACATATAGGCAGAACTCACACCATCTCTCGTGTGGCTCATGCTATATCAGATGTGCCAATAACCGTCTCTCTGTTATCGCGCCGGGAATGTCCGCGTGCACACGGGGGGGGGGGGGGGGGGGGGGGGAGGGAGGGGACGCGAACCGCGCGTGTACAGACGGCAAATATAGCCCCCCCCCCCCCTCCCCTCTCGCCCGGGACTAGCCAAGACATTAGAGTGACACGACACGGTTATGATTACCATCCGACGCGTGTGTGTGTGTGTGTGTGTGCGTGTGTGTGCGTGCGAGCGTGTGTGCGTGTGTGTGTGTGTGTGTACAGTACACTGCACACAATGGCTCCCCCGTGTGCTTGCTGGCCGTGTGTGTAGAGATGTACTGTATCGTGTTACACGTTTATTCTCTCAGCCCGCTCTCGGTCTCAGCTAAAGTACACGAGGCTCTTCAGCGACTCAGCTGCTGGGAGCCACGCGTCCGGCCCGTCCCCCTGTAGCCCCGCTCATCCGCCACTAGAGGGAGCAGTGCCACATTCTTTACCATGCCTGGGCCCCGTTCCTTGTACCTGGATAACTGAGTTAGCCGGATAACTTTAACTGGATAACTGAGTTAGCCGGACTTTCCGGTTCCCCGTACGTGGATTTTCCAAATCACCATGACAACAGATCCAAAAGTTTGAGCCTGGTCGAAAGCAGAGTTTAAGTTCAAGTTAGCCTGAACCATCGCCACGCCCCCGCAAAGAAGTGACAGCCCGTTTCCTGAAACTATTCCCACAGTCTACGATCTGCATTATACCATTCTGAATTACGTTTTTGTGCTCCATTCTTCCAGAGGGGGCTTTTGAAATGTAAAATAGACCCAAAATGCTGATACTAAATTCACTTTGTCCTAAATAATGCACGTTATATATACCGTGGCGCTCGCTCGTGCGATGTACACATTATGTGGTTATTTTAATTGTAACTGGGATTAAGATGTCTGATGAGATGCGCTGTTTGACGGATTTGAGAAATTGAATGAGCCGTTGACGTCACATTAATGAATGAGGATAAAGAGATAAACTTCATTCAAAACAAAGGATATTCTAAACACGGGTCTCTCGTTCATTAATGTATAAACAATGAATTTATCCCATCTGGCACAGTGGTGCAGCGGTAGTGCTCAAGCCTGCCAACCCAGCGACCGGGGTTCAAAACCCGGTGTTTCCAATATGATTTTTTTGAATATAATATTAATGATTATACGCCAAAGTAGCCTGGTTTTAAGTTAAAATATTATAAATCTACATGCATTGAGGATGTCATTCTTTATATAGCTCTCAACGTGCACCAAATTGAATTATTCCTATATTGCAAAAAGAAGGAAAAGACTAGGGTCTCGAACCCCGGTCGTCTGCGTGATAGTCAAAACAACAACCCGTTAGACCACATTGGAGATAAGTTAAAGATCGACTATACATCAATCAATGGGTAAGAGAGCCGTATCGTAATTCTGTATAAGTTTAACTAATTATTTTCGCTAGCAAGATCTCATTTGATTATTCAATCCAGCAGGCAAGTTTAAAGAAATATAATCTGATTGATTGAGGTAATGAGGGACTTAAAATTAGCCTATAGATAACGCATTTAACTTGTCGGCGAGGCGATTGAGCCGTATTGCAATCTGTCAATAAAGTTTTAAATCAATTAATCAATCAATGCCGTTAGAGAATCAGGATCTCTGCCATCGATACGTGCTGGCTTTTCGCCTGAAGCGGCCGCGCGCATTTAGCCAGAGTCGCAAGTCTGGCTTGAGTTAACGAGACTGAATCCACCTTCGAGGAACAGGAAAATCCCGGCTTCGAACATCGGGTTAACTGAAGCTGGATAATGACATCTTGATCGACTTAGTTGAACCAGGTACAAGAAACAGGGCCCTGTAATGGCTTCTTCTTGTTGGTCAACCAGGTAGTGTCTTTAACACTTTGGCTGCCATGGGTTAAATTAATGATATACCATAGATTGCCAGCGCTATTTGTCTATGGAGAAAGTCCCCTTCTTTGCAGGGCTATAACTTTTTAAATTCTATTGCTACATTGCCATTATTAGGGCCCATTCAAAGTCCTATATGTATTGTTCATTGTGTAGCAACGTTAAACTTTTTCATTCACATATTCATAGTAAAGTATGGTCTAATGTATAAGTATGTTTTCATCTCTTTCTGCAACTTTCTCCAGAACGTGATATATAGCCCCAAATGCATTATATTGATGATGAAATACAGTTTGATGGCAATCAGCGCGATATAAAAAATTCCAACTAGACGTACTTCTAGAAGTTACTACACGTCATCTGATGTTGACCGGATGGGCGAGGGGGCGTTTATAATTCCGTGGGCAGCGTTATACCAATCATCTAATGTGGGTCAAATGTTGATAAAAGCAGTTAGTATCGAAGATGGTAACGTTACACGCTGAAACTCACCCCAGTCTCCGCGCGCCGTTGGGCGATCATCGTCGAGTAGAAATTTTATCATTATGGGATATATTATTACCCGGTCCATCTCCAGCTTGTATAATGGTATATACGTCCAAATCATGTTGTTTATCGAGTTATTGGCAATCGATCGCTATGTAGAGTGACGAGCTAGAATGCCGGAACCTATCCCGAGTGGCCGGAAGCAATACGGACATGTAGCACAACCTCCACTGTGCTTCCTGTTAAGCGGTTGCGCGATCGGCCACCAGATGGCGCTCCTGAACCGCCAGAGAGCTCAGTGGGTCCTGCTGGTGGTTCTCAGACCAGCGGAGGGACATTATGGATCAGATCGCAGATTTTTGAAATATTGATATAAGGACGCTGTACAGCGTCCCCCGGCAACTTTAGCATCGCCAGCAATGACGCTGTAAAGCGTTTTTAGGCAGTCAAAGTGTTAACACGCACATTCCAAAAAGAATTCCAAAACGAGATACAAGGTATTATGAATTCAATTATAGGTTAATTTTAAGCATCTGAAGCATCTAAAGAAAACATCAAAAGATAGATTCCAATACTCAAAAATAACTGAATTCTCACACTGATGTGGTTTAAAGAAACATGTATAACCTGGCACCTTCACCAAACATCCCTAGGCCTTCTCTTCCTGCTCATTATCCCACCTGTGATTCCAACAGTCCCCGCCCCCCACTCTCAACGTGCACTACCAGCCTTTGGACGCTAGGTGGGGTAGAAGCAAAATGTAAATAAATGATAGATACACTAAGAACACAATAGAATGGCTCCAACAATGCCGTGTTGGGTCATTTGATTTGAAGTAGATGAACATTGCATTTTGTTTTGGTCTATTATTGAGATAGACTATCACAGAGGAAGGTGGATGTTTTTGTATACAGTCTTGTATCAATGTTGTTTGTTTATTGGAAAGAGTACTAACTGTGAGCAATATATCACCTTTTATTATTGCAACAATTGGGTTGGCATTTAAATCAATAGCACTTTACAACGTATGCCTCACATTCACCCACTCACTCACACATTCACACGTGTCTGTTACGATGGAGGTAGGTAGAATACAGTTTTGCAGAGAGGGAAAGGTATGGAGGAGGCAGAGACGAGGTTTCAAGTTTGGAGAGAGAGTTTACTGTAGAATCCAGTGCAATACAAAGAACAACAGAAACTACTTAACCACCTACTCAACAAATCAACAAACACTAACACTTACTATAGGAACAAAACAACAAACACTAACACTTACTATAGGATGACAGCACAATACGGCGTGGACAGGAAACGGGGAAGGAGACAGGAGGAATGTCGCCACAAGGAAGGGGGGACAGACAGACACCTAAATACCCCGACTAATTAACAAACAGAAACACCTGGCCAACACAGAACACAACAACCTAGACACCAGTCAATGACAAACACAAAAGCAACTCATGACAACCCAACAGTACACCACATCACACAAGGGAAGGGAAAGTCAACAACAGTACACACCATGACACCACATTAATCATACTATTAATTATTGTTAACACAGTAGTCAGGATGTCCAGTGTACTGGAGCGCACCGTCTGCGGATGGCCACCAGAGGGTAGGAGACCAATGTTAGGCAGAGGTGGAGGGCATTGCCCACTGTTAGGTGGGCAGGGGCGTAGCTGGGGGGGGGTAGCTTAGGATGATTCCAAGGGCCCAGCACTGGGGGGGGGGGGGGGGCCCACATTTTTTTTTTTTTTTTTACTAGACATCACTCATGTGTATTATTGATGCTCTCATTGATACTATGTTTGTTTCTGAAGTGTGTGTGCGTGTGTGTGTGTGTGAGATATATAGAGAGAGAGGGAGGGCTTTGGTAGACTATTGCATTGGTCCATTCATTGAAGATGAACGCAATGCGACATCCTTTACTAGGCTCACCCACCAACAGTGCAGGTGCTGAACTGCTGATCCGAATGTATAGGTAAAAACCATATTATGCGTTTTTCATCAATAAAAAAATGGCCAAAAAGAAATTCCGCTCGCGCGCTAACGCGCGCTCGCATTCAATGGGGGCCTACAAATACATTCTTTCATGGGGCCCAGAATCTGGAGCTACACCCCTGGGTGGAGGGTACTGCCCAATGTTACCATCCTGCCCAGTCCAGCCAGGACTGGGCCTAGGATCATGACACGTGTCTCTCTTTCTCTCTCTCTCTCTCTCTCTCTATTCAATTCAATTCAATTCAATTCAAAAAGCTTTATTGGCATGAAATTTCACAAATGTTGCCAAAGCACAATTATGACATAAACAGCAAACAACATTATACAATACAACAACAATATCATCCCGGATCAATTACAAAATCCTGATGCTCACCCATAACTGCATAAACGGACACGCACCCCTCTACCTTCAGGACATGTTCTATTTTTATCTTATTTTTATTCTGTATATATATATTTTTTTACTAATAATTATTTTATTTTTTAATTTTGTTTTAACCCTGTAGCACTTTGGGATCCCAGCGAACAAAAAGTGCAATACAAATTCAATTTATTATTATTAT